>NC_092341.1:246860000-247200000 GCF_046630445.1 Rutidosis leptorrhynchoides
CTAAAAGCTTGTCTTTGTTGAGGAATAATGCTATGAAATATATGTTCGTTTTTAGCATTATCAAATATTCCCACACTTGAGCGTTGCTTGTCCTCAAGCAATATAGTCTTGAAATACAAGAATCACTTCTTTATTCTTCACACTTTGTACATCAGTGATTTCTTTACGACGGTATAAACAATGGTAGTAACGATGTGGTTTACAGTCCCACATGACTATAAAATTTAGATCCATTAAGGAAATTGGATCTATATGAAAACATTTGATCTTTTTGAAAATTCAATCTAGTTTTTACCCTAGATAAGTTTTCCGGAATAACCCTTCACCGGTGTTTGCAAAATATTTTTACGGGTTTGGTGGGTTTCAGATTTGAAAATTTTAGCTCAAAACTTGCGTTTTTGTGTCACCCACTTGCTAACTTTGTATTAGGAAAGCAACACGTCCAGTATACTTGCTCCGAACATTACCTTTCGGTAAACTACCGTCCGGTTGTAAAGGAAAGCGTTGAACAAGCAACTGTTAAGGCAATGTCCCATGACATGCTTTTAATTATGGTCTTATAACGTGTTGGATGCAATTACTATCCTTTATAGGAGCAATAGTAAAGCTCACCCTTATAATTTTTCGGTCTGGCACAAGGTCCTGTCTTTGACCATGCTAAGCAACCACCGTTCTTACGGTTGACACCCGATTTGGTTCAGGTGACCTAATGAATTCCAGGTGAATTCCTAGGATTTTACGTTCAATGGTAATGAACGTATTGAAAAATGGGTTTTCAGAAAACAAATCGGTTTGTAATTTTGATCAAAATATTTTCTCGTTCAAGCTCGAGTTTAGATATCATTGAATTCCATGAGTTTGTAATTCTCAATCTTTAAGGTCAATCTCTAGGATTGAGTAATATCGGGCTTAAAAGCTGATTTTTGATCTTTTAAGGAGATTATCCTTTCTGGGGGTCTGATTCATTAGTCTTATCAAGCTAATTTGCACGGTGCCCCCCCCCCCATTGTACGAGATAAATCCTTCTCATGGTTAGGATAAATCTGACCACTTGGCGACCCTGTTTTATGCTGAGGTCCGTGGATTTCCTGCTGATTTTAGAGATGACTTTTATAGATTTTTCATCAACCTACAGCTGGTCTGGACGACAACTTCATGACCTAAATCAAGCAGCGCGTTTCTTTTTCGAAAGACTTTACTTCCTTTTAACGATGGAATTGATTCATCGTGTAGATCCATCTCTTCTTTTCTTTCATCGGGTAAAACAGTTTAGTTTAGTCCAAAGCAAAAGTATCTTCAATTATTTGTTACAGAAATATGTGACATATGTTTAAGATAACTTGGTAATTTTTCCCACACTTGACTTTTATTTTCCTTTTTATTGTCCTCTATTCCATTTTAAATGAATTTTAACATTTTGGTTTGTTTCTCAATTTATGTCCTTTCCGAGGTAACAATAATTTCGGTGTTAACACCTAGTTTTATCGTTCATAAATATGTATAAACATGATTTTGAGTTCATTTAATTGAAAATTTTTAAAAATTTTACTAGAATTGGGTAGTCAGTATATAAGACTAGGGCTGTTCTTTATTATCAGAGAGCACTAGATTCTAATACAACTACTACTTTACTAGTATTTCTAATGGTAACCAAGTGTATAAAATAAAAATTTTAAAATCTGAAAGAATTTAACCCCTTCCCACACTTAAGATCTTGCAATGCCCTCATTTGCAAGAAATCAGTAACAATTTAAATTATTGAGGGTGATTAGCGTAAAAATGATTAAATTTTACCAAAGTTTCCAAACATATTGGCGTTTGTTTGCTGAATGATAAATGGTACATATCATTTGTTCATTCCTTCTTGTTGTTACATCACATTTGTTTTTCGTTTTGTCGTCAAAACTAGCTTTTGCTGAACTTAATGCCAGTCTTTGAAAATGTGCTGTTTTACCCTGTTTTGTACAATCGACAATATACATACATACAAATATAAACATGCATGGCAATTTGAAATGGGACTTAATATCCCACTTTCAAATCCTAAATGTGAAATATTAGTACACAATAATAATAAAAATGATAAAGATTACATAAGTATATTTAATAACATAAGTTTAAACATGAATAAGTAAAAAGATAAAAACATAAAAATCATATAAATAACCGAATGGAACCAAATCAGTCTGGATAGGGGTTCCAGTTCATCTCATCAGGTGGGTTCCATTGTTGGTTATAGGTGTTCTGATAGGCTTGGTTATAGTCATACCGGTTAAAGAGTGGTCGGATATCGGGGCTGTGTGACGGAAAATGAGCAGGTCGAGTAGGTACATAGTTATTTGGTACCTGACATGATAGCTGGCTCATAATTTGGTGCTGATGAACTAACCAGCTATCGTGTTGGCATCTCCTATAATCCTCGTATACTCGCTCGGAGTTCCACTGCTCATACATACTATGTCTGGCCGCGTTCGTCATTGCTTCCTCATCTATACGAACGTGGACGTTAAGAATAGCATCTCGAAAGACATCCCTAATGTCTTCCACTTCCTCCATTTCCTCGTCTGAGCCTCTCTCTACCTGAGGATGAGATCCCTCATAGGGTACTGCCTGGTTACGTCTACTTTTCAATAACTTAGCACCCACATAAACTTTCAATCCTAAGGGCTCAACCTGTTCTCTACAAAGCTGTAATGGACCCCCTTGGTTCCTATCAACACCTAAATACTCTCCAATGAGAGTAACAAAAATACCTCCTCCTATTATACTCCCGTCCTGCATTCCCTCTACCATTTTGGATAAATAAAAAGCAACACAGTAAGGGATATTGACAAAGATTCTAGGATCCCGAATACACTTTAGGTAGAATAAATCATGTAAGGTAATTTTTTCTTTATTATGACCTCTCTGTGTATCGAGTTAGCCAAAAATCTATGAATAATACGAAGCTCGGCTCTGTCAATATGTGTATAGGAGTGTCCTCATGCTCGTGTAAAAACATCAAAATGTGACATACGCCTCCAAATGGCGTCAGCGTCAAAGTTGCTATCTACCCTTTCACCATAATGAATCAAGTTTGTACAATCGGGTAGTAGCAACTCACCAGGAGTATATATCTGTAAAGCCCTGGCCATGTCCAGCATGGACATTCTGTACATCCTACCGCCAAGGATAAACCTAAGAAATCTTCTATCATCTATTCTAACTATATTTGTATCAAGTGATACAGTACTCATTAACTCAACACACCATTCCTTATATACAGGTCTACGAATGGTGAAAAGACGTTCCCAATCTGTAAAAGAAGAACTGCCATACCTTTGAACTAAAAGCTGTCTAACACGGTCAGCTAGATGGACTGTTTCCAAAGGAACCCAATCGATTACCCTTGGCACCTCTACATTTTTTGTTACCAATTTGAATTTGTTCCTTTGATATGTCTCGTAATCTCTCCATCTCCTATCAAATCTCAGATTAGGATCAGAGTGTGCTCAGGAATCGTTGGGAATTCTACTGGCAGCCTCATTAGGAATACTATGAATTCATCAACAAACTATACCAGATCATAATAAGGTATGTGCTGATCAGGCTATTGTTGTGGTTCTTATTGTGGTTCTTGTTCGTGTTGCATTTCTGGTTCTGGTTCTGGTGCTGGTGCTGGTCGTCTAGATGATGATGCTCCTGAACCTCCAGTATCGACTTTCTGCAAAACACATTAAACACAAAATTTGTGCATTCAAATATGCATTAGTGTTAGCAAAATAACAACTTAAAACAATTACTATAACATGTTAAATCAAAATTAAACTTATACACATTTTCACAATTTTTCACAATTCTACACTTTTCAAATAAGCACATATGAAAATGTATATAAAGTTCATAAGCTTTTAACTCAAATAACATGTCAAAATAGTCATTACTAATAATTAAACAAGTCTCAAATGGCAATTACATCAAATTAATCAAGTTCATGAATTTTGGACTTAAAAAGTCCACTTTAATCTCCAAAAATCATGTTTAGGATCAATGTTTGGATCATTTAACAACCTAAACATGTTACACTACTCAATTTAGCAATAATTCATGACGAAAATCGGCCATAACCTATTTATATCAAAAAGCCCCAAATTGCTCAAAAACACAAACCCTAGATTTCTAAAAAATTTGAAGTTTTTGGCTTCAAATCATGTTAAATAGCATCAATCTAGGCTATACATGCATAAAATACTAACAATTTAACACTAATTACACTAGAAATTAACAAAATTGTATTAGGTAAAAAATTGGTAATTATCACAAAAACTAGGAATTTATAGAGTTTAGGGTTGTAATTTTTACCATTTTGCTGAAGAATGAGAATCTAGGCATGATTAGAGCAAGAAAAATGACGAATTACGGTAGAAAATTGCGAATTTTAGAGAGTATTTTGGGATATTTTCGTGTATTTGTGTGTGTTTTGTGTGAAGAACAGCTCTCTGGCTCGTTTGTATCTGGCCTGGATTTTTTTCCCATGCGATCGCATGGCACCAAAGGCCAAACTCCATGCGATCGCATGGAGTCCCGGGTACAGTGTTTTCACTTTTTTTTTTTTAAACTAAAATCTTATACTTTATAAAATATAAAATTAATTTAAAAATTAAAATTTTGTTTCTTTTTAGGATGAGGGCGTTTCAGATCGATGTCCTAATCCGTCTCTCGACAAAATTTTAAAATTTGTCAAATCAAAGCGTGGTTTTAAAAGTAAAGATTTTTGGGTTTTTTAATGTTTTTGACATACTTTAATTCAATAAAATTAAAAATAAAGATAATAAAAGTTCTCGTCCCTCCCTTGGGTAAAGCAATTTCGGTTCAATAACCTAGTCTTCAACTCACGACGAATTTTAAAAATCATATTTTTAACTTAGCGAAATAAAGTAAATTTTTGTTTTTAAATTCACACAACTTAAATTTAAAATGCATAAAATTCAAAATTAATATTAAAAATTCACACCAAACTTAAATTTAATTTTTGTTTTTATACATAGAAACTTATATTAAAAATATTAATTTTTTCAAATATTTACAATTTTAAATATATTGATTTAAAAAGTTTACAATAATTTTTTTTAATACTAATTTTAAAAACAAAGTAAAAATAAAATTAAAAATCTTTTTGGCTTTTATCCCACTTTAATCAATCAAATATTATCAAAAATATGCGCCCCTCTTTTCGGTAAAGTAATTTCGGTTCCATGACCTAATTTAACTCATGACGAATTTTTGAAATATTTTGGGTTGATTGATTAAAGATATTTATACCTTAAGAATAAACGTTAAATTTCGCAGTGATGTAATAAATTTTTGAATGATATCAATAATTTCGGTCGCCAAACCTAATTTCATCGAATACCAATTTAATACTTTATAGCGAACAAGTTAGCGTTTATTATCAAAAGGTTAAAAATGAAAATAAAAAATAAAAACTGTACAGACTTACCTGTGAGATAGTATTCTTAGTGATATAATCTATCCCATTCATAAGATAGTCGGTTTAATTGATTTTTCATCGCTACATAGGCGTAACCTCGAGCATTCAGTGTTTTTTCTTCTAAACATATGAACGGTCCGTCTCTGCATAAAGTAACAAATTCGGTGTTTGAATAGGTTTGATTATTTGAACATTTACCTCCATGTGACCATTTTCCGCATTTGTGACATCTTTCTAGGTGTCGTGCTCTTCTTTTCGCTGCGGATTTTGATTTTCCTTTACCAAATTGTAACTTATTATCTTCGCATCTGGATTCTTTTCTTACTCCGTCCAATCTTTCTCTGATTACTGATACTATTTCACTCGGAAGTATGGCATTATTACGTTTATTGATCAAAGCGTGTAGCATTAGACCATGGTTTAGCTCACAGGAAGTCTTCATTTCCTAAAAAAATAAAAATTCAGAATGGGGGGAGAAGACTAGTTCTTTAGGGTCTGCTAGGGAAAGACCATTCAGGTTCCATTTTCGAGAACTACACGAAAACAGAAAATCTAACTCTAACAGAAATACATATTATCCTTTAAAAGACTTGATTCTCCCCACACTTAGTTAGCTGTGGTATCGAAATTGTGATTAACTTTGTTGTTGACTTCCATCGGACTATCTATGTAATGTTTAACTCTGTGACCATTAACTTTAAATTCAATTCCATTTGAATTTATTAATTCTATCGTTCCGTATGGGAAAACTCTTTTGACTATGAATGGTCCAGACCATCTTGATTTCAATTTTCCAGGAAATAGCTTGAATCGTGAATTAAAAAGAAGAACTCTATCTCCTTCTTTAAATTCTTTTGAACTTCTGATTCTTTTATCATGCCATTTCTTCATTCTTTCCTTATAGATTAACGAATTTTCGTATGCTTCATGTCTTAATTCTTCTAATTCGTTTAGTTGACTTAATCGTAGACGTCCGGCTTCATGTAAATCAAGATTACATGTCTTCAAAGCCCAAAATGCTTTGTGTTCAATTTCTACTGGAAGATGACATGCTTTTCCAATTGGAGTTTTGTAGGCTGTTCTAAAAGCCCAGAGTGCATCCTCCAATTTAATGGACCATTCCTTCGGATTTGATCCTACGGTTTTTTCTAGAATACGTTTTAAAGCTCGGTTGGTATTTTCAACTTTTCCACTTGTTTATGGATGATATGCGGTGGAGATTTTATGAGTTACTCCATATCTTTTAAGAACTTTCTCAAGTTGATTATTACAGAAATGAGTTCCCCGATCACTTATTAAAGCTTTCGGTGTTCCAAACCTTGCAAAAAGACATTTTAAAAAGTTGACTACAACTCGTGCATCGTTAGTTGGGAGAGCTTGTGCTTCCGCCCATTTAGATACATAATCAATGGCTACGAGAATATAGAGATTATTATGAGATTTTGGAAATGGACCCATAAAGTCAATACCCCAAATGTCAAATACTTCACATACTTGAATGACATTTTGTGGCATTTCATCACGTTGACTTATTTTTCCGGCTCTTTGACATGCATCACAGGATTTGCAAAGAAGGTGTGCGTCTTTGTAAATTGTAGGCCAATAGAATCCAGCATCATAAACTTTTCTTGCTGTTAGTTGAGGCCCATAATGCCCTCCTGTTGATCCTGTGTGACAATGGTTTAAAATTTTACTAGCTTCATCTCCGAATACACATCGGCGTATTATTTCATCTGGACAACTTTTAAATAGATGTGGATCTTCCCAGAAATAGTGTTTTATATCACTAAAGAATTTCTTTCATTTTTGGTACGACAATCCTTTTTCAAGGAATCCACATACTAAGTAGTTTGCATAGTCTGCAAACCATGGAATTTCATTATAATCTATCTTCAATAGATATTCATCAGGAAAGTTTTCTTGTATGGCCGATTTATTTAGAACTTCTAATTCGGGATTTTCAAGACGAGAAAGATGATCAGCGGCGAGATTTTCTGTTCCGCTTTTATCTCGGATTTCAATATCAAACTCTTTTAAGAGTAAGATCCAACGGATTAATCTTGGTTTAGCATCTTATTTCGAAAATAGGTATCTAAGAGCAGAATGGTCGGTATAGACCACCGTTTTTGCTAGAACGAGATATGAACGAAATTTGTCAAAAGCAAAGACAATAGCAAGGAGTTCTTTTTCAGTAGTTGTGTAATTTGTTTGTGCACCTTGTAACGTCTTACTAGAATAATATATAGGTTGAAATCGTTTTTCAATCCTTTGTCCTAAAACGGCTCCCATTGCAAAATCACTTGCATCGCACATAAGTTCAAACGGTAGATTCCAATTTGGTGTTATCATGATCGGCGCATTAGTAAGTTTCTCTTTAAGAATATTAAAAGATTTGATGCATTCATCTGAAAAGATGAATGGAGCATCCTTTTCTAGGAGTTTATTCATAGGAGTGGCAATTTTAGAAAAATCTTTTATGAAACGTCGGTAAAAACCGGCATGCCCTGGAAAACTCCTAACTCCTCTAACATTGGTGGGATGTGGAAGTTTAGCAATTACATCTACTTTAGCTCTATCCACTTCAATTCCTTCCTTTGAAATTTTATGTCCAAGAACGATGCCTTCTTTAACCATGAAATGGCATTTCTCCCAATTAAGTACTAGATTTGATTGTTCGCATCTAATAAGCATTCGTTCCAGATTAGCTAAACATGTTTCAAATGTATCACCGAAGACTGAAAAGTCATCCATGAAAACTTCCATGCATTCTTCTATCATGTCGTGAAAAATCGCCATCATGCACCTTTGAAAGGTTGCAGGGGCGTTGCAAAGTCTAAATGGCATGCGTTTGTAAGCAAAAGTACCATAAGGGCACGTGAACGTGATTTTCTCTTGATCTTCGGGTGCTATTGGAATTTGAAAATATCCGGAAAATCCATCAAGAAAACAATAATAACTATTTCCGGCTAATCTTTCCAACATTTGATCAATGAAAGGTAAGGGAAAGTGATCTTTTCTGGTGGCGTCATTTAATTTTCTATAATCAATACATACACGCCATCCTGTTACAGTCCTAGTAGGAATAAGCTCATTTTTCTCATTTGTGATGACAGTCATGCCACCCTTCTTAGGCACGCATTGAACTGGGCTTACCCATGGACTATCAGAAATTGGATAAATTAAACCTGCATCAAGCACTTTAATAATTTCTTTTTTAACAACATCTTGCATATTAGGATTTAGTCTTCATTGGCGTTGCACATACGTTTTATGACCTTCTTCCATAAGGATTTTATGTGTGCAATACGAAGGACTTATTCCTTTAATATCATGAATCTTCCATGCAATGGATGGTTTATGAGCTTTCAACACAGAAATGAGTTGTGATTTCTCATTTTCAGTAAGAGAAGACGATTTTATTACAGGTAATTCAGATTCACCATGTAAATAAGCGTATTCCAAATGGTTTGGAAGTGGCTTTAACTCTAATGTCGGAGGTTCTTCTATCGATGATTTATATCGATATCTGTCTTCTTCTTTTAGCATTTGAATTTCTTCTGTTGTTGGTTCATATCCATTAGCTATTAGTGTAGCTAACATTTCAACTTCATCAATTGGT
Organism: Rutidosis leptorrhynchoides; assembly: GCF_046630445.1. Taxonomy (NCBI): domain Eukaryota; kingdom Viridiplantae; phylum Streptophyta; class Magnoliopsida; order Asterales; family Asteraceae; genus Rutidosis; species Rutidosis leptorrhynchoides. The sequence goes on from NC_092341.1 coordinate 246,869,090, forward strand.
TCAGTTCCTTCTCCTAAAGAACATTCTTCTGTTCCTTGTAATTCTGGAAATTCTTCTAATAATTCTGCATGTGAATCTATAGTTTGAATATAATAACATGTATCATCTGCAGATTGCGGTTGTTGCATTGCTCTATCAACTGAAAAGGTAACACTCTCATCCTCTATACTTAGGGTCAGTTTCTTACCAAACACGTCTAGCATTGCTTTAGCCGTGTTTAAGAATGGTCTTCCTAATATGAGAGGAACTTGAGAATCTTCTTCCATGTCCAGAACAACAAAATCTACTGGAAATACTAAAGTACCAACTTTAACTAGCATGTTTTCCATAATCCCTCTAGGATATTTTATTGATCGATCGGCTAGTTGTATGCTTATTCTTGTTGGTTTCAATTCTCCAAGGTCTAGTTTAGCGTATAATGAATACGGCATTAGATTTATACTAGCACCTAAGTCTGCCAATGCTTCTATTGAACTAAGACTACCCAGAAAACATGGAATTGTGAAACTTCCTGGATCAGATAATTTTTCTGGTATCTTATTCAACAGCACTGCTGAACAATTAGCATTCATAGTAACAGCCGAGAGTTCTTCCATTTTCTTTCTATTTGAGATTATATCTTTCAGAAATTTAGCATATCTAGGCATTCCTGAAATTACATCAATGTAAGGAAGATTTACATTTATTTGTTTAAACATATCCAAGAATTTGGATTGCTCGGCTTCAAGTTTCTCTTTTTTCATTTTACTCGGGTAAGGAAGTGGTGGTTGGTATGGTTTAATATAAGGTTTATACTTAACTGTGTTATCTTCATTAACCTTTTCAACTACCGGTTCTTTTTCCTTATCTTGATCAGGTTGTGGTTCTTGTGGAGTAGGAATAGTTTCATCAGAAGTTACAGGTATTTCAGGTGGTTTAAGTGTTGTACCACTTCTTGTGGTAATGGCTTTAGCTGTTTCATTCTGGGGGTTAGCATTTGAATCACTAGGTAAACTTCCCGGTTTTCTTTCACCTATTAACCTTGCTAGGTTACTTACTTCTTGTTCCAAGTTTTGAATAGAAGCTTGTTGATTTCTAAATGCTTAAGCATTTTGTTCATTCGTTTGTTTCTGAGATGAGAAAAACTGCGTTTGAGTTTCAACTAGCTTTGTCATCATATCTTCTAAATTCGGTTTTTTATCATCGGTTTGTGGTGGTTTGTTTTGAAAATTAGGTCTTTGCTGGTTGTAAGTATTGTTGGATACTTGTTGATTGCTAGGACCTTGTTGGTTGTTGTATGGAACATTTGGGTTATAATTCTGGTTTTGATTGTAAATTGGTCTTGGCGGTTGATAATTATTTCCAGGCCTTTGGTTTAGATATGAAACATTCTCTCTTTGTTCCATTGTTAGTTCAATACTGAGACAATCTTTTGTCAAATGTGGTCCTCCACACTACTCACAACTAATTCGTATTGAGTGTATATCTTTAGTCATCTTTTCCATTCGTCTCTCGATAGCATCTATCTTTGCGGAAATGGAATCTAAGTCATGGCTAGAATCGGCTCTAGCTGCTTTAGATGATCTAACGATATCTTTTTCTTGGTGCCACTCATGTGAGTGGGAAGCAGTGTTATCAATAATTTTATAAGCATCAGTTTCGGTTTTCTTCATAATAGAACCACCAGCTGCTATATCGATGTCTTTCCTTGTAGTGATGTCACATCCTTGGTAGAATATTTGTACTATTTGACAGGTGTCTAAACCATGTTGCGGACATCCTCTTAATAACTTTCCAAATCTTGTCCATGCCTCATATAGAGTTTCATTTGGTTTCTGTGTGAACGTAACAATTTTTCCTTGAAGTCTTACGGCTTTAGATGCTGGAAAGAATTGTTTAAGAAATTTTTCAACTAAAACGTCCCATGTATCAATCGCCCCTTCAGGTAACGATTCCAACCAATCTTTGGCTTCTACCTTTAAAGTACAGGGAAATAACATGAGATATATCTGTTCATCCTCCACTTCTCTTATTTTAAATAGTGTGCAGATCCTATTAAAGGTACGAAGATGTTCATTTGGATCTTCCTTCGGCGCACCACTAAATTGGCATTGATTAGTCACCATGTGTAGAATTTGTCCTTTGATTTCATAATCTGGCGCATTAATGTCTGGATGAGTAATTGCGTGACCTTGGCCAGTGCGTTTAGCTCTCATTCGGTCTTCCATACTTAAAGGTTCCGTTACTTCCATAATTGAATGATTGGTGGTTCCGGAGAAAAAATTAATGGTTCAGGATCTACGAATTGTCCCTGAATATTCTCCGGATTCTCAATTGTGAGGTCGGTTTCAAAAAATGGATTATCGGAAATTTGAATTGGAGTACTTGGTCGACTGGATGACAATTCTAAAGAAAAATTAACGGCGGTCATATTTGCTAAATGTCTTGATCTAGTTACAGGTGGTGAACGTACAAAAGGTGGTGAACGTCTTGCTCGGTGCATTCACTGAATATCCTATTAGTTTTTAAAAAGGAAAGAAAAATTATATAAGTTATCCAATCAATAGACTTTTCTGATTTTGCCCACGTTTCGAATAGCCAAAAGATGCAGCAGAGGGGCAGTATTCGTTTGGTCTCAATATAATTGAGTACTGTTTGGCTCCAATAACCCGGTCCACGTACAAATCCAACTATTACTACGAACTAGAAAATTTTGATGTCTATCAATTTAACCACTTAAAATAAATTTTCGTAATTTTAAGAAATTTAGATAAGAAGTAGAATAAAAATCTATGTCCTAAAACTAGAATGGCGAGAAATAAGAAAGAAATAGAGCGCGTCGAGAAATAAGGAAGAAAAAGAAAAGAGTTGAAAAATAAAAGGCGTCGAAAAATAAGAAAGAAAAAGAGTGACTTATAAAACTTTAAAACACTCGACTAACCCAACCTTATTACTACCACTAACTTAAAATTATAATCGCAAATTGAGATTACTAATTGGAATGATAATTGATACATAGGTAAAAGGTGTCTAAAAATATTAAAGCTTACAAGTAAAACTATATCTCAAATGGAAATAACTTAAAAAGGTACTAAAACTTAAAAAGGCGTCGCAAAATTCTAAAGCACTTAAATCTTAGTCTAAAGAAAAAGCACTTAAGGAATTTTACAGCAAGGCCTAAAAATCTATAAATAAAAATAACTATGGCAAAAACTATATTTTAAAACTAAAAATGAGCGAAAAATACAAAAATTACGCTAAAATGAATAAAAAGGAACAAATTATAAAAATATACTAAAAGTTGCAAAAATTACAATTTTTATAAAAATATTATTTTTATATTATTTATTTTATAAAACTATTAATTTTATAAATTAATTAAACTAATTAAACTAAATAATACAAATAATAAAATAACTAAACTAAATAATATAATATATATAACCTAATTAGGGTTTTAAATTAATAATAATAAATAATACCCGTAATAAATGCTGAATTAGGGTAAACTGTGGCGTGTCAGATGATCTCATGCGATCGTATGAGTTTATGCCTTCGGGCTCATGCGATCGCATGAGCCAGGATTTTGGGCCAGGTTACGGGCTGCTACAGTAGTAGGCCGAATGTTTTATTATTTTTTTTTATTATTTTGCTGTGTTTATTTTTTCGGTTTTAAATATTTATATAATATATTTTTATAAATTAAATAAAACTTATATTTTTATAAAATAAATATAAAGAAACTTTTATAGAACTTAAATATTTAACAAACTCTTAAAAATATTTATATTTTTGTTTTCTTTTTATATTTTCGAATATATTAAAACGTATTTTTTACAAAAGCGTATTTTTTTTATAAAAGTAAACTAAAATTAAATTTTATTTTTTTTTATTTAGAGTTGCGCTTCCGGCTTTTAAGCTAGATTTCGATCCCCGGCAGCGGCGCTAAAAATACTTGATGTTTGAGCTAAGGGGTATAAAATACTATTAATTTTACTAGGAAAAACTATTAAATACGATACAATTTTACACAAGATATTTATTTATTTATAGAATGGATATACTTAAACCTTGCTACAACTCTTATAGGCAGTGTACCTAATCGTACAGTAGTGTAGTTTTTAGTAAGTCCGGTTCGTTCCACATGGAAAATCTTTAAACAAAGCTTAACGCTATATTAGTTTAAATTTATAAAAATACAAATATATATATAAGTAATATTATTATTATAAAGGGGGGTTTTACCGTTTAATGACCGGTTTGTCGATTTTAAAAACTTTAGTTGCAGTTAAAACCTAATGTAAAATATTAAAAATAAATACAAGACTTAATTTAAAGCGTAAAGTAAATAACGATAAGGAAATTGCGATAAATAAAAGTGCGATAATTAAAAAGTACGATAATTAAAAGTGCAATTAAATACAATAACAATAAATAAAAGTGCGATAATTAGAAGTGCAATTAAATATAAAATAAAGGAAATTAAATATGAAATAAAATAATTATGCTTATTTAAACTTCCGTAATCATGATGTTTGACGTGTTGATTTTAGTTTTATGCCCATGGGTTAATTGTCCTTTGTCCTGGATTATTTAATATGTCCGTCTAGTTTTTTTTCATAACAGTCCATCAGTCATAAATATAAAGTGCGAGTGTCCTCGTCAAATTATCCTTATACCCGAAGTTAAATATTCCAACTAATTGGGGACTTAAACTGTAACAAGGTTTTAATACTTTGTTTAATAATTACACCAGGATGTCGACTTCGTGTAACCCAAGGTTTTAATACTTTGTTATCAATTATGCCAAGTGTCCTTGTACATAATTTCACCCCTGTTTTAATAATTCTAGTGGTTATTAATCCATTCCCGTGTCCGGTTAAATGAACGATTATTCGTACATATAAATACCCTGCCCATCGTATCCGATCGAGTGTATATGGTTATTTATAGGGACGTCCAATTGTAAATCTTTATATTAACATTAACAAATTATCATTTAGTTAAACAAATATAAAGCCCATTAATAGCCCATAGTCTAATTTCCACAAGTGTCGTTCTTTTGTCCAAACCCCAATTATGGTACAAAGACCAATTACCCAATTTTGGTAATTAGTCCAACATCATGATTACTTTGTTTTAATTAAGCATAATAATAACTTAGCTACGAGACATTAAATTAAAAAGGTTGAACATAACTTACAATGATTAAAAATAGCGTAGCGTTACACGGACAGAATTGCGACTTACACCCTTACAACATTTGCTAACATACCCTTATTATTAGGATTTAAAATTAAAATTAAAATTAAAATTAAAATTTAAATATAAATATTATGTATAGATATATTGAGATAGAAAAACATGTCTTTTTGTGGTGCACCAAAGCTCGATTTTTATAGGCATGTGGGCTGGAACTGTGCACCATGCGATCGCATGGATTTATGCCTTCCAGGCCATGCGATCGCATGGCCAGCTGGGGAGAGCCACATTTGGTTGTTTTCTTCTGCCGACGTTTATTTAAATATAATATAATATATATATTAATTTTAAGAATTAATTATATATTATATTATATTCATATGCATAGTTGACTTGTAATTTTTAGTCCGTTGCGTCGAGCGTTGAGAGTTGACTCTGGTCCCGGTTCCGGATTTTCGAACGTCCTTGCGAATAATTTAATATCTTGTACTTTGCATTTTGAATCTTGTACTCTTGTAATTTTGAGATGTTTCTTATCAATAATTGGAACCTTATTAATTGTATTTTGTACTTTTGAGCTTTTTGGTCGTTTGCATCTTCAATTCGTCGAATCTGTCTTTTGTCTTCACCTTTTATTATTTAAACGAATATCACTTGTAAATAGGACAATTGCAACTAAAAGCTTGTCTTTCTTGAGGAATAACGCTATGAAATATATGTTCGCTTTTAGCATTATCAACTATCCTGGTCAATGTGTTGAGTCATGTCTGCGAAGTATCCATGAAGTCCGAAGGGATGATCACCATCCTCTAGTCTCGGCAAATACTCAAGTGGTTGCCCTACATCCAACTCATAGTAAATCCAAACAAAGGTCTAATGGCAACTCTAGGTTTGTCAAGCTCGGGAAAGGATCCTCATCAGGGATGTTCCCAGTAATCTCAAAAGCCTGGGCTGTGGGTGGCTCAACTGATATGGGAATTGTGACTAGGTGACAACCCTCAGGTAGCTCAGTGACTGGGACTGCCTCGGTGACTGGAGAAGGTGAAATGGCTAAGACAGGCGGCGTGATGGGAGTGGGAGTAGCATGTGCTGGGATGGCCGCTGAAGCGACTGAGTGAACTGAGACCGGTGTGGAACGCCTAGGGGTAGCTTGTCGTGTTGGCTGAACACGGCGCGCTAGCCTGAATGATGACGAGCCCAGAGTACTACGTGGCATCCCCTAGCGCTGAAGGTATGCTCTAATAGCTCGATAAAGTCTCTGCTGGTCTCTGAGTAATGCCAATGCAACATCTGGGTCATTCAAGGTGGCTCCATAGTGTATAACCGTCTGTGGCTCATGTGTCTCTAGTGGCTGTGTATACTCAGCAGGTCTCCTAGCTAAACGTATGGAGCGTCGAACAGGAGGTGTTGGCGGTGCTGTACCAATATCTTCCTCAACACTCTCCAATATCAATCGCCTTAGGCCTAATTGCCCTGTTGATGGCCTGTTCTGATCAGCACTGCTTTCCGATGAGTAAATCCTCGGAGTCCTCCTCCTATGAACTGGGATGTAAACTGAAGCTCCTGAACTTGGCATTTCGCCTGAACACATTCAAAAAACTTGTAAGTACTAAGCGCAAGTATGGCAGTTAGTTGTTAGTATAAAGAGATAATATTTTTATAGACTGAAAATAATTGAAAATAAAAACAAATAAAATAAAAAGGATAAGCAAGGGGGTGCCTCCCAAGAGGGCTTTGTTTATCAAGTCATTACAGCTCCACTTTTCTTTGCCAGATCTTCAGAATGGATCAAAGGAGAAGAGGTGCTCCTCCTTATCGTGGTCTTCTAGATAAGGTTTTAGCTGGTGGCCGTTGACTTTGAAGTTGCCAGTAGGTCCTTCTAGTTCCACGGCTCTGTGTGGAAAAGCATGTATAACTTTCTATGGCCCACTCCATCTTGATCTAAATTTTTCAGCGAACTGTTTGAATCGAGAAGTAAAGAGCAAACTTTATATCCATAAGCAAACTTTGTGGGAATCAATTTTGCATCATGTGTCAGCTTCGTCCGTTCCTTGTATATGTATGACATTTCGTACGCTTGGTCTCTTAATTTAACGAGTTCATTCATCTGCATCTTTAGATGCTTAGCGATTACTGGGGGATCGAGGTTGCAGGTCTTCAGTGCCCAGAGAGCTTTATATTCGAGTTCTAGCAGAAGGTGACAAGCTTTTCCATAGATCATGTGGTAGGGTGTAGTTCCTAGAGGATTCTTGTAAGCAGTCCGAAATGCCCACATAGCATCGTCTAGTTTCTCGGCCCATTTATTTCCATGATGGCTGACGGTGCGTTCTAGAATTCTCTTGAGTGCTCTGTTGGTGACCTCTGCTTTTCCGTTAGTTTGCGAATGATAGTCAGTGGACATTTTGTGGGTAACTCCGCATTGTTGCATCACCTTCATAAATTGGGTATTGCAGAAGTGTGTGCCTCTATCACTTATTATAGCGCGGGGAACTCCAAATTGGTAGAAGAGTCTCTTCAGGAAGTTGGTGACGACCTTGGCATCATTGGTTGGAAATGCTTGGGCTTTGACCCATCTAGAGACGTAATCTACTGCTACGAGGACATATTCTTTCCCATTAACTTGGGGAATGGCCCCATGAAGTCTAATTCCCATATATCGAAGATCTCTCAAGCTTGGATATTAGTCCGAAGCATCTCATTCTTCATAGAGATAATACCTTGCCTTTGGCATGCGTCACAACGCTTTACAAGCTCTTGCGCATCTCGAAATATAGACGGCCAATAAAATCCTGATTCGTAGACTTTTCTTGCGATTAAGTTTGCTCCATGATGACCTCGAGTTGGTCCATGGTGACATTGGTGTAGAATCTATGCTACTTGTTTTTCATCTACGCACCTCCTGATTATCTGATCAGGGCAAATTCTAAACAGGTAAGGGTCTTCCCAGTAGTAATACTTGGCGTCCCTGAAGAACTTCCTTCTTCGAGATGTGCTCATTCCCTTTTGTACTACTCCAACAACTAGGTAGTTGGCCATGTCGGCATACCAAGGAGTAACAGTGAATTGTGATCCTATGTGAGCTTGTACTAAAATCATAAGCTGTTCTTCCAAAAATTTATCTCCGATATCTTGTTTAGCAAGTTGTTCCATCACTGGGTTTTCCAAACGACTAAGATGGTCTACTGTGACATTTTCTGCTCTTTTCTTATCTTTAATTTCAATATCGAATTCCTGAAGGAGTAAGATCCATCGTAGGAGTCTTGGTTTAGCATCTTGCTTAGTGAATAGATATTTAAGGGCTGAATGATCTATATAAACCGTAGTTTTGGACAGGATGAGATAGGAACGGAAATTGTCGAAGGTGAATACTATAGCTAGCAGCTCCTTTTCCGTGGTAGTGTAATTCTCTTGAGCTCCGGTTAAGGTTTTGCTAGCGTAATAGATTGGATGAAAGTGCTTATCTGTCCGTTGTTCGAGTACAGCTCCGCGAAGTCACTTGCATCACACATGATTTCAAATAGTAAACTCCAATCAGGAGCTATCATGATGGGTGAATGTGTTAGCTGCTCCTTCAGATAGTTGAATGCTTTAATACATTCTTCATCAAAGACAAACGGAACTTCCTTTCCGAGGAGATGAGTGATAGGTCGTGTGACCTTTGAGAAATCTTTAATGAAGCATCGATAAAAATCGGCGTGTCCAAGGAAACTCCTTACCACTTTTACTGTGGTAGGTTCTGGAAGTTTAGTTATGGTCTCAATCTTAGCCTTATCAACTTCTATTCCTGTTTTTGAAATCTTATGTCCTAAAACTATCCCTTCTTTAACCATGAAGTGACATTTTTCCCAATTCAGGACTAAATTTGAATCTTCACACCAGGTGAGCATCTTGTTAAGGTTAGAAATACATGAATCAAAGGTACTACCAAAGACTGAGAAGTCGTCCATGAAGACTTCCATACAACGTTCAATTACGTCGTGGAATATTCTACCATGCATCGCTAGAATGTAACTGGTGCATTGAACAACCCAAAGGGCATGCGACGATAGGCAAATGTTCCATAAGGATAGGTGAAGGTTGTCTTCTCTTGGTCCTTTGGATCGAGGGGAATCTGAAAGTAGCCGGAAAAACCGTTGAAGAAACAATAGTATTCAATTCCTGATAGACGTTCCAACATTTGATCGATGAAAGGTAATGGAAAATGATTTTCCGGGTTGCATTGTTTAGTTTACGATAATCTATGCAAACCCTCCAACCGGTGACCTCCCGTGTTGGAATAAGCTAATTATTCTCATTTTGAATTACGATCGTCCCTCCCTTTTTGGGTATCACTTGAACAGGAATGACCCATGGTGAATCGGAAATGGGATAGATCAGACCGACGTCCAGAAGTTTGATTACTTCTTTCTTGAAGACTTCTTGAATCATAGGGTTGACCCTTCTTTGCCTCTGAATGGATGGTTTGAAATCATCTTCCATGAAGATCTTGTGGGTGCAATAGTTGGGGCTGATTCCTTTATATCGGAGATCTTCCAAACAATTGCCTTCTTATGTGATTTCAAAACTTGAATCAATTTCGCCTTTTCTTGTGGCGTGAGGTCTTTTGAGATGATTACGGGGAGTTGCGATTCTCCTTCTAAGAATGCATACTCCAGATTGTCGGGTAACTTCTTTAATTCTAATTCCGGAGGTTCCTCGATAGATGGCTTCATTCTAGCTATCTCTTTTCGGTCTAACGAGTCATATTTCTCCTGGAATTTTGATTCTTCATTATCGGTCACTGATGCTATCTGTTCTTCGTTTTTGGAAATTGTCCTTCTTAATGCTCCCTCTTCAAAAACCTCTTCCTTAGTTTCAAAGGTTGGTTCTGGAATTTCCCCACAGTCCTCTTTTGACTAGGGTTCCTAAAATACCAGAATGAAATATGTCTCTTCATTCGGTCTTCTCCTTAACAGAGGTAGGGGAATGCCTTGTCATAGCAGTGCTATTCAGATAGTTTTGCCAAAAAAAAATTATTTTCAGAGAGGGGATATTTGTGTTGACTAGGGTTTATGGCTGAATGGATGTCGAGATTTCCTTCAGGAGGTGTAAAGAACAGATCCTTGGAAATTTGATCTTAACTACATATAGCCATGGTTTCTTCCAGGTATTCGTTGACGAGTTCTTGAAAAGAATCGAAGAGATTCACATCTTCTTCGCGAGGATGGTTCATGAGACGGTCAACATTGAATGTGATTTATTCTCCTCCAACCCTTAATTTCAATGATTTCTCGTACACATCAATTATGGCCTTGGCAGTATTCAGGAATGGTCTGCTAAGAATGAGTGGGACCTTCGTGTCTTCCTCAATATCCATAATGACGAAATCAACGGGAAATGCGAACTTATCCACTCTGACTAGGACATCTTCAGCTATTCCTCAAGGAATCTTAACTGATCTGTCCGCGAGTTAGATAGTCATTCTGGTGGGCCTTAAGTCATTTAATCCTAGCTTTTTGAATAATGAATAGTGCATTAGGTTTACACTGGCTCCTAAGTCTGCTAACGCATTGCTAATTTGGACATCTTCCAGGTAGTAAGGTACTGTAAATCTTCCTGTATCTTCTAACTTAGGGGGAATACCATGTTGTAACACTAATGACCATTCTTCACTTAAGGGCAAGCTAACTATCTCTCTTAATCTCTCTTTGTTTGAATGCAGTTCTTTGAAAAAATTTGCGCAGTTTGGCATTTCTACTAAAGCATCTATTAGTCGTACATTCAAATGCAAGTTCTTGATAATATCCCAATACTTAGCGAATTGCGCTTCTCGTTTTTCCATCCTAATCCTACCTGGGAAAGGTATGCGGGCGCTGGAATAATTTTCGGGGCCTTAGGAGAGATAGGTTTTGTTGAATTGACAACTGGGTCAATTGACACAGGATCCTTATCTGGAAAATTTTGTATGGGTATCTTAACAGTTGTTTCTTTCCATCCTCTAGTGATTACTAGGGCATCAAACTCACTACACTCTATATCAACTTTAGTGGTTAAACATTTAAGGGTAAGCTGAAAATTAGTTATTAATTCTTCAAAAGTCTTTATCAAAGTGTCGAACTTATTTTGACATTCTGTGACTTGAAGGTTTATCATGTATTGCTTTTTCATAATTTCAACTAAAATTTTCTTAGAGTGGAGAGTAGGTTTGTGTAATGGGAAGATTATATTATGATCCGAGCTATTTTGTTATTTATGTGTCCATCTAGGGTAAGAATACTGAAGCAATCACGAAGAATTCCCACGAGGAATACTTCTTAAAAAATAAGCAAAAGGTGACCCAAGAGGTACACCGAAGCAATTGAAATGTCCCGTTCTTATTGATTAAAAACGTTCCATATTAATTGATTTCGTTGCGAGGTTTTGACCTCTATATGAGACGTTTTTCAAAGACTGCATTCATTTTAAAACAAACCATAACCTTTATTTCATCAATAAAGGTTTAAAAAGCTTTACGTAGATTATCAAATAATGATAATCTAAAATATCCTGTTTACACACGACCATTACATAATGGTTTACAATACAAATATGTTACAACAAAATAAGTTTCTTGAATGCTGTTTTTACACAATATCATACAAGCATGGACTCCAAATCTCGTCCTTATTTAAGTATGCGACAGCGGAAGCTCTTAATAATCACCTGAGAATAAACATGCTTAAAACGTCAACAAAAATGTTGGTGAGTTATAGGTTTAACCTATATATATCAAATCATAATAATAGACCACAAGATTTCATATTTCAATACACATCCCATACATAGAGATAAAAATCATTCATATGGTGAACATCTGGTAACCGACATTAACAAGATGCATATATAAGAATATCCCCATCATTCCGGGATACCCTTCGGATATGATATAAATTTCGAAGTACTAAAGCATCCGGTACTTTGGATGGGGTTTGTTATGCCCAATAGATCTATCTTTAGGATTCGCATCAATTAGGGTGTCTGTTCCCTAATTCTTAGATTACCAGACTTAATAAAAAGGGGCATATTCGATTTCGATAATTCAACCATAGAATGTAGTTTCACGTACTTGTGTCTATTTTGTAAATCATTTATAAAACCTGCATGTATTCTCATCCCAAAAATATTAGATTTTAAAAGTGGAACTATAACTCACTTTCACAGATTTTTACTTCGTCGGGAAGTAAGACTTGGCCACTGGTTGATTCACGAACCTATAATAATATATACATATATATCAAAGTATGTTCAAAATATATTTACAACGCTTTTAATATATTTTGATGTTTTAAGTTTATTAAGTCAGCTGTCCTCGTTAGTAACCTACAACTAGTTGTCCACAGTTAGATGTACAGAAATAAATCGATAAATATTATCTTGAATCAATCCACGACCCAGTGTATACGTATCTCAGTATTGATCACAACTCAAACTATATATATTTTGGAATCAACCTCAACCATGTATAGCTAACTCCAACATTCACATATAGAGTGTCTATGGTTGTTCCGAAATATATATAGATGTGTCGACAAGATAGGTCGAAACATTGTATACGTGTCTATGGTATCTCAAGATTACATAATATACAATACAAGTTGATTAAGTTATGGTTGGAATAGATTTGTTACCAATTTTCACGTAGCTAAAATGAGAAAAATTATCCAATCTTATTTTACCCATAACTTCTTCATTTTAAATCCGTTTTGAGTGAATAAAATTGCTATGGTTTCATATTAAACTCTATTTTATGAATCTAAACAGAAAAATTATAGGTTTATAGTCAGAAAAATAAGTTACAAGTCGATTTTGTAAAGGTAGTCATTTCAGTCGAAAGAACGACGTCTAGATGACCATTTTAGAAAACATACTTCCACTTTGAGTTTAACCATAATTTTTGGATATAGTTTCATGTTCATAATAAAAATCATTTTCCCAAAATAACAACTTTTAAATCAAAGTTTATCATAGTTTTTAATTAACTAACCCAAAACAGCCCGCGGTGTTACTACGACGGCGTAAATTCGATTTTACGGTGTTTTTCGTGTTTTCAGGTTTTAAATCATTAAGTTAGCATATCATATAGATATAGAACATGTGTTTAGTTGATTTTAAAAGTCAAGTTAGAAGGATTAACTTTTATTTGCGAAAAAGTTTAGAATTAACTAAACTATGTTCTAGTGATTACAAGTTTAAAACTTCGAATAAGATAGCTTTATATGTATGAATCGAATGATGTTATGAACATCTTTACTACCTCAAGTTCCTTGGATAAACCTACTGGAAATAAGAAAAATAGATCTAGCTTCAAAGGTACCTTGGATGGCTTGAAAGTTCTTGAAGCAGAATCATGACACGAAAACAATTTCAAGTAAGATTTCCACTCGAAATAAGATTGTTATAGTTATAGAAATTGAATTAAAGTTTGAATATGATTATTACCTTGTATTAGAAAGATAACCTACTGTAAGTAACAAAGGTTTCTTGATCTTGGATGATTACTTGGAATGGATTTAGAAAACTTGGAAGTAAACTTGCAATCTTGGAAGTATTCTTGATTTTATGAAACTAGAACTTTTGGAATTTATGAAGAACACTTAGAACATGAAGATAGAACTTGAGAGAGATCAATTAGGTGAAGAAAATTGAAGAATGAAAGTGTTTGTAGGTGTTTTTGGTCGTTGGTGTATGGATTAGATATAAAGGATATGTAATTTTGTTTTCATGTAAATAAGTCATGAATTATTACTCATATTTTTGTAATTTTATGAGATATTTCATGCTAGTTGCCAAATGATGGTTCCTACATGTGTTAGTTGACTCAAATGGGCTACTAAGAGCTGATAATTAGAGTGTATATACCAATAGTACATACATCTAAAAGCTGTGTATTGTACGAGTACGAATACGGGTGCATACGAGTAGAATTGTTGATGAAACTGAACGAGGATGTAATTGTAAGCATTTTTGTTAAGTAGAAGTATTTTGATAAGTGTATTTAAGTATTTAAAAAGTGTATGAATACATATTAAAACACTACATGTATATACATTTTAACTGAGTCGTTAAGTCATCGTTAGTCGTTACATGTAAATGTTGTTTTGAAACCTTTAGGTTAACGATCTTGTTGAATGTTGTTAACCCATTTTTATTATAACAAATGAGATGTTAAATTGTTATATTATCATGATATTATGATATATAATATATCTTAGTATGATATATATACAGTTAAATGTCGTTACAACGATAATCGTTACATATATGTCTCGTTTCGAAATCATTAAGTTAGTAGTCTTATTTTTACATACGTATTTCATTGTTAATACACTTAATAATATATTTACTTATCATTTAAAATAATTAACCAAGTGTATCAATATCTTAATATGATTCATATGTACCTAGTAAGACGTTGTTATAACGATAATCGTTATATATATCGTTTTCGAGTTTCTTAAATTAATAGTCTCATTTTTATGTATATAACTCATTGTTAAAATACCTAATGAGATACAGACTTATAATAAAATCATGTTAACTATATATATAATCATATATATGTCATCGTATAGTTTTTACAAGTTTTAACGTTCGTGAATCACCGGTCAACTTGGGTGGTCAATTATCTATATGAAACCTATTTCAATTAATCAAGTCTTAACAAGTTTGATTGCTTAACATGTTGGAAACACTTAATCATGTAAATAACAAATTCATTTAATATATATATAAACATGAAAAAGTTCGGGTCACTACAGTACCTACCCGTTAAATAAATTTCGTCCCGAAATTTTAAGTAGTTGGAGGTGTTGAGGTATCTTCTGGAAATAAATGCGGGTATTTCTTCTTCATCTGATCTTCACACTCCCAGGTGAACTCGGGTCCTCTACGAGCATTCCATCGAACCTTAACAATCGGTATCTTGTTTTGTTTAAGTCTCTTAACCTCATGATCCATTATTTCGACGGGTTCTTCAATGAATTGAAGTTTTTCATTGATTTGGATTTCGTCCAACGGAATAGTGAGATCTTCTTTAGCAAAACATTTCTTCAAATTTGAGACGTGGAAAGTGTTATGTACAGCCGCCAGTTGTTGAGGTAGCTCCAGTTGGTAAGCTACTGGTCCGACACGATCTATAATCTTGAATGGTCCAATGTACCTTGGATTTAGTTTCCCTGGTTTACCAAATCGAACAACGCCTTTCCAAGGTGAAACCTTAAGCATGACCATTTCTCCAATTTCAAACTCTATATCTTTTCTTTTACTGTCCGCATAGCTCTTTTGTCGACTCTGGGCGGTTTTCAATCTTTGTTGAATTTGGATGATTTTCTCGGTAGTTTCTTGTATTATCTCCGGACCCGTAATCTGTCTATCCCCCACTTCACTCCAAAAAATCGGAGACCTGCACTTTCTACCATAAAGTGCTTCAAACGGCGCCATCTCAATGCTTGAATGGTAGCTGTTGTTGTAGGAAAATTCTGCTAACGGTAGATGTCGATCCCAACTGTTTCCGAAATCAATAACACAAGCTCGTAGCATGTCTTCAAGCGTTTGTATCATCCTTTCACTCTGCCCATCAGTTTGTGGATGATATGCAGTACTCATGTCTAAACGAGTTCCCAATGCTTGCTGTAATGTCTGCCAGAATCTTGAAATAAATCTGCCATCCCTATCAGAGATAATAGAGATTGGTATTCCATGTCTGGAGACGACTTCCTTCAAATACAGTCATGCTAACTTCTCCATCTTGTCATCTTCTCTTATTGGCAGGAAGTGTGCTGACTTGGTGAGACGATCAACTATTACCCAAATAGTATCATAACCATTTGCAGTCCTTGGCAATTTAGTAATGAAATCCATGGTAATGTTTTCCCATTTCCATTCCGGGATTTCAGGTTTTTGTAGTAGACCTGATGGTTTCTGATGTTCAGCTTTGACCTTAGAACACGTCAAACATTCTCCTACATATTTAGCAATATCAGCTTTCATACCTGGCCACCAAAAATGTTTCTTAAGATCCTTGTACATCTTCCCCGTTCCAGGATGTATTGAGTATCTGGTTTTATGAGCTTCTCTAAGTAACATTTCTCTCATATCTCCAAATTTTGGTACCCTAATTCTTTCAGCCCTATACCGGGTTCCATATTCCCGAATATTAAGATGCTTCTCCGATCCTTTGGGTATTTCATCCTTTAAATTTCCCTCTTTTAAAACTCCTTGTTGCGCCTCCTTTATTTGAGTAGTAAGGTTAGTGTGAATCATTATATTCATAGATTTTACTCGAATGGGTTCTCTGTCCTTTCTGCTCAAGGCGTCGGCTACCACATTTGCCTTCCTCGGGTGGTAACGAATCTCAAAGTCGTAATCATTCAACAATTCAATCCACCTACGCTGCCTCATATTCAGTTGTTTCTGATTAAATATGTGTTGAAGACTTTTGTGGTCGGTATATATAATACTTTTGACCCCATATAAGTAGTGCCTCCAAGTCTTTAATGCAAAAACAACCGCGCCTAATTCCAAATCATGCGTCGTATAATTTTGTTCGTGAATCTTCAATTGTCTAGACGCATAAGCAATCACCTTCGTCCGTTGCATTAATACACAACCGAGACCTTGCTTTGATGCATCACAATAAATCACCAAATCATCATTTCCTTCAGGCAATGACAATATAGGTGTCGTAGTTAGCTTTTTCTTTAATAATTGAAACGCTTTCTCTTGTTCATCATTCCATTCAAATTTCTTCCCTTTATGCGTTAATGCAGTCAAGGGTTTTGCTATTCTGGAAAAGTCTTGGATGAACCTTCTGTAGTAACCAGCTAATCCTAAAAACTGGCGTATGTGTTTCGGAGTTTTCGGGGTTTCCCACTTTTCAACAGTTTCTATCTTTGCCGGATCCACCTTAATACCTTCTTTGTTCACTATGTGACCGAGGAATTGAACTTCTTCCAACCAAAATGCACACTTTGAAAATTTAGCGTACAATTCTTCCTTCCTCAATACTTCTAACACCTTTCTCAAATGTTCACCGCATTCTTGGTCATTCTTTGAGTAAATAAGTATGTCATCAATGAAAACAATGACAAACTTCTCAAGGTATGGTCCACACACTCGGTTCATAAGGTCCATGAACACTGCTGGTGCATTAGTTAAACCAAACGGCATGACCATAAACTCGTAATGACCGTAACGTGTTCTGAAAGCAGTCTTTGGAATGTCATCTTCTTTCACCCGCATTTGATGATACCCGGAACGTAAGTCAATCTTTGAATAAACAGACGAGCCTTGTAGTTGATCAAATAAGTCGTCGATTCTCGGTAGTGGGTAGCGGTTCTTGATGGTAAGTTTGTTCAACTCTCGGTAGTCGATACACAACCTGAATGTACCATCTTTCTTCTTGACAAACAAAACAGGAGCTCCCCACGGTGATGTGCTTGGTCGAATGAAACCACGCTCTAAAAGTTCTTGTAATTGGCTTTGCAGTTCTTTCATCTCGCCGGGTGCGAGTCTGTAAGGAGCACGAGCTATTGGTGCAGCTCCTGGTACAAGATCTATTTGAAATTCAACGGATCGATGTGGGGGTAATCCCGATAATTCTTTCGGAAATACATCGGGAAATTCTTTTGCAATGGGAACATCATTGATGCTCTTTTCTTCAGTTTGTACTTTCTCGACGTGTGCTAGAACAGCATAGCAACCTTTTCTTATTAGTTTTTGTGCCTTCAAATTACTAATAAGATGTAGCTTCGTGTTGCCCTTTTCTCCGTACACCATTAAGGGTTTTCCTTTTTCTCGTATAATGCGAATTGCATTTTTATAACAAACGATCTCTGCTTTCACTTCTTTCAACCAGTCCATACCGATTATCACATCAAAACTCCCTAACTCTACTGGTATCAAATCAATCTTAAATGTTTCGCTAACCAGTTTAATTTCTCGATTCCGACATATATTATCTGCTGAAATTAATTTACCATTTGCTAATTCGAGTAAAAATTTACTATCCAAAGGCGTCAATGGACAACTTAATTTAGCACAAAAATCTCTACTCATATAGCTTCTATCCGCACCCGAATCAAATAAAACGTAAGCAGATTTATTGTCAATAAGAAACGTACCCGTAACAAGCTCCGGGTCTTCCTGTGCCTCTGCCGCATTAATATTGAAAACTCTTCCGCGGCCTTGTCCATTCGTGTTCTCCTGGTTCGGGCAATTTCTAATAATGTGGCCCGGTTTTCCACATTTATAACAAACTACATTGGCATAACTTGCTCCGACACTACTTGCTCCGCCATTACTCGTTCCGACACCATTTGTTCCTTTCGTTCTATTAACCCCTAGTCCTTAGACCTCACACTTCACCGCGCTATGACCATTTCTTTTACACTTGTTGCAAAATTTGGTGCAGAACCCCGAGTGATACTTTTAACACCTTTGGCATAGCTGCTTCTGATTGTTGTTGTTGTTGCGGTTATTATTGTTGTTGGGATAATTGTTGTAGTTGCTGTTGTTGTTGTTGTTGTTGTTGGGCCGTTTGTTGTAGTTGCGATTGATGTTGCGATTGTTGGGATAATTGTTGCGATTATTGTTGTAATTGCTGTTATTGTTGTATTGGTGATTCTTATCATCGTTTTCCTCCCACTTTCTTTTGACTTGCTTCACATTGGCCTCTTCAGCAGTCTGTTCTTTAATTCTTTCTTCAATCTGGTTCACTAGTTTGTGAGCCATTCTACATGCCTGTTGTATGGAGGCGGGCTCGTGTGAACTTATATCTTCTTGGATTCTTTCTGGTAATCCTTTCACAAACGCGTCGATCTTCTCTTCCTCATCTTCGAATGCTCCCGGACACAATAGGCACAATTCTGTGAATCGTCTTTCGTACGTGGTAATATCAAATCCTTGGGTTCGTAACCCTCTAAGTTCTGTCTTGAGCTTATTGACCTCGGTTCTGGGACGGTACTTCTCGTTCATCAAGTGCTTGAATGCTGACCACGGTAGTGCGTACGCATCGTCTTGTCCCACTTGCTCTAGATAGGTATTCCACCATGTTAACGCAGAACCTGTGAAGGTATGCGTAGCGTACTTCACTTTGTCCTCTTCAGTACACTTACTTATGGCAAACACCGATTCGACCTTCTCGGTCCACCGTTTCAATCCGATCGGTCCTTCGGTTCCATCAAATTCCAATGGTTTGCAGGCAGTGAATTCTTTGTTGGTGCATCCTACACGATTTCCTGTACTGCTAGATCCAAGGTTATTGTTGGTATGTAGCGCAGCCTGTACTGCGGCTATGTTTGAAGCTAGAAAAGTACAGAATTCCTCTTCATTCATATTCACGGTGTGTCGAGTAGTCGGTGCCATTTCCTTCAAAATAGTCAAATGGAACAAGTTAATCATATAGAATATTAAGAGTAGTTAATAGTATTTCGTAGCATAATATGAACTCATTTATAAAAGCTTTTTCTTCATATTAGCGTTTTATAAGTTTAAATTCAGGTAGTACCTACCCGTTAAGTTCATACTTAGTAGCTAATATACAATTCATCTACTACAATTCTATATGAAAAACTGATTATAATAATATTTCGCGTTCAAACTTTTATACAATATTTTACAAACTTACAATACCGCTTATTTTACATAAAGCATGAAATATAACACACAATAACTTTGATACAAGATAGTTGTGAAGATAATTCTAGCTAGTACAAAAGTCATTCAGCAAAGGCAATAAAGACACGTAATTCATACGTCCAGAAACAAGTCATGCATTCTAGTTTTACTAGGACTACTTTCCATCCTTGGACTTGTGGAACATAACTGTTATGGCCGTTGTTAAGACAGCGTGTTGTAACGTCGTCAAAGGGACGAGGGTTACGTAATGACCAACAGTCTCGTAATAACCTAAAAACCTCATTTCTTACCCCAATTATCGACTCCGTCACTTGTGGGAACGTTTTGTTTAATAGTTGTAGCCCGATGTTCTTTTTATCACTTTGGTGAGAAGCGAACATTACTAACCCGTAAGCATAGCATGCTTCTTTATGTTGCATGTTAGCCGCTTTTTCTAAATCATGAAGTCCTATATTCGGATACATTGAGTCAAAATAATTTCTTAACCCGTTGTGTAAAATAGCATTTGGGTTCCCCGCAATATATGCGTCAAAGTAAACACATCGTAACTTATGGGTTTCCCAATGTGATATCCCCCATCTTTCAAACGAAATTCTCTTATAAACCAAGACATTCTTGGAACGTTCTTCGAATGTCTTACAAACTGAACTCGCCTTGAATAGTTGTGCCGAAGAATTCGGACCGACTCTAGACAAGATTTCATCAATCATGTCTCCGGGTAGGTCTCTTAAAATATTGGGTTGTCTATCCATTTTGTGTTTTTATACTGTAAAATAGACAAGAGTTAGATTCATAAAAAAAATACTTATTAATACAAGCAATTTTTACATATATCATAAAGCATAAGCACACTATATTACATATATTACACCACACGAATACAACTATCTTATTCCGACTCGCTTGTTTCTTCTTCTTCGGTTTTGGTTCGTTTTGCCAAGTTTCTAGGGATATATGATGTTCCCCTAATACGAGCCTTCGTTTTCCACATTGGTTTAGAAAAACCTGGTGGTTTAGAGGTTCCCGGGTCATTGTTACAACTTAAGGACTTCGGGGGTTGACGATACATATAAAGTTCATCGGGGTTGGAATTAGATTTCTCTATTTTTATGCCCTTTCCCTTATTATTTTCTTTTGCCTTTTTAAATTCAGTTGGGGTAATTTCTATAACATCATCGGAATTCTCGTCGGAATCCGATTCATCGGAGAATTGGTAATCCTCCCAATATTTTGCTTCCTTGGCGGAAACACCATTGACCATAATTAACCTTGGTCGGTTGGTTGAGGATTTTCTTTTACTTAACCGTTTTATTATTTCCCCCACCGGTTCTATTTCTTCATCCGGTTCCGATTCTTCTTTCGGTTCCGATTCTTCTTTCGGTTCCGACTCTTCTTCCGGTTTCTCTTCGGGAACTTGTGAATCAGTCCACGAATCATTCCAATTTACATTTGACTCTTCATTATTATTAGGTGAGTCAATGGGACTTGTTCTAGAGGTAGACATCTATCACATAATATCAAACGCGTTAAGTGATTAATATATCACATAATATTCACATGTTAAAAATATATAGTTTCCAACAAAATTTGTTAAGCAATCATTTTTCAAGTAAACACGGTCGAAGTCCAGACTCACTAATGCATCCTAACAAACTCGATAAGACACACTAATGCAAAATTCCGGTTCTCTAAGACCAACGCTCTGATACCAACTGAAATGTCCCGTTCTTATTGATTAAAAACGTTCCATATTAATTGATTTCGTTGCGAGGTTTTGACCTCTATATGAGACGTTTTTCAAAGACTGTATTCATTTTAAAACAAACCATAACCTTTATTTCATCAATAAAGGTTTAAAAGGCTTTACGTAGATTATCAAATAATGATAATCTAAAATATCCTGTTTACACACGACCATTACATAATGGTTTACAATACAAATATGTTACAACAAAATAAGTTTCTTGAATGAAGTTTTTACACAATATCATACAAGCATGGACTCCAAATCTCGTCCTTATTTAAGTATGCGACAGCGGAAGCTCTTAATAATCACCTGAGAATAAACAGGCTTAAAACGTCAACAAAAATGTTGGTGAGTTATAGGTTTAACCTATATATATCAAATCATAATAATAGACCACAAGATTTCATATTTCAATACACATCCCATACATAGAGATAAAAATCATTCATATGGTGAACACCTGGTAACCGACATTAACAAGATGCATATATAAGAATATCCCCATCATTCCGGGATACCCTTCGGATATGATATAAATTTCGAAGTACTAAAGCATCTGGTACTTTGGATGGGGTTTGTTAGGCCCAATAGATCTATCTTTAAGATTCGCGTCAATTAAGGTGTCTGTTCCCTAATTCTTAGATTACCAGACTTAATAAAAAGGGGCATATTCGATTTCGATAATTCAACCATAGAATGTAGTTTCACGTACTTGTGTCTATTTTGTAAATCATTTATAAAACCTGCATGTATTCTCATCTCAAAAATATTAGATTTTAAAAGTGGGACTATAACTCACTTTCACAGATTTTTACTTCGTCGGGAAGTAAGACTTGGCCACTGGTTGATTCACGAACCTATAACAATATATACATATATATCAAAGTATGTTCAAAATATATTTACAACGCTTTTAATATATTTTGATGATTTAAGTTTATTAAGTCAGCTGTCCTCGTTAGTAACCTACAACTAGTTGTCCATAGTTAGATGTACAGAAATAAATCGATAAATATTATCTTGAATCAATCCACGACCCAGTGTATACGTATCTCAGTATTGATCACAACTCAAACTATATATATTTTGGAATCAACCTCAACCATGTATAGCTAACTCCAACATTCACATATAGAGTGTCTATGGTTGTTCCGAAATATATATAGATGTGTCGACATGATAGATCGAAACATTGTATACGTGTCTATGGTATCTCAAGATTACATAATATACAATACAAGTTGATTAAGTTATGGTTGGAATAGATTTGTTACCAATTTTCACGTAGCTAAAATGAGAAAAATTATCCAATCTTGTTTTACCCATAACTTCTTCATTTTAAATCCGTTTTGAGTGAATCAAATTGCTATGGTTTCATATTGAACTCTATTTTATGAATCTAAACATAAAAATTATAGGTTTATAGTCAGAAAAATAAGTTACAAGTCATTTTTGTAAAGGTAGCCATTTCAGTCGAAAGAACGACGTCTAGATGACCATTTTAGAAAACATACTTCCACTTTGAGTTTAACCATAATTTTTGGATATAGTTTCATGTTCATAATAAAAATCATTTTCCCAAAATAAAAACTTTTAAATCAAAGTTTATCATAGTTTTTAATTAACTAACCCAAAACAGCCCGCGGTGTTACTACGACGGCGTAAATTCGATTTTACGGTGTTTTTCGTGTTTCCAGGTTTTAAATCATTAAGTTAGCATATCATATAGATATAGAACATGTGTTTAGTTGATTTTAAAAGTCAAGTTAGAAGGATTAACTTTTATTTGCGAACAAGTTTAAAATTAACTAAACTATGTTCTAGTGATTACAAGTTTAAAACTTCGAATAAGATAGCTTTATATGTATGAATCGAATGATGTTATGAACATCTTTACTACCTCAAGTTCCTTGGATAAACCTACTGGAAATAAGAAAAATAGATCTAGCTTCAAAGGATCCTTGGATGGCTTGAAAGTTCTTGAAGCAGAATCATGACACGAAAACAATTTCAAGTAAGATTTCCACTCGAAATAAGATTGTTATAGTTATAGAAATTGAATTAAAGTTTGAATATGATTATTACCTTGTATTAGAAAGATAACCTACTGTAAGTAACAAAGTTTTCTTGATCTTGGATGATTACTTGGAATGGATTTAGAAAACTTGGAAGTAAACTTGCAATCTTGGAAGTATTCTTGATTTTATGAAACTAGAACTTTTGGAATTTATGAAGAACACTTAGAACTTGAAGATAGAACTTGAGAGAGATCAATTAGGTGAAGAAAATTGAAGAATGAAAGTGTTTGTAGGTGTTTTTGGTCGTTGGTGTATGGATTAGATATAAAGGATATGTAATTTTGTTTTCATGTAAATAAGTCATGAATGATTACTCATATTTTTGTAATTTTATGAGATATTTCATGCTAGTTGCCAAATGATGGTTCCTACATGTGTTATTTGACTCACATGGGCTACTAAGAGCTGATCATTGGAGTGTATATACTAATAGTACATACATCTAAAAGCTGTGTATTGTACGAGTACGAATACGGGTGCATACGAGTAGAATTGTTGATGAAACTGAACGAGGATGTAATTGTAAGCATTTTTGTTAAGTAGAAGTATTTTAATAAGTGTCTTGAAGTATTTAAAAAGTGTATGAATACATATTAAAACACTACATGTATATACATTTTAACTGAGTCATTAAGTCATCGTTAGTCGTTACATGTAAATGTTGTTTTGAAACCTTTAAGTTAACGATCTTGTTGAATGTTGTTAACCCATTGTTTATTATAACAAATGAGATGTTAAATTGTTATATTATCATGATATTATGATATATAATATATCTTAGTATGATATATATACAGTTAAATGTCGTTACAACGATAATCGTTACATATATGTCTCGTTTCGAAATCGTTAAGTTAGTAGTCTTATTTTTACATATGTATTTCATTGTTAATACACTTAATAATATATTTACTTATCATTTAAAATAATTAACCAAGTGTATCAATATCTTAATATGATTCATATGTACCTAGTAAGACGTTGTTATAACGATAATCGTTATATATATCGTTTTCGAGTTTCTTAAATTAATAGTCTCATTTTTATGTATATAACTCATTGTTAAAATACCTAATGAGATACATACTTATAATAAAATCATGTTAACTATATATATAACCATATATATGTCATCGTATAGTTTTTACAAGTTTTAACGTTCGTGAATCACCGGTCAACTTGGGTGGTCAATTGTCTATATGAAACCTATTTCAATTAATCAAGTCTTAACAAGTTTGATTGCTTAACATGTTGGAAACACTTAATCATGTAAATAACAAATTCATTTAATATATATATAAACATGGAAAAGTTCGGGTCACTACAGTACCTACCCGTTAAATAAATTTTCCCGAAATTTTAAGCAGTTGGAGGTGTTGAGGTATCTTCTGGAAATAAATGCGGGTATTTCTTCTTCATCTGATCTTCACACTCCCAGGTGAACTCGGGTCCTCTACGAGCATTCCATCGAACCTTAACAATCAGTATCTTGTTTTGTTTAAGTCTCTTAACCTCATGATCCATTATTTCGACGGGTTCTTCAATGAATTGAAGTTTTTCATTGATTTGGATTTCATCCAACGGAATAGTGAGATCTTCTTTAGCAAAACATTTCTTCAAATTTGAGACGTGAAAAGTGTTATGTACAGCCGCCAGTTGTTGAGGTAGCTCCAGTTGGTAAGCTACTGGTCCGACACGATCTATAATCTTGAATGGTCCAATGTACCTTGGATTTAGTTTCCCTGGTTTACCAAATTGAACAACGCCTTTCCAAGGTGAAACCTTAAGCATGACCATTTCTCCAATTTCAAACTCTATATCTTTTCTTTTACTGTCCGCGTAGCTCTTTTGTCGACTCTGGGCGGTTTTCAATCTTTGTTGAATTTGGATGATTTTCTCGGTAGTTTCTTGTATTATCTCCGGACCCGTAATCTGTCTATCCCCCACTTCACTCTAACAAATCAGAGACCTGCACTTTCTACCATAAAGTGCTTCAAACGGCGCCATCTCAATGCATGAATGGTAGCTGTTTTTGTAGGAAAATTCTGCTAACGGTAGATGTCGATCCCAACTGTTTTCGAAATCAATAACACAAGCTCGTAGCATGTCTTCAAGCGTTTGTATCATCCTTTCACTCTGCCCATCAGTTTGTGGATGATAGGCAGTACTCATGTCTAGACGAGTTCCCAATGCTTGCTGTAATGTCTGCCAGAATCTTGAAATAAATCTGCCATCCCTATCAGAGATAATAGAGATTGGTATTCCATGTCTGGAGACGACTTCCTTCAAATACAGTCGTGCTAACTTCTCCATCTTGTCATCTTCTCTTATTGGCAGGAAGTTTGCTGACTTGGTGAGACGATCAACTATTACCCAAATAGTATCATAACCACTTGCAGTCCTTGGCAATTTAGTAATGAAATCCATGGTAATGTTTTCCCATTTCCATTCCGGGATTTCAGGTTGTTGTAGTAGACCTGATGGTTTCTGATGTTCAGCTTTGACCTTAGAACACGTCAAACATTCTCCTACATATTTAGCAATATCGGCTTTCATACCTGGCCACCAAAAATGTTTCTTAAGATCCTTGTACATCTTCCCCGTTCCAGGATGTATTGAGTATCTGGTTTTATGAGCTTCTCTAAGTACCATTTCTCTCATATCTCTAAATTTTGGTACCCAAATTCTTTCAGCCCTATACCGGGTTCCATATTCCCGAATATTAAGATGCTTCTCCGATCCTTTGGGTATTTCATCCTTTAAATTTCCCTTTTTTAAAACTCCTTGTTGCGCCTCCTTTATTTGAGTAGTAAGGTTAGTGTGAATCATTATATTCATAGATTTTACTCGAATGGGTTCTCTGTCCTTTCTGCTCAAGGCGTCGGCTACCACATTTGCCTTCCTCGGGTGGTAACGAATCTCAAAGTCGTAATCATTCAATAATTCAATCCACCTACGCTGCCTCATATTCAGTTGTTTCTGATTAAATATGTGTTGAAAACTTTTGTGGTCGGTATATATAATACTTTTGACCCCATATAAGTAGTGCCTCCAAGTCTTTAATGCAAAAACAACCGCGCCTAATTCCAAATCATGCGTCGTATAATTTTGTTCGCGAATCTTTAATTGTCTAGATGCATAAGCAATCACCTTCGTCTGTTGCATTAATACACAACCGAGACCTTGCTTTGATGCATCACAATAAATCACCAAATCATCATTTCCTTCAGGCAATGACAATATAGGTGCCGTAGTTAGCTTTTTCTTTAATAATTGAAACGCTTTCTCTTGTTCATCATTCCATTCAAATTTCTTCCCTTTATGCGTTAATGCAGTCAAGGGTTTTGCTATTCTGGAAAAGACTTGGATGAACCTTCTGTAGTAACCAGCTAATCCTAAAAACTGGCGTATGTGTTTCGGAGTTTTCGGGGTTTCCCACTTTTCAACAGTTTCTATCTTTGCCGAATCCACCTTAATACCTTCTTTGTTCACTATGTGACCGAGGAATTGAACTTCTTCCAACCAAAATGCACACTTTGAAAATTTAGCGTACAATTCATCCTTCCTCAATACTTCTAACACCTTTCTCAAATGTTCACCGCATTCTTGGTCATTCTTTGAGTAAATAAGTATGTCATCAATGAAAACAATGACAAACTTCTCAAGGTATGGTCCACACACTCGGTTCATAAGGTCCATGAACACTGCTGGTGCATTAGTTAAACCAAACGGCATGACCATAAACTCGTAATGACCGTAACGTGTTCTGAAAGCAGTCTTTGGAATATCATCTTCTTTCACCCGCATTTGATGATACCCGGAACGTAAGTCAATCTTTGAATAAACAGACGAGCCTTGTAGTTGATCAAATAAGTCGTCGATTCTCGGTAGTGGGTAGCGGTTCTTGATGGTAAGTTTGTTCAAATCTCGGTAGTCGATACACAACCTGAATGTACCATCTTTCTTCTTGACAAACAAAACAGGAGCTCCCTACGGTGATGTGCTTGGTCGAATGAAACCACGCTCTAAAAGTTCTTGTAATTGGCTTTGCAGTTCTTTCATCTCGACGGGTGCGAGTCTGTAAGGAGCACGAGCTATTGGTGCAGCTCCTGGTACAAGATCTATTTGAAATTCAACGGATCGATGTGGGGGTAATCCCGGTAATTCTTTCGGAAATACATCGGGAAATTCTTTTGCAATGGGAACATCATTGATGCTCTTTTCTTCAGTTTGTACTTTCTCGACGTGTGCTAGAACAACATAGCAACCTTTTCTTATTAGTTTTTGTGCCTTCAAATTACTAATAAGATGTAGCTTCGTGTTGCCCTTTTCTCCGTACACCATTAAGGGTTTTCCTTTTTCTCGTATAATGCGAATTGCATTTTTATAACAAACGATCTCTGCTTTCACTTCTTTCAACCAGTCCATACCGATTATCACATCAAAACTCCCTAACTCTACTGGTATCAAATCAATCTTAAATGTCTCGCTAACCAGTTTAATTTCTCGATTCCGACATATATTATCTGCTGAAATTAATTTACCATTTGCTAATTCGAGTAAAAATTTACTATCCAAAGGCGTCAATGGACAACTTAATTTAGCACAAAAATCTCTACTCATATAGCTTCTATCCACACCCGAATCAAATAAAACGTAAGCAGATTTATTGTCAATAAGAAACGTACCCGTAACAAGTTCCGGGTCTTCCTGTGCCTCTGCCGCATTAATATTGAAAACTCTTCCGCGGCCTTGTCCATTCGTGTTCTCCTGGTTCGGGCAATTTCTAATAATGTGGCCCGGTTTTCCACATTTATAACAAACTACATTGGCATAACTTGCTCCGACACTACTTGCTCCGCCATTACTCGTTCCGACACCATTTTTTCCTTTCGTTCTATTAACCCCTGGTCCTTAGACCTCACACTTCTCCACGCTATGACCATTTCTTTTACACTTGTTGCAAAATTTGGTGCAGAACCCCGAGTGATACTTTTCACACCTTTGGCATAGCTGCTTCTGATTGTTGTTGTTGTTGCGGTTATTATTGTTATTGGGATGATTGTTGTAGTTGCTGTTGTTGTTGTTGTTGTTGGGCCGTTTGTTGTAGTTGCGATTGATGTTGCGATTGTTGGGATAATTGTTGCGATTATTGTTGTAATTGCTGTTGTTGTTGTATTGGTGATTCTTATCACCGTTTTCCTCCTACTTTCTTTTGACTTGCTTCACATTGGCCTCTTCAGCAGTCTGTTCTTTAATTCTTTCTTCAATCTGGTTCACTAGTTTGTGAGCCATTCTACATGCCTGTTGTATGGAGGCAGGCTCGTGTGAACTTATATCTTCTTGGATTCTTTCCGGTAATCCTTTCACAAACGCGTCGATCTTCTCTTCCTCATCTTCGAATGCTCCCGGACACAATAGGCACAATTCTGTGAATCGTCTTTCGTACGTGGTAATATCAAGTCCTTGGGTTCGTAACCCTCTAAGTTCTGTCTTGAGCTTATTGACCTCGGTTCTGGGACGGTACTTCTCGTTCATCAAGTGCTTGAATGCTGACCACGGTAGTGCGTACGCATCGTCTTGTCCCACTTGCTCTAGATAGGTATTCCACCATGTTAACGCAGAACCTGTGAAGGTATGCGTAGCGTACTTCACTTTGTCCTCTTCAGTACACTTACTTATGGCAAACACCGATTCGACCTTCTCGGTCCACCGTTTCAATCCGATCGGTCCTTCGGTTCCATCAAATTCCAACGGTTTGCAGGCAGTGAATTCTTTGTAGGTGCATCCTACACGATTTCCTGTACTGCTAGATCCAAGGTTATTGTTGGTATGTAGCGCAGCCTGTACTGCGGCTATGTTTGAAGCTAGAAAAGTACGGAATTCCTCTTCATTCATATTCACGGTGTGTCGAGTAGTCGGTGCCATTTCCTTCAAAATAGTCAAATGGAACAAGTTAATCATACAGAATATTAAGAGTAGTTAATAGTATTTCGTAGCATAATATGAACTCATTTATAAAAGCTTTTTCTTCATATTAGCGTTTTATAAGTTTAAATTCGGGTAGTACCTACCCGTTAAGTTCATACTTAGTAGCTAATATACAATTCAACTACTACAATTCTATATGAAAAACTGATTATAATAATATTTCGCGTTCAAACTTTTATACAATATTTTACAAACTTACAATACCGCTTATTTTACATAAAGCATGAAATATAACACACAATAACTTTGATACAAGATAGTTGTGAAGATAATTCTAGCTAGTACACAAGTCATTCAGCAAAGGCAATAAAGACACGTAATTCATACGTCCAGAAACAAGTCATGCATTCTGGTTTTACTAGGACTACTTTCCATCCTTGGTCTTGTGGAACATAACTGTTATGGCCGTTGTTAAGACAGCGTGTTGTAACGTCGTTAAAGGGACGAGGGTTACGTAATGACCAACAGTCTCGTAATAACCTAAAAACCTCATTTCTTACCCCAAATACCGACTCCGTCACTTGTGGGAACGTTTTGTTTAATAGTTGTAGCCCGATGTTCTTTTTCTCACTTTGGTGAGAAGCGAACATTACTAACCCGTAAGCATAGCATGCTTCTTTATGTTGCATGTTAGCCGCTTTTTCTAAATCATGAAGTCCTATATTCGGATACATTGAGTCAAAATAATTTCTTAACCCGTTGTGTAAAATAGCATTTGGGTTCCCCGCAATATATGCGTCAAAGTAAACACATCGTAACTTATGGGTTTCCCAATGTGATATCCCCCATCTTTCAAACGAAAGTCTCTTATAAACCAAGACATTCTTGGAACGTTCTTCGAATGTCTTACAAACTGATCTCGCCTTGAATAGTTGTGCCGAAGAATTCGGACCGACTCTAGACAAGATTTCATCAATCATGTCTCCGGGTAGGTCTCTTAAAATATTGGGTTGTCTATCCATTTTGTGTTTTTATACTGTAAAATAGACAAGAGTTAGATTCATAAAAAAAATACTTATTAATACAAACAATTTTTACATATATCATAAAGCATAAGCACACTATATTACATATATTACACCACACGAATACAACTATCTTATTCCGACTCGCTTGTTTCTTCTTCTTCGGTTTTGGTTCGTTTTGCCAAGTTTCTAGGGATATATGATGTTCCCCTAATACGAGCCGTCGTTTTCCACATTGGTTTAGAAAAACCTGGTGGTTTAGAGGTTCCCGGGTCATTGTTACAACTTAAGGACTTCGGGGGTTGACGATACATATAAAGTTCATCGGGGTTGGAATTAGATTTCTCTATTTTTATGCCCTTTCCCTTATTATTTTCTTTTGCCTTTTTAAATTCAGTTGGGGTAATTTCTATAACATCATCGGAATTCTCGTCGGAATCCGATTCATCGGAGAATTGGTAATCCTCCCAATATTTTGCTTCCTTGGCGGAAACACCATTGACCATAATTAACCTTGGTCGGTTGGTTGAGGATTTTCTTTTACTTAACCGTTTTATTATTTCCCCCACCGGTTCTATTTCTTCATCCGGTCCCGATTCTTCTTCCGGTTCCGATTCTTCTTCCGGTTCCGACTCTTCTTCCGGTTCCTCTTTGGGAACTTGTGAATCAGTCCACGAATCATTCCAATTTACATTTGACTCTTCATTATTATTAGGTGAGTCAATGGGACTTGTTCTAGAGGTACACATCTATCACATAATATCAAACGCGTTAAGTGATTAATATATCACATAATATTCACATGTTAAAAATATATAGTTTCCAACAAAATTTGTTAAGCAATCATTTTTCAAGTAAACACGGTCGAAGTCCAGACTCACTAATGCATCCTAACAAACTCGATAAGACACACTAATGCAAAATTCTGGTTCTCTAAGACCAACGCTCTGATACCAACTGAAATGTCCCGTTCTTATTGATTAAAAACGTTCCATATTAATTGATTTCGTTGCGAGGTTTTGACCTCTATATGAGACGCTTTTCAAAGACTGCATTCATTTTAAAACAAACCATAACCTTTATTTCATCAATAAAGGTTTAAAAGGCTTTACGTAGATTATCAAATAATGATAATCTAAAATATCCTGTTTACACACGACCATTACATAATGGTTTACAATACAAATATGTTACAACAAAATAAGTTTCTTGAATGCAGTTTTTACACAATATCATACAAGCATAGACTCCAAATCTCGTCCTTATTTAAGTATGCGACAGCGGAAGCTCTTAATAATCACCTGAGAATAAACATGCTTAAAACGTCAACAAAAATGTTGGTGAGTTATAGGTTTAACCTATATATATCAAATCATAATAATAGACCACAAGATTTCATATTTCAATACACATCCCATACATAGAGATAAAAATCATTCATATGGTGAACACCTGGTAACCGACATTAACAAGATGCATATATAAGAATATCCCCATCATTCCGGGATACCCTTCGGATATGATATAAATTTCGAAGTACTAAAGCATCCGGTACTTTGGATGGGGTTTGTTAGGCCCAATAGATCTATCTTTAGGATTCGCGTCAATTAGGGTGTCTGTTCCCTAATTCTTAGATTACTAGACTTAATAAAAAGGGGCATATTCGATTTCGATAATTCAACCATAGAATGTAGTTTCACGTACTTGTGTCTATTTTGTAAATCATTTATAAAACCTGCATGTATTCTCATCCCAAAAATATTAGATTTTAAAAGTGGGACTATAACTCACTTTCACAGATTTTTACTTCGTCGGGAAGTAAGACTTGGCCACTGGTTGATTCACGAACCTATAACAATATATACATATATATCAAAGTATGTTCAAAATATATTTACAACGCTTTTAATATATTTTGATGTTTTAAGTTTATTAAGTCAGCTGTCCTCGTTAGTAACCTACAACTAGTTGTCCATAGTTAGATGTACAGAAATAAATCGATAAATATTATCTTGAATCAATCCACGACCCAGTGTATACGTATCTCAGTATTGATCACAACTCAAACTATATATATTTTGGAATCAACCTCAACCATGTATAGCTAACTCCAACATTCACATATAGAGTGTCTATGGTTGTTCCGAAATATATATAGATGTGTCGACATGATAGATCGAAACATTGTATACGTGTCTATGGTATCTCAAGATTACATAATATACAATACAAGTTGATTAAGTTATGGTTGGAATAGATTTGTTACCAATTTTCACGTAGCTAAAATGAGAAAAATTATCCAATCTTGTTTTACCCATAACTTCTTCATTTTAAATCCGTTTTGAGTGAATCAAATTGCTATGGTTTCATATTGAACTCTATTTTATGAATCTAAACAGAAAAATTATAGGTTTATAGTCAGAAAAATAAGTTACAAGTCATTTTTGTAAAGGTAGCCATTTCAGTCGAAAAAACGACGTCTAGATGACCATTTTAGAAAACATGCTTCCACTTTGAGTTTAACCATAATTTTTGGATATAGTTTCATGTTCATAATAAAAATCATTTTCCCAAAATAACAACTTTTAAATCAAAGTTTATCATAGTTTTTAATTAACTAACCCAAAACAGCCCGCGGTGTTACTACGACGGCGTAAATTCGATTTTACGGTGTTTTTCGTGTTTCCAGGTTTTAAATCATTAAGTTAGCATATCATATAGATATAGAAAATGTCTTTAGTTGATTTTAAAAGTCAAGTTAGAAGGATTAACTTTTATTTGCGAACAAGTTTAAAATTAACTAAACTATGTTCTAGTGATTACAAGTTTAAAACTTCGAATAAGATAGCTTTATATGTATGAATCCAATGATGTTATGAACATCTTTACTACCTAAAGTTCCTTGGATAAACCTACTGGAAATAAGAAAAATAGATCTAGCTTCAAAGGATCCTTGGATGGCTTGAAAGTTCTTGAAGCAGAATCATGACACGAAAACAATTTCAAGTAAGATTTCCACTCGAAATAAGATTGTTATAGTTATAGAAATTGAATTAAAGTTTGAATATGATTATTACCTTGTATTAGAAAGATAACCTACTGTAAGTAACAAAGGTTTCTTGATCTTGGATGATTACTTGGAATGGATTTAGAAAACTTGGAAGTAAACTTGCAATCTTGAAAGTATTCTTGATTTTATGAAACTAGAACTTTTGGAATTTATGAAAAACACTTAGAACTTGAAGATAGAAATTGAGAGAGATCAATTAGGTGAAGAAAATTGAAGAATGAAAGTGTTTGTAGGTGTTTTTGGTCGTTGGTGTATGGATTAGATATAAAGGATATGTAATTTTGTTTTCATGTAAATAAGTCATGAATGATTACTCATATTTTTGTAATTTTATGAGATATTTCATGCTAGTTGCCAAATGATGGTTCCTACATGTGTTAGTTGACTCACATGGGCTACTAAGAGCTGATCATTAGAGTGTATATACCAATAGTACATACATCTAAAAGCTGTGTATTGTACGAGTACGAATACGGGTGCATACGAGTAGAATTGTTGATGAAACTGAACGAGGATGTAATTGTAAGCATTTTTGTTAAGTAGAAGTATTTTGATAAGTTTCTTGAAGTATTTAAAAAGTGTATGAATACATATTAAAACACTACATGTATATACATTTTAACTGAGTCGTTAAGTCATCGTTAGTCGTTACATGTAAATGTTGTTTTGAAACCTTTAGGTTAACGATCTTGTTGAATGTTGTTAACCCATTGTTTATTATAACAAATGAGATGTTAAATTGTTATATTATCATGATATTATGATATATAATATATCTTAGTATGATATATATATACAGTTAAATGTCGTTACAACGATAATCGTTACATATATGTCTCGTTTCGAAATCATTAAGTTAGTAGTCTTATTTTTACATATGTATTTCATTGTTAATACACTTAATAATATATTTACTTATCATTTAAAATAATTAACCAAGTGTATCAATATCTTAATATGATTCATATGTACCTAGAAAGACGTTGTTATAACGATAATCGTTATATATATCGTTTTCGAGTTTCTTAAATTAATAGTCTCATTTTTATGTATATAACTCATTGTTAAAATACCTAATGAGATACATACTTATAATAAAATCATGTTAACTATATATATAACCATATATATGTCATCGTATAGTTTTTACAAGTTTTAACGTTCGTGAATCACCGGTCAACTTGGGTGGTCAATTGTCTATATGAAACCTATTTCAATTAATCAAGTCTTAACAAGTTTGATTGCTTAACATGTTGGAAACACTTAATCATGTAAATAACAAATTCATTTAATATATATATAAACATGGAAAAGTTCGGGTCACTACAGTACCTACCCGTTAAATAAATTTTGTCCCGAAATTTTAAGCAGTTGGAGGTGTTGAGGTATCTTCTGGAAATAAATGCGGGTATTTCTTATTCATCTGATCTTCACACTCCCAGGTGAACTCGGGTCCTCTACGAGCATTCCATCGAACCTTAACAATCGGTATCTTGTTTTGTTTAAGTCTCTTAACCTCATGATCCATTATTTCGACGGGTTCTTCAATGAATTGAAGTTTTTCATTGATTTGGATTTCATCCAACGGAATAGTGAGATCTTCTTTAGCAAAACATTTCTTCAAATTTGAGACGTGGAAAGTGTTATGTACAGCCGCCAGTTGTTGAGGTAGCTCCAGTTGGTAAGCTACTGGTCCGACACGATCTATAATCTTGAATGGTCCAATGTACCTTGGATTTAGTTTCCCTGGTTTACCAAATTGAACAACGCCTTTCCAAGGTGAAACCTTAAGCATGACCATTTCTCCAATTTCAAACTCTATATCTTTTCTTTTACTGTCCGCGTAGCTCTTTTGTCGACTCTGGGCGGTTTTCAATCTTTGTTGAATTTGGATGATTTTCTCGGTAGTTTCTTGTATTATCTCCGGACCCGTAATCTGTCTATCCCCCACTTCACTCCAACAAATCGGAGACCTGCACTTTCTACCATAAAGTGCTTCAAACGGCGCCATCTCAATGCTTGAATGGTAGCTGTTGTTGTAGGAAAATTCTGCTAACGGTAGATGTCGATCCTAACTGTTTCTGAAATCAATAACACAAGCTCGTAGCATGTCTTCAAGCGTTTGTATCATCCTTTCACTCTGCCCATCAGTTTGTGGATGATAGGCAGTACTCATGTCTAGACGAGTTCCCAATGCTTGCTGTAATGTCTGCCAGAATCTTGAAATAAATCTGCCATCCCTATCAGAGATAATAGAGATTGGTATTCCATGTCTGGAGACGACTTCCTTCAAATACAGTCGTGCTAACTTCTCCATCTTGTCATCTTCTCTTATTGGCAGGAAGTGTGCTGACTTGGTGAGACGATCAACTATTACCCAAATAGTATCATAACCACTTGCAGTCCTTGGCAATTTAGTAATGAAATCCATGGAAATGTTTTCCCATTTCCATTCCGGGATTTCAGGTTGTTGTAGTAGACCTGATGGTTTCTGATGTTCAGCTTTGACCTTAGAACACGTCAAACATTCTCCTACATATTTAGCAATATCGGCTTTCATACCTGGCCACCAAAAATGTTTCTTAAGATCCTTGTACATCTTCCTCGTTCCAGGATGTATTGAGTATCTGGTTTTATGAGCTTCTCTAAGTACCATTTCTCTCATATCTCCAAATTTTGGTACCCAAATTCTTTCAGCCCTATACCGGGTTCCATCTTCCCGAATATTAAGATGCTTCTCCGATCCTTTGGGTATTTCATCCTTTAAATTTCCCTCTTTTAAAACTCCTTGTTGCGCCTCCTTTATTTGAGTAGTAAGGTTAGTGTGAATCATTATATTCATAGATTTTACTCGAATGGGTTCTCTGTCCTTTCTGCTCAAGGCGTCGGCTACCACATTTGCCTTCCCCGAGTGGTAACGAATCTCAAAGTCGTAATCATTCAACAATTCAATCCACCTACGCTGCCTCATATTCAGTTGTTTCTGATTAAATATGTGTTGAAGACTTTTGTGGTCGGTATATATAATACTTTTGACCCCATATAAGTAGTGCCTCCAAGTCTTTAATGCAAAAACAACCGCGCCTAATTCCAAATCATGCGTCGTATAATTTTGTTCGTGAATCTTCAATTGTCTAGACGCATAAGCAATCACCTTCGTCCGTTGCATTAATACACAACCGAGACCTTGCTTTGATGCATCACAATAAATCACCAAATCATCATTTCCTTCAGGCAATGACAATATAGGTGTCGTAGTTAGCTTTTTCTTTAATAATTGAAACGCTTTCTCTTGTTCATCATTCCATTCAAATTTCTTCCCTTTATGCGTTAATGCAGTCAAGGGTTTTGCTATTCTGGAAAAGTCTTGGATGAACCTTCTGTAGTAACCAGCTAATCCTAAAAACTGGCGTATGGGTTTCGGAGTTTTCGGGGTTTCCCACTTTTCAACAGTTTCTATCTTTGCCGGATCCACCTTAATACCTTCTTTGTTCACTATGTGACCGAGGAATTGAACTTCTTCCAACCAAAATGCACACTTTGAAAATTTAGCGTACAATTCTTCCTTCCTCAATACTTCTAACACCTTTCTCAAATGTTCACCGCATTCTTGGTCATTCTTTGAGTAAATAAGTATGTCATCAATGAAAACAATGACAAACTTCTCAAGGTATGGTCCACACACTCGGTTCATAAGGTCCATGAACACTGCTGGTGCATTAGTTAAACCAAACGGCATGACCATAAACTCGTAATGACCGTA
Organism: Rutidosis leptorrhynchoides; assembly: GCF_046630445.1. Lineage (NCBI taxonomy): Eukaryota > Viridiplantae > Streptophyta > Magnoliopsida > Asterales > Asteraceae > Rutidosis > Rutidosis leptorrhynchoides. The sequence goes on from NC_092341.1 coordinate 246,906,540, forward strand.
ACGTGTTCTGAAAGCAGTCTTTGGAATGTCATCTTCTTTCACCCGCATTTGATGATACCCGGAACGTAAGTCAATCTTTGAATAAACAGACGAGCCTTGTAGTTGATCAAATAAGTCGTCGATTCTCGGTAGTGGGTAGCGGTTCTTGATGGTAAGTTTGTTCAACTCTCGGTAGTCGATACACAACCTGAATGTACCATCTTTCTTCTTGACAAACAAAACAGGAGCTCCCCACGGTGATGTGCTTGGTCGAATGAAACCACGCTCTAAAAGTTCTTGTAATTGGCTTTGCAGTTCTTTCATCTCGCCGGGTGCGAGTCTGTAAGGAGCACGAGCTATTGGTGCAGCTCCTGGTACAAGATCTATTTGAAATTCAACGGATCGATGTGGGGGTAATCCCGGTAATTCTTTCGGAAATACATCGGGAAATTCTTTTGCAATGGGAACATCATTGATGCTCTTTTCTTCAGTTTGTACTTTCTCGACGTGTGCTAGAACAGCATAGCAACCTTTTCTTATTAGTTTTTGTGCCTTCAAATTACTAATAAGATGTAGCTTCGTGTTGCCCTTTTCTCCGTACACCATTAAGGGTTTTCCTTTTTCTCGTATAATGCGAATTGCATTTTTATAACAAACGATCTCTGCTTTCACTTCTTTCAACCAGTCCATACCGATTATCACATCAAAACTCCCTAACTCTACTGGTATTAAATCAATCTTAAATGTATCGCTAACCAGTTTAATTTCTTGATTCCGACATATATTATCTGCTGAAATTAATTTACCATTTGCTAATTCGAGTAAAAATTTACTATCCAAAGGCGTCAATGGACAACTTAATTTAGCACAAAAATCTCTACTCATATAGCTTCTATCCACACCCGAATCAAATAAAACGTAAGCAGATTTATTGTCAATAAGAAACGTACCCGTAACAAGTTCCGGGTCTTCCTGTGCCTCTGCCGCATTAATATTGAAAACTCTTCCGCGGCCTTGTCCATTCGTGTTCTCCTGGTTCGGGCAATTTCTAATAATGTGGCCCGGTTTTCCACATTTATAACAAACTACATTGGCATAACTTGCTCCGACACTACTTGCTCCGCCATTACTCGTTCCGACACCATTTGTTCCTTTCGTTCTATTAACCCCTGGTCCTTAGACCTCACACTTCGCCGCGCTATGACCATTTCTTTTACACTTGTTGCAAAATTTGGTGCAGAACCCCGAGTGATACTTTTCACACCTTTGGCATAGCTGCTTCTGATTGTTGTTGTTGTTGCGGTTATTATTGTTGTTGGGATGATTGTTGTAGTTGCTGTTGTTGTTGTTGTTGGGCCGTTTGTTGTAGTTGCGATTGATGTTGCGATTGTTGGGATAATTGTTGCGATTATTGTTGTAATTGCTGTTGTTTTTGTATTGGTGATTCTTATCACCGTTTTCCTCCCTCTTTCTTTTGACTTGCTTCACATTAGCCTCTTCAGCAGTCTGTTCTTTAATTCTTTCTTCAATCTGGTTCACTAGTTTGTGAGCCATTCTACACGCCTGTTGTATGGAGGCGGGCTCGTGTGAACTTATATCTTCATGGATTCTTTCCGGTAATCCTTTCACAAACGCGTCGATCTTCTCTTCCTCATCTTCGAATGCTCCCGGACACAATAGGCACAATTCTGTGAATCGTCTTTCGTACGTGGTAATATCAAGTCCTTGGGTTCGTAACCCTCTAAGTTCTGTCTTGAGCTTATTGACCTCGGTTCTGGGACGGTACTTCTCGTTCATCAAGTGCTTGAATGCTGACCACGGTAGTGCGTACGCATCGTCTTGTCCCACTTTCTCTAGATAGGTATTCCACCATGTTAACGCAGAACCTGTGAAGGTATGCGTAGCGTACTTCACTTTGTCCTCTTCAGTACACTTACTTATGGCAAACACCGATTCGACCTTCTCGGTCCACCGTTTCAATCCGATCGGTCCTTCGGTTCCATCAAATTCCAACGGTTTGCAGGCAGTGAATTCTTTGTAGGTGCATCCTACACGATTTCCTGTACTGCTAGATCCAAGGTTATTGTTGGTATGTAGCGCAGCCTGTACTGCGGCTATGTTTGAAGCTAGAAAAGTACGGAATTCCTCTTCATTCATATTCACGGTGTGTCGAGTAGTCGGTGCCATTTCCTTCAAAATAGTCAAATGGAACAAGTTAATCATACAGAATATTAAGAGTAGTTAATAGTATTTCGTAGCATAATATGAACTCATTTATAAAAGCTTTTTCTTCATATTAGCGTTTTATAAGTTTAAATTCGGGTAGTACCTACCCGTTAAGTTCATACTTAGTAGCTAATATACAATTCAACTACTACAATTCTATATGAAAAACTGATTATAATAATATTTCGCGTTCAAACTTTTATACAATATTTTACAAACTTACAATACCGCTTATTTTACATAAAGCATGAAATATAACACACAATAACTTTGATACAAGATAGTTGTGAAGATAATTCTAGCTAGTACACAAGTCATTCAGCAAAGGCAATAAAGACACGTAATTCATACGTCCAGAAACAAGTCATGCATTCTGGTTTTACTAGGACTACTTTCCATCCTTGGTCTTGTGGAACATAACCGTTATGGCCGTTGTTAAGACAGCGTGTTGTAACGTCGTCAAAGGGACGAGGGTTATGTAATGACCAACAGTCTCGTAATAACCTAAAAACCTCATTTCTTACCCCAATTACCGACTCCGTCACTTGTGGGAACGTTTTGTTTAATAGTTGTAGCCCGATGTTCTTTTTCTCACTTTGGTGAGAAGCGAACATTACTAACCCGTAAGCATAGCATGCTTCTTTATGTTGCATGTTAGCCGCTTTTTCTAAATCATGAAGTCCTATATTCGGATACATTGAGTCAAAATAATTTCTTAACCCGTTGTGTAAAATAGCATTTGGGTTCCCCGCAATATATGCGTCAAAGTAAACACATCGTAACTTATGGGTTTCCCAATGTGATATCCCCCATCTTTCAAACGAAAGTCTCTTATAAACCAAGACATTCTTGGAACGTTCTTCGAATGTTTTACAAACTGATCTTGCCTTAAATAGTTGTGCCGAAGAATTCTGACCGACTCTAGACAAGATTTCATCAATCATGTCTCCGGGTAGGTCTCTTAAAATATTGAGTTGTCTATCCATTTTGTGTTTTTATACTGTAAAATAGACAAGAGTTAGATTCATAAAAAAAATACTTATTAATACAAGCAATTTTTACATATATCATAAAGCATAAGCACACTATATTACATATATTACACCACACAAATACAACTATCTTATTCCGACTCGCTTGTTTCTTCTTCTTCGGTTTTGGTTCGTTTTGCCAAGTTTCTAGGGATATATGATGTTCCCCTAATACGAGCCGTCGTTTTCCACATTGGTTTAGAAAAACCTGGTGGTTTAGAGGTTCCCGGGTCATTGTTACAACTTAAGGACTTCGGGGGTTGACGATACATATAAAGTTCATCGGGGTTGGAATTAGATTTCTCTATTTTTATACCCTTTCTCTTATTATTTTCTTTTGCCTTTTTAAATTCAGTTGGGGTAATTTCTATAACATCATCAGAATTCTCGTCGGAATCCGATTCATCGGAGAATTGGTAATCCTCCCAATATTTTGCTTCCTTGGCGGAAACACCATTGATCATAATTAACCTTGGTCGGTTGGTTGAGGATTTTCTTTTACTTAACTGTTTTATTATTTCCCCCACCGGTTCTATTTCTTCTTCCGGTTCCGATTCTTCTTCCGGTTCCGACTCTTCTTCCGGTTCCTCTTCGGGAACTTGTGAATCAGTCCACGAATCATTCCAATTTACATTTGACTCTTCATTATTATTAGGTGAGTCAATGGGACTTGTTCTAGAGGTAGACATCTATCACATAATATCAAACGCGTTAAGTGATTAATATATCACATAATATTCACATGTTAAAAATATATAGTTTCCAACAAAATTTGTTAAGCAATCATTTTTCAAGTAAACACGGTCGAAGTCCAGACTCACTAATGCATCCTAACAAACTCGATAAGACACACTAATGCAAAATTCTGGTTCTCTAAGACCAACGCTCTGATACCAACTGAAATGTCCCGTTCTTATTGATTAAAAACGTTCCATATTAATTGATTTCGTTGCGAGGTTTTGACCTCTATATGAGACGTTTTTCAAAGACTGCATTCATTTTAAAACAAACCATAACCTTTATTTCATCAATAAAGGTTTAAAAGGCTTTACGTAGATTATCAAATAATGATAATCTAAAATATCCTGTTTACACACGACCATTACATAATGGTTTACAATACAAATATGTTACAACAAAATAAGTTTCTTGAATGCAGTTTTTACACAATATCATACAAGCATGGACTCCAAATCTCGTCCTTATTTAAGTATGCGACAGCGGAAGCTCTTAATAATCACCTGAGAATAAACATGCTTAAAACGTCAACAAAAATGTTGGTGAGTTATAGGTTTAACCTATATATATCAAATCATAATAATAGACCACAAGATTTCATATTTCAATACACATCCCATACATAGAGATAAAAATCATTCATATGGTGAACACCTGGTAACCGACATTAACAAGATGCATATATAAGAATATCCCCATCATTCCGGGATACCCTTCGGATATGATATAAATTTCGAAGTACTAAAGCATCCGGTACTTTGGATGGGGTTTGTTAGGCCCAATAGATCTATCTTTAGGATTCGCGTCAATTAGGGTGTGTGTTCCCTAATTCTTAGATCACCAGACTTAATAAAAAGGGGCATATTCGATTTCGATAATTCAACCATAGAATGTAGTTTCACGTACTTGTGTCTATTTTGTAAATCATTTATAAAACCTGCATGTATTCTCATCCCAAAAATATTAGATTTTAAAAGTGGGACTATAACTCACTTTCACAGATTTTTACTTCGTCGGGAAGTAAGACTTGGCCACTGGTTGATTCACGAACCTATAACAATATATACATATATATCAAAGTATGTTCAAAATATATTTACAACGCTTTTAATATATTTTGATGTTTTAAGTTTATTAAGTCAGCTGTCCTCGTTAGTAACCTACAACTAGTTGTCCATAGTTAGATGTACATAAATAAATCGATAAATATTATCTTGAATCAATCCACGACCCAGTGTATACGTATCTCAGTATTGATCACAACTCAAACTATATATATTTTGGAATCAACCTCAACCATGTATAGCTAACTCCAACATTCACATATAGAGTGTCTATGGTTGTTCCGAAATATATATAGATGTGTCGACATGATAGATCGAAACATTGTATACGTGTCTATGGTATCTCAAGATTACATAATATACAATACAAGTTGATTAAGTTATGGTTGGAATAGATTTGTTACCAATTTTCACGTAGCTAAAATGAGAAAAATTATCCAATCTTGTTTTACCCATAACTTCTTCATTTTAAATCCGTTTTGAGTGAATAAAATTGCTATGGTTTCATATTGAACTCTATTTTATGAATCTAAACAGAAAAATTATAGGTTTATAGTCAGAAAAATAAGTTACAAGTTATTTTTGTAAAGGTAGCCATTTCAGTCGAAAGAACGACGTCTAGATGACCATTTTAGAAAACATACTTCCACTTTGAGTTTAACCATAATTTTTGGATATAGTTTCATGTTCATAATAAAAATCATTTTCCCAAAATAACAACTTTTAAATCAAAGTTTATCATAGTTTTTAATTAACTAACCCAAAATAGCCCGCGGTGTTACTACGACGGCGTAAATTCGATTTTACGGTGTTTTTCGCGTTTCCAGGTTTTAAATCATTAAGTTAGCATATCATATAGATATAGAAAATGTGTTTAGTTGATTTTAAAAGTCAAGTTAGAAGGATTAACTTTTATTTGCGAACAAGTTTAAAATTAACTAAACTATGTTCTAGTGATTACAAGTTTAAAACTTCGAATAAGATAGCTTTATATGTATGAATCGAATGATGTTATGAACATCTTTACTACCTCAAGTTCCTTGGATAAACCTACTGGAAATAAGAAAAATAGATCTAGCTTCAAAGGATCCTTGGATGGCTTGAAAGTTCTTGAAGCAGAATCATGACACGAAAACAATTTCAAGTAAGATTTCCACTCGAAATAAGATTGTTATAGTTATAGAAATTGAATTAAAGTTTGAATATGATTATTACCTTGTATTAGAAAGATAACCTACTGTAAGTAACAAAGGTTTCTTGATCTTGGATGATTACTTGGAATGGATTTAGAAAACTTGGAAGTAAACTTGCAATCTTGAAAGTATTCTTGATTTTATGAAACTAGAACTTTTGGAATTTATGAAGAACACTTAGAACTTGAAGATAGAACTTGAGAGAGATCAATTAGGTGAAGAAAATTGAAGAATGAAAGTGTTTGTAGGTGTTTTTGGTCGTTGGTGTATGGATTAGATATAAAGGATATGTAATTTTGTTTTCATGTAAATAAGTCATGAATGATTACTCATATTTTTATAATTTTATGAGATATTTCATGCTAGTTGCCAAATGATGGTTCCTACATGTGTTAGTTGACTCACATGGGCTACTAAGAGCTGATAATTAGAGTGTATATACCAATAGTACATACATCTAAAAGCTGTGTATTGTACGAGTACGAATACGGGTGCATACGAGTAGAATTGTTGATGAAACTGAACGAGGATGTAATTGTAAGCATTTTTGTTAAGTAGAAGTATTTTGATAAGTGTCTTGAAGTATTTAAAAAGTGTATGAATACATATTAAAACACTACATGTATATACATTTTAACTGAGTCGTTAAGTCATCGTTAGTCGTTACATGTAAATGTTGTTTTGAAACCTTTAGGTTAACGATCTTGTTGAATGTTGTTAACCCATTGTTTATTATAACAAATGAGATGTTAAATTGTTATATTATCATGATATTATGATATATAATATATCTTAGTATGATATATATACAGTTAAATGTCGTTACAACGATAATCGTTACATATATGTCTCGTTTCGAAATCATTAAGTTAGTAGTCTTATTTTTACATATGTATTTCATTGTTAATACACTTAATAATATATTTACTTATCATTTAAAATAATTAACCAAGTGTATCAATATCTTAATATGATTCATATGTACCTAGTAAGACGTTGTTATAAAGATAATCGTTATATATATCGTTTTCGAGTTTCTTAAATTAATAGTCTCATTTTTATGTATATAACTCATTGTTAAAATACCTAATGAGATACATACTTATAATAAAATCTTGTTAACTATATATATAACCATATATATGTCATCGTATAGTTTTTACAAGTTTTAACGTTCGTGAATCACCGGTCAACTTGGGTGGTCAATTGTCTATATGAAACCTATTTCAATTAATCAAGTCTTAACAAGTTTGATTGCTTAACATGTTGGAAACACTTAATCATGTAAATAACAAATTCATTTAATATATATATAAACATGGAAAAGTTCGGGTCACTACAGTACCTACCCGTTAAATAAATTTTGTCCCGAAATTTTAAGCAGTTGGAGGTGTTGAGGTATCTTCTGGAAATAAATGCGGGTATTTCTTATTCATCTGATCTTCACACTCCCAGGTGAACTCGGGTCCTCTACGAGCATTCCATCGAACCTTAACAATCGGTATCTTGTTTTGTTTAAGTCTCTTAACCTCATGATCCATTATTTCGACGGGTTCTTCAATGAATTGAAGTTTTTCATTGATTTGGATTTCATCCAACGGAATAGTGAGATCTTTTTTAGCAAAACATTTCTTCAAATTTGAGACGTGGAAAGTGTTATGTACAGCCGCCAGTTGTTGAGGTAGCTCCAGTTGGTAAGCTACTGGTCCGACACGATCTATAATCTCGAATGGTCCAATGTACCTTGGATTTAGTTTCCCTGGTTTACCAAATTGAACAACGCCTTTCCAAGGTGAAACCTTAAGTATGACCATTTCTCCAATTTCAAACTCTATATCTTTTCTTTTACTGTCCGCGTAGCTCTTTTGTCGACTCTGGGCGGTTTTCAATCTTTGTTGAATTTGGATGATTTTCTCGGTAGTTTCTTGTATTATCTCCGGACCCGTAATCTGTCTATCCCCCACTTCACTCCAACAAATCGGAGACCTGCACTTTCTACCATAAAGTGCTTCAAACGGCGCCATCTCAATGCTTGAATGGTAGCTGTTGTTGTAGGAAAATTCTGCTAACGGTAGATGTCGATCACAACTGTTTTCGAAATCAATAACACAAGCTCGTAGCATGTCTTCAAGCGTTTGTATCATCCTTTCACTCTGCCCATCAGTTTGTGGATGATAGGCAGTACTCATGTCTAGACGAGTTCCCAATGCTTGCTGTAATGTCTGCCAGAATCTTGAAATAAATCTGCCATCCCTATCAGAGATAATAGAGATTGGTATTCCATGTCTGGAGACGACTTCCTTCAAATACAGTCGTGCTAACTTCTCCATCTTGTCATCTTCTCTTATTGGCAGGAAGTGTGCTGACTTGGTGAGACGATCAACTATTACCCAAATAGTATCATAACCACTTGCAGTCCTTGGCAATTTAGTAATGAAATCCATGGTAATGTTTTCCCATTTCCATTCCGGGATTTCAGGTTGTTGTAGTAGACCTGATGGTTTCTGATGTTCAGCTTTGACCTTAGAACACGTCAAACATTCTCCTACATATTTAGCAATATCGGCTTTCATACCTGGCCACCAAAAATGTTTCTTAAGATCCTTGTACATCTTCCCCGTTCCAGGATGTATTGAGTATCTGGTTTTATGAGCTTCTCTAAGTACCATTTCTCTCATATCTCCAAATTTTGGTACCCAAATTCTTTCAGCCCTATACCGGGTTCCATATTCCCGAATATTAAGATGCTTCTCCGATCCTTTGGGTATTTCATCCTTTAAATTTCCCTCTTTTAAAACTCCTTGTTGCGCCTCCTTTATTTGAGTAGTAAGGTTAGTGTGAATCATTATATTCATAGATTTTACTCGAATGGGTTCTCTGTCCTTTCTGCTTAAGGCGTCGGCTACCACATTTGCCTTCCTCGGGTGGTAACGAATCTCAAAGTCGTAATCATTCAATAATTCAATCCACCTACGCTGCCTCATATTCAGTTGTTTCTGATTAAATATGTGTTGAAGACTTTTGTGGTCGGTATATATAATACTTTTGACCCCATATAAGTAGTGCCTCCAAGTCTTTAATGCAAAAACAACCGCGCCTAATTCCAAATCATGCGTCGTATAATTTTGTTCGTGAATCTTCAATTGTCTAGACGCATAAGCAATCACCTTCGTCCGTTGCATTAATACACAACCGAGACCTTGCTTTGATGCATCACAATAAATCACCAAATCATCATTTCCTTCAGGCAATGACAATATAGGTGCCGTAGTTAGCTTTTTCTTTAATAATTGAAACGCTTTCTCTTGTTCATCATTCCATTCAAATTTCTTCCCTTTATGCGTTAATGCAGTCAAGGGTTTTGCTATTCTGGAAAAGTCTTGGATGAACCTTCTGTAGTAACCAGCTAATCCTAAAAACTGGCGTATGTGTTTCGGAGTTTTTGGGGTTTCCCACTTTTCAACAGTTTCTATCTTTGCCGGATCCACCTTAATACCTTCTTTGTTCACTATGTGACCGAGGAATTGAACTTCTTCCAACCAAAATGCACACTTTGAAAATTTAGCGTACAATTCTTCCTTCCTCAATACTTCTAACACCTTTCTCAAATGTTCACCGCATTCTTGGTCATTCTTTGAGTAAATAAGTATGTCATCAATGAAAACAATGACAAACTTCTCAAGGTATGGTCCACACACTCGGTTCATAAGGTCCATGAACACTGCTGGTGCATTAGTTAAACCAAACGGCATGACCATAAACTCGTAATGATCGTAACGTGTTCTGAAAGCAGTCTTTGGAATATCATCTTCTTTCACCCGCATTTGATGATACCCGGAACGTAAGTCAATCTTTGAATAAACAGACGAGCCTTGTAGTTGATCAAATAAGTCGTCGATTCTCGGTAGTGGGTAGCGGTTCTTGATGGTAAGTTTGTTCAACTCTCGGTAGTCGATACACAACCTGAATGTACCATCTTTCTTCTTGACAAACAAAACAGGAGCTCCCCACGGTGATGTGCTTGGTCGAATGAAACCACGCTCTAAAAGTTCTTGTAATTGGCTTTGCAGTTCTTTCATCTCGCTGGGTGCGAGTCTGTAAGGAGCACGAGCTATTGGTGCAGCTCCTGGTACAAGATCTATTTGAAATTCAACGGATCGATGTGGGGGTAATCCCGATAATTCTTTTGAAAATACATCGGGAAATTCTTTTGCAATGGGAACATCATTGATGCTCTTTTCTTCAGTTTGTACTTTCTTGACGTGTGCTAGAACAGCATAGTAACCTTTTCTTATTAGTTTTTGTGCCTTCAAATTACTAATAAGATGTAGCTTCGTGTTGCCCTTTTCTCCGTACACCATTAAGTGTTTTCCTTTTTCTCGTATAATGCGAATTGCATTTTTATAACAAACGATCTCTGCTTTCACTTCTTTCAACCAGTCCATACCGATTATCACATCAAAACTCCCTAACTCTACTGGTATCAAATAAATCTTAAATGTCTCGCTAACCAGTTTAATTTCTCGATTCCGACATATATTATCTGCTGAAATTAATTTACCATTTGCTAATTCGAGTAAAAATTTACTATCCAAAGGCGTCAATGGACAACTTAATTTAGCATAAAAATCTCTACTCATATAGCTTCTATCCACACCCGAATCAAATAAAACGTAAGCAAATTTATTGTCAATAAGAAACGTACCCGTAACAAGTTCCGGGTCTTCCTGTGCCTCTGCCGCATTAATATTGAAAACTCTTCCGCGGTCTTGTCCATTCGTGTTCTCCTGGTTCGGGCAATTTCTAATAATGTGGCCCGGTTTTCCACATTTATAACAAACTACATTGGTATAACTTGCTCCGACACTACTTGCTCCGCCATTACTCGTTCCGACACCATTTGTTCCTTTCGTTCTATTAACCCCTGGTCCTTAGACCTCACACTTCGCTGCGCTATGACCATTTCTTTTACACTTGTTGCAAAATTTGGTGCAGAACCCCGAGTGATACTTTTCACACCTTTGGCATAGCTGCTTCGGATTGTTGTTGTTGTTGCGGTTATTATTGTTGTTGGGATGATTGTTGTAGTTGCTGTTGTTGTTGTTGTTGTTGGGGCGTTTGTTGTAGTTGCGATTGATGTTGCGATTGTTGGGATAATTGTTGCGATTATTGTTGTAATTGCTGTTGTTGTTGTATTGGTGATTCTTATCACCGTTTTCCTCCCACTTTCTTTTGACTTGCTTCACATTGGCTTCTTCAGCAGTCTGTTCTTTAATTCTTTCTTCAATCTGGTTCACTAGTTTGTGAGCCATTCTACATGCCTGTTGTATGGAGGCGGGCTCGTGTGAACTTATATCTTCTTGGATTCTTTCCGGTAATCCTTTCACAAACGCGTCGATCTTCTCTTCCTCATCTTCGAATGCTCCCGGACACAATAGGCACAATTCTGTGAATCGTCTTTCGTACGTGGTAATATCAAGTCCTTGGGTTCGTAACCCTCTAAGTTCTGTTTTGAGCTTATTAACCTCGGTTCTGGGACGGTACTTCTCGTTCATCAAGTGCTTGAATGCTGACCACGGTAGTGCGTACGCATCGTCTTATCCCACTTGCTCTAGATAGGTATTCCACCATGTTAACGCAGAACCTGTGAAGGTATGCGTAGCGTACTTCACTTTGTCCTCTTTAGTACACTTACTTATGGCAAACACCGATTCGACCTTCTCGGTCCACCGTTTCAATCCGATCGGTCCTTCGGTTCCATCAAATTCCAAGGGTTTGTAGGCAGTGAATTCTTTGTAGGTGCATCCTACACGATTTCATGTACTGCTAGATCCAAGGTTATTGTTGGTATGTAGCGCAGCCTGTACTGCGGCTATGTTTGAAGCTAGAAAAGTACGGAATTCCTCTTCATTCATATTCACGGTGTGTCGAGTAGTCGGTGCCATTTCCTTCAAAATAGTCAAATGGAACAAGTTAATCATACAGAATATTAAGAGTAGTTAATAGTATTTCGTAGCATAATATGAACTCATTTATAAAAGCTTTTTCTTCATATTAGCGTTTTATAAGTTTAAATTCGGGTAGTACCTACCCGTTAAGTTCATACTTAGTAGCTAATATACAATTCAACTACTACAATTCTATATGAAAAACTGATTATAATAATATTTCGCGTTCAAACTTTTATACAATATTTTACAAACTTACAATACCGTTTATTTTACATAAAGCATGAAATATAACACACAATAACTTTGATACAAGATAGTTGTGAAGATAATTCTAGCTAGTACACAAGTCATTCAGCAAAGGCAATAAAGACACGTAATTCATACGTCCAGAAACAAGTCATGCATTCTGGTTTTACTAGGACTACTTTCCATCCTTGGTCTTGTGGAACATAACCGTTATGGCCGTTGTTAAGACAGCGTGTTGTAACGTCGTCAAAGGGATGAGGGTTACGTAATGACCAACAGTCTCGTAATAACCTAAAAACCTCATTTCTTACCCCAATTACCGACTCCGTCACTTGTGGGAACGTTTTGTTTAATAGTTGTAGCCCGATGTTCTTTTTCTCACTTTGGTGAGAAGCGAACATTACTAACCCGTAAGCATAGCATGCTTCTTTATGTTGCATGTTAGCCACTTTTTCTAAATCATGAAGTCCTATATTCGGATACATTGAGTCAAAATAATTTCTTAACCCGTTGTGTAAAATAGCATTTGGGTTCCCCGCAATATATGTGTCAAAGTAAACACATCGTAACTTATGGGTTTCCCAATGTGATATCCCCCATCTTTCAAACGAAAGTCTCTTATAAACCAAGACATTCTTGGAACGTTCTTCGAATGTCTTACAAACTGATCTCGCCTTAAATAGTTGTGCCGAAGAATTCTGACCGACTCTAGACAAGATTTCATCAATCATGTCTCCGGGTAGGTCTCTTAAAATATTGAGTTGTCTATCCATTTTGTGTTTTTATACTGTAAAATAGACAAGAGTTAGATTCATAAAAAAAATACTTATTAATACAAGCAATTTTTACATATATCATAAAGCATAAGCACACTATATTACATATATTACACCACACAAATACAACTATCTTATTCCGACTCGCTTGTTTCTTCTTCTTTGGTTTTGGTTCGTTTTGCCAAGTTTCTAGGGATATATGATGTTCCCCTAATACGAGCCGTCGTTTTCCACATTGGTTTAGAAAAACCTGGTGGTTTAGAGGTTCCCGGGTCATTGTTACAACTTAAGGACTTCGGGGGTTGACGATACATATAAAGTTCATCGGGGTTGGAATTAGATTTCTCTATTTTTATACCCTTTCCCTTATTATTTTCTTTTGCCTTTTTAAATTCAGTTGGGGTAATTTCTATAACATCATCGGAATTCTCGTCGGAATCCGATTCATCGGAGAATTGGTAATCCTCCCAATATTTTGCTTCCTTGGCGGAAACACCATTGACCATAATTAACCTTGGACGGTTGGTTGAGGATTTTCTTTTACTTAACCGTTTTATTATTTCCCCCACCGGTTCTATTTCTTCATCCGGTTCCGATTCTTCTTCCGGTTCCGATTCTTCTTCCGGTTCCGACTCTTCTTCCGGTTCCTCTTCGGGAACTTGTGAATCAGTCCACGAATCATTCCAATTTACATTTGACTCTTCATTATTATTAGGTGAGTCAATGGGACTTGTTCTAGAGGTAGACATCTATCACATAATATCAAACGCGTTAAGAGATTAATATATCACATAATATTTACATGTTAAAAATATATAGTTTCCAACAAAATTTGTTAAACAATCATTTTTCAAGTAAACACGGTCGAAGTCCAGACTCACTAATGCATCCTAACAAACTCGATAAGACACACTAAAGCAAAATTCTGGTTCTCTAAGACCAACGCTCTGATACCAACTGAAATGTCCCGTTCTTATTGATTAAAAACGTTCCATATTAATTGATTTCGTTGCGAGGTTTTGACCTCTATATGAGACGTTTTTCAAAGACTGCATTCATTTTAAAACAAACCATAACCTTTATTTCATCAATAAAGGTTTAAAAGGCTTTACGTAGATTATCAAATAATGATAATCTAAAATATCCTGTTTACACACGACCATTACATAATGGTTTACAATACAAATATGTTACAACAAAATAAGTTTCTTGAATGCAGTTTTTACACAATATCATACAAGCATGGACTCCAAATCTCGTCCTTATTTAAGTATGCGACAGCGGAAGCTCTTAATAATCACCTGAGAATAAACATGCTTAAAACGTCAACAAAAATGTTGGTGAGTTATAGATTTAACCTATATATATCAAATCATAATAATAGACCACAAGATTTCATATTTCAATACACATCCCATACATAGAGATAAAAATCATTCATATGGTGAACACCTGGTAACCGACATTAATAAGATGCATATATAAGAATATCCCCATCATTCCGGGATACCCTTCAGATATGATATAAATTTCGAAGTACTAAAGCATCCGGTACTTTGGATGGGGTTTGTTAGGCCCAATAGATCTATCTTTAGGATTCGCGTCAATTAGGGTGTCTGTTCCCTAATTCTTAGATTACCAGACTTAATAAAAAGGGGCATATTCGATTTCGATAATTCAACCATAGAATGTAGTTTCACGTACTTGTGTCTATTTTGTAAATCATTTATAAAACCTGCATGTATTCTCATCCCAAAAATATTAGATTTTAAAAGTGGGACTATAACTCACTTTCACAGATTTTTACTTCGTCGGGAAGTAAGACTTGGCCACTGGTTGATTCACGAACCTATAACAATATATACATATATATCAAAGTATGTTCAAAATATATTTACAACGCTTTTAATATATTTTGATGTTTTAAGTTTATTAAGTCAGTTGTCCTCGTTAGTAACCTAAAACTAGTTGTCCACAGTTAGATGTACAGAAATAAATCGATAAATCTTATCTTGAATCAATCCACGACCCAGTGTATACATATCTCAGTATTGATCACAACTCAAACTATATATATTTTGGAATCAACCTCAACCATGTATAGCTAACTCCAACATTCACATATAGAGTGTCTATGGTTGTTCCGAAATATATATAGATGTGTCGACATGATAGGTCGAAACATTGTATACGTGTCTATGGTATCTCAAGATTACATAATATACAATACAATTTGATTAAGTTATGGTTGGAATAGATTTGTTACCAATTTTCACGTAGCTAAAATGAGAAAAATTATCCAATCTTGTTTTACCCATAACTTCTTCATTTTAAATCCGTTTTGAGTGAATAAAATTGCTATGGTTTCATATTGAACTCTATTTTATGAATCTAAACAGAAAAATTATAGGTTTATAGTCAGAAAAATAAGTTACAAGTCGTTTTTGTAAAGGTAGTCATTTCAGTCGAAAAAACGACGTCTAGATGACCATTTTAGAAAACATACTTCCACTTTGAGTTTAACCATAATTTTTGGATATAGTTTCATGTTCATAATAAAAATCATTTTTCCAAAATAACAACTTTTAAATCAAAGTTTGTCATAGTTTTTAATTAACTAACCCAAAACAGCCCGCGGTGTTACTACGACGGCGTAAATTCGATTTTACGGTGTTTTTCGTGTTTCCTGGTTTTAAATCATTAAGTTAGCATATCATATAGATATAGAACATGTGTTTAGTTGATTTTAAAAGTCAAGTTAGAAGGATTAACTTTTATTTTCAAACAAGTTTAGAATTAACTAAACTATGTTCTAGTAATTACAAGTTTAAAACTTCGAATAAGATAGCTTTATATGTATGAATCGAATGATGTTATGAACATCTTTACTACCTCAAGTTCCTTGGATAAACCTACTGGAAATAAGAAAAATAGATCTAGCTTCAAAGGATCCTTGGATGGCTTGAAAGTTCTTGAAGCAGAATCATGACACGAAAACAATTTCAAGTAAGATTTCCACTCGAAATAAGATTGTTATAGTTATAGAAATTGAATTAAAGTTTGAATATTATTATTACCTTGTATTAGAAAGATAACCTACTGTAAGTAACAAAGGTTTCTTGATCTTGGATGATTACTTGGAATGGATTTAGAAAACTTGGAAGTAAACTTGCAATCTTGGAAGTATTTTTGATTTTATGAAACTAGAACTTTTGGAATTTATGAAGAACACTTAGAACATGAAGATAGAACTTGAGAGAGATCAATTAGATGAAGAAAATTGAAGAATGAAAGTGTTTTTAGGTGTTTTTGGTCGTTGGTTTATGGATTAGATATAAAGGATATGTAATTTTGTTTTCATGTAAATAAGTCATGAATGATTACTCATATTTTTGTAATTTTATGAGATATTTCATGCTAGTTGCCAAATGATGGTTCCTACATGTGTTAGTTGACTCACATGGGCTACTAAGAGCTGATCATTGGAGTGTATATACCAATAGTACATACATCTAAAAGCTGTGTATTGTACGAGTACGAATACGGGTGCATACGAGTAGAATTGTTGATGAAACTGAACGAGGATGTAATTGTAAGCATTTTTATTAAGTAGAAGTATTTTGATAAGTGTCTTGAAGTATTTAAAAAGTGTATGAATACATATTAAAACACTACATGTATATACATTTTAACTGAGTCGTTAAGTCATCGTTAGTCGTTACATGTAAATGTTGTTTTGAAACCTTTAGGTTAACGATCTTGTTGAATGTTGTTAACCCATTGTTTATTATAACAAATGAGATGTTAAATTGTTATATTATCATGATATTATGATATATAATATATCTTAGTATGATATATATACAGTTAAATGTCGTTACAACGATAATCGTTACATATATGTCTCGTTTCGAAATCATTAAGTTAGTAGTCTTATTTTTACATATGTATTTCATTGTTAATACACTTAATAATATATTTACTTATCATTTAAAATAATTAACCAAGTGTATCAATATCTTAATATAATTCATATGTACCTAGTAAGACGTTGTTATAACGATAATCGTTATATATATCGTTTTCGAGTTTCTTAAATTAATAGTCTCATTTTTATGTATATAACTCATTGTTAAAATACCTAATGAGATACATACTTATAATAAAATCATGTTAACTATATATATAACCATATATATGTCATCGTATAGTTTTTACAAGTTTTAACGTTCGTGAATCACCGGTCAACTTGGGTGGTCAATTGTCTATATGAAACCTATTTCAATTAATCAAGTCTTAACAAGTTTGATTGCTTAACATGTTGGTAACACTTAATCATGTAAATAAAAAATTCATTTAATATATATATAAACATGGAAAAGTTCGGGTCACTACAGTACCTACCCGTTAAATAAATTTCGTCCCGAAATTTTAAGCAGTTGGAGGTGTTGACGTATCTTCTGGAAATAAATGCGAGTATTTCTTCTTCATCTGATCTTCACGCTCCCAGGTGAACTCGGGTCCTCTACAAGCATTCCATCGAACCTTAATAATCGGTATCTTGTTTTGTTTAAGTCTCTTAACCTCATGATCCATTATTTCGACGGGTTCTTCAATGAATTGAAGTTTTTCATTGATTTGGATTTCGTCCAACGGAATAGTGAGATCTTCTTTAGCAAAACATTTCTTCAAATTTGAGACGTGGAAAGTGTTATGTACAGCCGCGAGTTGTTGAGGTAGCTCCAGTTGGTAAGCTACTGGTCCGACACGATCTATAATCTTGAATGGTCCAATGTACCTTGGATTTAGTTTCCCCCGTTTACCAAATCGAACAACGCCTTTCCAAGGTGAAACCTTAAGCATGACCATTTCTCCAATTTTAAACTCTATATCTTTTCTTTTACTGTCCGCGTAGCTCTTTTGTCGACTCTGGGCGGTTTTCAATCTTTGTTGAATTTGGATGATTTTCTAGGTAGTTTCTTGTATTATCTCTGGACCCGTAATCTATCTATCCCCCACTTCACTCCAACAAATCGGAGACCTGCACTTTCTACCATAAAGTGCTTCAGATGGCGCCATCTCAATGCTTGAATGGTAGCTGTTGTTGTAGGAAAATTCTGCTAACGGTAGATGTCGATCCTAACTGTTTCTGAAATCAATAACACAAGCTCGTAGCATGTCTTCAAGCGTTTGTATCATCCTTTCACTCTGCCCATCAGTTTGTGGATGATAGGCAGTACTCATGTCTAGACGAGTTCCCAATGCTTGCTGTAATGTCTGCCAGAATCTTAAAATAAATCTGCCATCCCTATCAGAGATAATAGAGATTGGTATTCCATGTCTGGAGACGACTTCCGTCAAATACAGTCGTGCTAACTTCTCCATCTTGTCATCTTCTCTTATTGGCAGGAAGTGTGCTGACTTGGTGAGACGATCAACTATTACCCAAATAGTATCATAACCACTTGCAGTCCTTGGCAATTTAGTAATGAAATCCATGGAAATGTTTTCCCATTTCCATTCCGGGATTTCAGGTTGTTGTAGTAGACCTGATGGTTTCTGATGTTCAGCTTTGACCTTAGAACACGTCAAACATTCTCCTACATATTTAGCAATATCGGCTTTCATACCTGGCCACCAAAAATGTTTCTTAAGATCCTTGTACATCTTCCTCGTTCCAGGATGTATTGAGTATCTGGTTTTATGAGCTTCTCTAAGTACCATTTCTCTCATATCTCCAAATTTTGGTACCCAAATTCTTTCAGCCCTATACCGGGTTCCATCTTCCCGAATATTAAGATGCTTCTCCGATCCTTTGGGTATTTCATCCTTTAAATTTCCCTCTTTTAAAACTCCTTGTTGCGCCTCCTTTATTTGAGTAGTAAGGTTAGTGTGAATCATTATATTCATAGATTTTACTCGAATGGGTTCTCTGTCCTTTCTGCTCAAGGCGTCGGCTACCACATTTGCCTTCCCCGAGTGGTAACGAATCTCAAAGTCGTAATCATTCAACAATTCAATCCACCTACGCTGCCTCATATTCAGTTGTTTCTGATTAAATATGTGTTGAAGACTTTTGTGGTCGGTATATATAATACTTTTGACCCCATATAAGTAGTGCCTCCAAGTCTTTAATGCAAAAACAACCGCGCCTAATTCCAAATCATGCGTCGTATAATTTTGTTCGTGAATCTTCAATTGTCTAGACGCATAAGCAATCACCTTCGTCCGTTGCATTAATACACAACTGAGACCTTGCTTTGATGCGTCACAATAAATCACCAAATCATCATTCCCTTCAGGCAATGACAATATAGGTACCGTAGTTAGCTTTTTCTTCAATAATTGAAACGCTTTCTCTTGTTCATCGTTCCATTCAAATTTCTTCCCTTTATGCGTTAATGCAGTCAAGGGTTTTGCTATTCTGGAAAAGTCTTGGATGAACCTTCTGTAGTAACCAGCTAATCCTAAAAACTGACGTATGTGTTTCGGAGTTTTCGGGGTTTCCCACTTTTCAACAGTTTCTATCTTTGCCGGATCCACCTTAATACCTTCTTTGTTCACTATGTGACCGAGGAATTGAACTTCTTCCAACCAAAATGCACACTTTGAAAACTTAGCGTACAATTCTTCCTTCCTCAATACTTCTAACACCTTTCTCAAATGTTCACCGTGTTCTTGGTCATTCTTTGAGTAAATAAGTATGTCATCAATGAAAACAATGACAAACTTCTCAAGGTATGGTCCACACACTCGGTTCATAAGGTCCATGAACACTGCTGGTGCATTAGTTAAACCAAACGGCATGACCATAAACTCGTAATGACCATAACGTGTTCTGAAAGCAGTCTTTGGAATATCATCTTCTTTCACCCACATTTGATGATACCCGGAACGTAAGTCAATCTTTGAATAAACAAATGAGCCTTGTAGTTGATCAAATAAGTCGTCGATTCTCGGTAGTGGGTAGCGGTTCTTGATGGTAAGTTTGTTCAACTCTCGGTAGTCGATACACAACCTGAATGTACCATCTTTCTTCTTGACAAACAAAACAGGAGCTCCCCACGGTGATGTGCTTGGTCGAATGAAACCACGCTCTAAAAGTTCTTGTAATTGGCGTTGCAGTTCTTTCATCTCGCTGGGTGCGAGTCTGTAAGGAGCACGAGCTATTGGTGCAGCTCCTGGTACAAGATCTATTTGAAATTCAACGGATCGATGTGGGGGTAATCCCGGTAATTCTTTCGGAAATACATCGGGAAATTCTTTTGCAATGGGAACATCATTGATGCTCTTTTCTTCAGTTTGTACTTTCTCGACGTGTGCTAGAACAGCATAGCAACCTTTTCTTATTAGTTTTTGTGCCTTCAAATTACTCATAAGATGTAGCTTCGTGTTGCCCTTTTCTCCGTACACCATTAATGGTTTTCCTTTTTCTCGTATAATGCGAATTGCATTTTTGTAACAAACGATCTCTGCTTTCACTTCTTTCAACCAGTCCATACCGATTATCACATCAAAACTCCCTAACTCTACTGGTATCAAATCAATCTTAAATGTTTCGCTAACCAGTTTAATTTCTCGATTCCGACATATATTATCTGCTGAAATTAATTTACCATTTACTAATTCGAGTAAAAATTTACTATCCAAAGGCGTCAATGGACAACTTAATTTAGCACAAAAATCTCTACTCATATAGCTTCTATCCGCACCCGAATCAAATAAAACGTAAGCAGATTTATTGTCAATAAGAAACGTACCCGTAACAAGCTCCGGGTCTTCCTGTGCCTCTGCCGCATTAATATTGAAAACTCTTCCGCGGCCTTGTCCATTCGTGTTCTCCTGGTTCGGGCAATTTCTAATAATGTGGCCCGGTTTTCCACATTTATAACAAACTACATTGGCATAACTTGCTCTGACACTACTTGCTCCGCCATTACTCGTTCCGACACCATTTGTTCCTTTCGTTCTATTAACCCCTGGTCCGTAGACCTCACACTTCACCGCGCTATGACCATTTCTTTTACACTTGTTGCAAAATTTGGTGCAGAACCCCGAGTGATACTTTTCACACCTTTGGCATAGCTGCTTCTGATTGTTGTTGTTGTTGCGGTTATTATTGTTGTTGGGATGATTGTTGTAGTTGCTGTTGTTGTTGTTGTTGTTGTTGTTGGGCCATTTGTTGTAGTTGCGATTGATGTTGCGATTGTTGGGATAATTGTTGCGATTATTGTTGTAATTGCTGTTGTTGTTGTATTGGTGATTCTTATCACCGTTTTTCTCCCACTTTCTTTTGACTTGCTTCACATTGGCCTCTTCAGTAGTCTGTTCTTTAATTCTTTCTTCAATCTGGTTCACTAGTTTGTGAGCCATTCTACATGCCTGTTGTATGGAGGCGGGCTCGTGTGAACTTATATCTTCTTGGATTCTTTCCGGTAATCCTTTCACAAACGCGTCGATCTTCTCTTCCTCATCTTCGAATGCTCCCAGACACAATAGGCACAATTCTGTGAATCGTCTTTCGTACGTGGTAATATCAAATCCTTGGGTTCGTAACCCTCTAAGTTCTGTCTTGAGCTTATTGACCTCGGTTCTGGGACGGTACTTCTCGTTCATCAAGTGCTTGAATGCTGACCACGGTAGTGCGTACGCATCGTCTTGTCCTACTTGCTCTAGATAGGTATTCCACCATGTTAACGCAGAACCTGTGAAGGTATGCGTAGCGTACTTCACTTTGTCCTCTTCAGTACACTTACTTATGGCAAACACCGATTCGACCTTCTCGGTCCACCGTTTCAATCCGATCGGTCCTTCGGTTCCATCAAATTCCAACGGTTTGCAGGCAGTGAATTCTTTGTAGGTGCATCCTACACGATTTCCTGTACTGCTAGATCCAAGGTTATTGTTGGTATGTAGCGCAGCCTGTACTGCGGCTATGTTTGAAGCTAGAAAAGTACGGAATTCCTCTTCATTCATATTCACGGTGTGTCGAGTAGTCGGTGCCATTTCCTTCAAAATAGTCAAATGGAACAAGTTAATCATACAGAATATTAAGAGTAGTTAATAGTATTTCGTAGCATAATATGAACTCATTTATAAAAGCTTTTTCTTCATATTAGCGTTTTATAAGTTTAAATTCGGGTAGTACCTACCCGTTAAGTTCATACTTAGTAGCTAATATACAATTCAACTACTACAATTCTATATGAAAAACTGATTATAATAATATTTCGCGTTCAAACTTTTATACAATATTTTACAAACTTACAATACCGTTTATTTTACATAAAGCATGAAATATAACACACAATAACTTTGATACAAGATAGTTATGAAGATAATTCTAGCTAGTACACAAGTCGTTCAGCAAAGGCAATAAAGACACGTAATTCATACGTCCAGAAACAAGTCATGCATTCTGGTTTTACTAGGACTACTTTCCATCCTTGGTCTTGTGGAACATAACCGTTATGGCCGTTGTTAAGACAGCGTGTTGTAACGTCGTCAAAGGGACGAGGGTTACGTAATGACCAACAGTCTCGTAATAACCTAAAAACCTCATTTCTTACCCCAATTACCGACTCCGTCACTTGTGGGAACGTTTTGTTTAATAGTTGTAGCCCGATGTTCTTTTTCTCACTTTGGTGAGAAGCGAACATTACTAACCCGTAAGCATAGCATGCTTCTTTATGTTGCATGTTAGCCGCTTTTTCTAAATCATGAAGTCCTATATTCGGATACATTGAGTCAAAATAATTTCTTAACCCATTGTGTAAAATAGCATTTGGGTTCCCCGCAATATATGCCTCAAAGTAAACACATCGTAACTTATGGGTTTCCCAATGTGATATCCCCCATCTTTCAAACGAAAGTCTCTTATAAACCAAGACATTCTTGGAACGTTCTTCGAATGTCTTACAAACTGATCTCGCCTTAAATAGTTGTGCCGAAGAATTCTGACCGACTCTAGACAAGATTTCATCAATCATGTCTCCGGGTAGGTCTCTTAAAATATTGGGTTGTCTATCCATTTTGTGTTTTTATACTGTAAAATAGACAAGAGTTAGATTCATAAAAAAAATACTTATTAATACAAGCAATTTTTACATATATCATAAAGCATAAGCACACTATATTACATATGTTACACCACACGAATACAACTATCTTATTCCGACTCGCTTGTTTCTTCTTCTTCGGTTTTGGTTCGTTTTGCCAAGTTTCTAGGGATATATGATGTTCCCCTAATACGAGCCGTCATTTTCCATATTGGTTTAGCAAAACCTGGTGGTTTAGAGGTTCCCGGGTCATTGTTACAACTTAAGGACTTCGGGGGTTGACGATACATATAAAGTTCATCGGGGTTGGAATTAGATTTCTCTATTTTTATGCCCTTTCCCTTATTATTTTCTTTTGCCTTTTTAAATTCAGTTGTGGTAATTTCTATAACATCATCGGAATTCTCATCGGAATCCGATTCATCGGAGAATTGGTAATCCTCCCAATATTTTGCTTCCTTGGCGGAAACACCATTGACCATAATTAACCTTGGTCGGTTGGTTGAGGATTTTATTTTACTTAACCATTTTATTATTTCCCCCACCAGTTCTATTTCTTCATCTGGTTCCGATTCTTCTTCCGGTTCCGATTCTTCTTCCGGTTCCTCTTCGGGAACTTGTGAATCAGTCCACGAATCATTCCAATTTACATTTGACTCTTCATTATTATTAGGTGAGTCAATGGGACTTGTTCTAGAGGTAGACATCTATCACATAATATCAAACGCGTTAAGAGATTAATATATCACATAATATTCACATGTTAAAAATATATAGTTTCCAACAAAATTTGTTAAGCAATCATTTTTTAAGTAAACACGGTCGAAGTCCAGACTCACTAATGCATCCTAACAAACTCGATAAGACACACTAATGCAAAATTCTGGTTCTCTAAGACCAACGCTCTGATACCAACTGAAATGTCCCGTTCTTATTGATTAAAAACGTTCCATATTAATTGATTTCGTTGCGAGGTTTTGACCTCTATATGAGACGTTTTTCAAAGACTGCATTCATTTTAAAACAAACCATAACCTTTATTTCATCAATAAAGGTTTAAAAGGCTTTACGTAGATTATCAAATAATGATAATCTAAAATATCCTGTTTACACACGACCATTACATAATGGTTTACAATACAAATATGTTACAACAAAATAAGTTTCTTGAATGCAGTTTTTACACAATATCATACAAGCATGGACTCCAAATCTCGTCCTTATTTAAGTATGCGACAGCGGAAGCTCTTAATAATCACCTGAGAATAAACATGCTTAAAATGTCAACAAAAATGTTGGTGAGTTATAGGTTTAACCTATATATATCAAATCATAATAATAGACCACAAGATTTTATATTTCAATACACATCTCATACATAGAGATAAAAATCATTCATATGGTGAACACCTGGTAACCGACATTAACAAGATGCATATATAAGAATATCCCCATCATTCCGGGATACCCTTCAGATATGATATAAATTTCCAAGTACTAAAGCATCCGGTACTTTGGATGGGCTTTGTTAGGCCCAATAGATCTATCTTTAGGATTCGCGTCAATTAGGGTGTCTGTTCCCTAATTCTTAGATTACCAGACTTAATAAAAAGGGGCATATTCGATTTTGATAATTCAACCATAGAATGTAGTTTCACGTACTTGTGTCTATTTTGTAAATCATTTATAAAACCTGCATGTATTCTCATCCCAAAAATATTAGATTTTAAAAGTGGGACTATAACTCACTTTCACAGATTTTTACTTCGTCGGGAAGTAAGACTTGGCCACTGGTTGATTCACGAACCTATAACAATATATACATATATATCAAAGTATGTTCAAAATATATTTACAACGCTTTTAATATATTTTGATGTTTTAAGTTTATTAAGTCAGCTGTCCTCGTTAGTAACCTACAACTAGTTGTCCACAGTTAGATGTACAGAAATAAATCGATAAATATTATCTTGAATCAATCCACGACCCAGTGTATACGTATCTCAGTATTGATCACAACTCAAACTATATATATTTTGGAATCAACCTCAACCATGTATAGCTAACTCCAACATTCACATATAGAGTGTCTATGGTTGTTCCGAAATATATATAGATGTGTCGACATGATAGGTCAAAACATTGTATACGTGTCTATGGTATCTCAAGATTATATAATATACAATACAAGTTGATTAAGTTATGGTTGGAATAGAATTGTTACCAATTTTCACGTAGCTAAAATGAGAAAAATTATCCAATCTTGTTTTACCCATAACTTCTTCATTTTAAATCCGTTTTGAGTGAATCAAATTGCTATGGTTTCATATTGAACTCTATTTTATGAATCTAAACAGAAAAATTATAGGTTTATAGTCAGAAAAATAAGTTACAAGTTGTTTTTGTAAAGGTAGTCATTTCAGTCGAAAGAACGACGTCTAGATGACCATTTTAGAAAACATACTTCCACTTTGAGTTTAACCATAATTTTTGGATTTAG
Source organism: Rutidosis leptorrhynchoides (assembly GCF_046630445.1). Classification (NCBI taxonomy): domain Eukaryota; kingdom Viridiplantae; phylum Streptophyta; class Magnoliopsida; order Asterales; family Asteraceae; genus Rutidosis; species Rutidosis leptorrhynchoides. Next base: position 246,932,302 of record NC_092341.1, read on the forward strand.
TTTCATGTTCATAATAAAAATCATTTTCCCAAAATAACAACTTTTAAATCAAAGTTTATCATAGTTTTTAATTAACTAACCCAAAACAGCCCGCGGTGTTACTACGACGGCGTAAATTCGATTTTACGGTGTTTTTCGTGTTTCCGGGTTTTAAATCATTAAGTTAGCATATCATATAGATATAGAACATGTGTTTTGTTGATTTTAAAAGTCAAGTTAGAAGGATTAACTTTTATTTGCGAACAAGTTTAGAATTAACTAAACTATGTTCTAGTGATTACAAGTTTAAAACTTCGAATAAGATAGCTTTATATGTATGAATCGAATGATGTTATGAACATCTTTACTACCTCAAGTTCCTTGGATAAACCTACTGGAAATAAGAAAAATAGATCTAGCTTCAAAGGATCCTTGGATGGTTTGAAAGTTCTTGAAGCAGAATCATGACACGAAAACAATTTCAAGTAAGATTTCCACTCGAAATAAGATTGTTATAGGTATAGAAATTGAATTAAAGTTTGAATATGATTATTACCTTGTATTAGAAAGATAACCTACTGTAAGTAACAAAGGTTTCTTGATCTTGGATGATTACTTGGAATGGATTTAGAAAACTTGGAAGTAAACTTGCAATCTTGGAAGTATTCTTGATTTTATTAAACTAGAACTTTTGGAATTTATGAAGAACACTTAGAACTTGAAGAGAGAACTTGAGAGAGATCAATTAGATGAAGAAAATTGAAGAATGAAAGTGTTTGTAGGTGTTTTTGGTCTTTGGTGTATGGATTAGATATAAAGGATATGTAATTTTGTTTTCATGTAAATAAGTCATGAATGATTACTCATATTTTTGTAATTTTATGAGATATTTCATGCTAGTTGCCAAATGATGGTTCCTACATGTGTTAGTTAACTCACATGGGCTACTAAGAGCTGATCATTGGAGTGTATATACCAATAGTACATACATCTAAAAGCTGTGTATTGTACGAGTACGAATACGGGTGCATACGAGTAGAATTGTTGATGAAACTGAACGAGGATGTAATTGTAAGCATTTTTGTTAAGTAGAAGTATTTTGATAAGTGTCTTGAAGTATTTAAAAAGTGTATGAATACATATTAAAACACTACATGTATATACATTTTAACTGAGTCGTTAAGTCATCGTTAGTCGTTACATGTAAATGTTGTTTTGAAACCTTTAGGTTAACGATCTTGTTGAATGTTGTTAACCCATTGTTTATTATAACAAATGAGATATTAAATTGTTATATTATCATGATATTATGATATATAATATATCTTAGTATGATATATATAAAGTTAAATGTCGTTACAACGATAATCGTTACATATATGTCTCGTTTCGAAATCATTAAGTTAGTAGTCTTATTTTTACATATGTATTTCATTGTTAATACACTTAATAATATATTTACTTATCATTTAAAATAATTAACCAAGTGTATCAATATCTTAATATGATTCATATGTACCTAGTAAGACGTTGTTATAACGATAATCGTTATATATATCGTTTTCGAGTTTCTTAAATTAATAGTCTCATTTTTATGTATATAACTCATTGTTAAAATACCTAATGAGATACATACTTATAATAAAATCATGTTAACTATATATATAACCATATATATGTCATCGTATAGTTTTTACAAGTTTTAACGTTCGTGAATCACCGGTCAACTTGGGTGGTCAATTGTCTATATGAAACCTATTTCAATTAATCAAGTCTTAACAAGTTTGATTGCTTAACATGTTGGAAACACTTAATCATGTAAATAACAAATTCATTTAATATATATATAAACATGGAAAAGTTCGGGTCACTACAGCAATCACGAAGAATTCCCACGAGGAATGCTTCTTAAGAATAATCAAGAGGTGACCCAACAGGTACACCCAAGCTATTATGAAGATTTCCTAAGAAGAATACTTCGTATACTTAAAGATGTTTTCGGCTCATCTAAGTTGCAACGGAGGATTCTCAAAAGAAATACTTAAATAATCTTACAAGGCAACGATGAGCAAATATGCAATCAATATAAAATTGTTTGAGCTAATAAACTCAGAAGAGCACTTGGACTCTCAAAAGAATCCAACAAGCTCCATCGTCACCTGCTATTTCAAAGATTAGCACAACAAATACATAATAACCACAAGGTAGCAGTAGATAGAAGGGTGTTTAAACCTCAAAATAAGAGTACAAATTATTGATAGGCAACTAGGGCTTTAAACTACACAGGCACGCATGCGGCATGCCTGGAACTAAAGTACATCAAATAACACAAATAGTTAAAGTTCAAATTTTGTATGGGTATCTTAACAGTTGTTTCTTTCCCTCCTCTAGTGATTACTAGGGCATCAAACTCACTACACTCTATATCAACTTTAGTGGTTAAATGTTTAAGCGTAAGCTGAAAATTAGTTATTAATTCTTCAAAAGTCTTTATCAAAGTGTCGAACTTATTTTGACATTCTGTGACTTGAAGGTTTATCATGTATTGCTTTTTCATAAATTCAACTAAAATTTCCTTAGAGTGGAGATTAAGTTTGTGTAATGGAAAGATTATATTATGATCCGAGCTATTTTACTATTTATGTGCCCATCTAGGGTAAGGATACCTTAGATTGGTTCTAGTAGCATCGGAGTTTTTAGGAATTGGTAAACTTTGAAGAGTGAGGGTGAGATATTGTAACCTAGTTTCTAGCATTTTTACCGTATGAGTGAAGACGTAATCCTTCTCAGCAGCTTCATTGCTCCAATCTTCCTGTTGTGCGTCTATTGTATCCAAGAGATTCCATGCTTCGTCTGCTGTTCGGGACATGAAATTGCCTTGTGAGGCCATGTCTAGGAGAGACTTATCATCTTTGGTCAAACCATTGTAAAGCATACAGATTATGTCTGCCTGACTTAACGAATGATTCAGATATCTTTTAAGCATCATTTTCATTCTATTCCATGCTAGACACAATGACTCGTTTTCTTTTTGAGAAAAAAATTGTGATGTTATTTCTTAAACAGGTTTGTAGGGAATGTGGATAAAATTTGTTTAGAAATTTAGTGGCTAGTTCCTCCCATGAATGTATTGAATTCGGGTTAAGTTCGTCAAACCATGCCAAAGCGTGTGTAGACAGCGAATATTGAAAAAGATGAAGTTTCAAAATATTTTTCTCGTTTTCTTCCTTCTTAAAAGAGTCAACCAGACTGATAAATTTGTTTAAGTGAAAGTTCGGATCGTCAGTCGGTAATCCGTGAAATTTACAAATCATACTGACTAGTTTAATCATGTGTGAACTGATTTAAGAAATTTTTTCGGTTCCTAAGGTGATTGGTCCTCCTCTTCCCTCCAAGCATGACATATGCATAGAAGCAAGGGTATTTTGTTGTTCCATTTTTTAGATTTTCTGTTTAAAAAGACTTAAAAGTAAATTTTAGAAAATATTAATTGACTAAAAAGATCGATAATTTAATAAAAACAATTGTTCTAGAAATTCGGTCGCTAACCTTACCGGATATCTCAACTGATAGGATTTCTTACAGATTACTTGTATCTAGGTGGCCAGGCCGACTACGGAGAGGCATGATCCTTTTGGTTCCAATATAATTGGAGACTATTCAGAAAAATCCAACAACCAAGTCCGTGTATAATTGTCTTTCTTAGACACCACCAAACAATACTTTTGTCTGTTTAAAATCTTTCTCAATCAAAATATTCGATTCCCCGGTAGCGGAACCAGAAAACTTGATATGTTACTTACGATATCGCCGAAACGGGCGGTTTTATTCGTGCGGTGTTTAGGCCGCAAGACGTCCGATTCAGTTTATCAGGTAGCACACAGTGGTTTTGTTTATTTATATTATGCGGTGCCTAAATTTACTTTTACTTTCTAAGGTGTAGAAGGTGTAAGTTAACCTAGTGTCGTATTTTTTGAATAGATTAACGAAATGAAAATCAAGTGGATAATTGTCTTTTATTTAAATTACCTAGATAAGGATAGTAGTTGGTTTAAGCTAAAAGTCCTAAGTGCAGAAAAGTAAATAAGTGGAAGGATATCCGGATTATGCAGATCAAGGAAATGTTGACCATGATATCAGTGTTGGGTTAGGGGAAGGTAACTATTCTTATCTTAAAGCTATGCTTGGAATGAAGTAGATCTAGTTGGATGAGCCAATTACACAGACCTACTTGTCTCTGAACTCTCGGAGTTCTCTATGAGCAGTGAGAAGTATGTCACTTGGTTGTATAATTTAAAGGTAGTTACACCTCGGAGGTTATCCTTAGTAAAGTACTAGGTTTATTAGTGATTTGAGCTCTAATCCTAACCCTCGTTATCAGTTTGGTTAACTGAATAACAACATGCCGTGTTGATTGAACACTGATCACGAATGGAAGGAGTCCGTCGGTTTAAGTTGGCAAAACCTTAAATGAAAACTAACAACCATTCCATCATACTAATGAGATCATATCAGTTCAAGCATTATACAGCATTACAGTTGATATACTGAAAGTAAAGTAGATAGAAACCTAATAAATACCTAAACAGTTGATATGACTTAGTCCTAAGGCAACAATCAAACAAGAACATGCAATAGGCTTGGGTCACACTGTAAAGGCACTAACTAGATCTTAACAGCTCCTAAGAAGTCTCTTCGGAACAGTCATTAGGCATACTAGGTCATTCATGTCTCAATTCCTAAGTTCCGCGTCCTAAAAGCGCATTAGATGCCTCTCGGGAACTCCGTCCATACCGAGTTCATAGAATCTTCAGATATAGTATAACCAGGGGTCCTAATCCTATGAAGTAGCTAATTTCATATAGGTGGACAAGTCCTGATCACAACCTAGGTTGGTCAATCCTTAAGATGCTAGCATACAAATCTATCAGACTTCCTAGTTCAGTATTAGGACAGTAATCGTACTAAATTAACATAATTACGCTAACCCAAACTTCTATCATGGCAACATACAGATTAATTAAGCTATCATAGTAATATCGGAACGCATTATTAAATATAAATAGTAAGAACACATGTTTAATACAAAAGACAAGCGTTTCGGATGGCAACAGATAGATTAATTAAGCTATCATGGTAATATCGGAACGCATTATTAAACATAAAAAGTAAGAACACATGTTTAATACAAAAGACAAGCGTTTCGGATAAAAACCTGAAAAGGCTGAAGAAATCTGCCCGAGATCGCAGGGACTCGCCGGGATATCCTCCAGAAAATAAAAGCTAAGTTAACTACTACTAAAAGTAACTAAAAGATTGAAAATATGAAATGAATTACAAATTGAGTGTGTGTTGAAATGGATGGAGAGAGCCCTTTAAATAGACTTGGAATTTTCCTGCAAACGGCTGGCAGGCCGTTTGACAAGCCGTTTGGCAAGCCGTTTGGCAGGCCGTTTGCAGGGGCCGTTTGCCAGATCAAGCCGTTTTCCGGGGCCGTTTGATCAGGGAGTGTGGCAGGCCATTTATGAGCCAGGCAGGCCATTTGTCAGGCCGTTTGGCTGCCTGGTCAGCTGAAATTCACTGGATCGTAACTTGATTTCTTGTCTTTCACCGTTTTCGCTCTAGAATCTTCGTTTTAGCTTTGTTTTACTTGATTCTTTTTGCATCGCCTTCGTAATTACTTAATCTACAAAATCAACTGAAAAAGAAATAATTTTTCCGGCAAATTTTGAATCTTTATTGTTCTAGGGCTTAATATTGGGGGTAAAAATGTGACTTTTTGGCCGATATCAATGGGCAGCAACAGAAGCAACATAGTTAAGCTCAGCTTTAACAAATCGAGCACACACATCATCCAGAAGAATAGAGGCTTAGTCTGTATATTCTGGATAACCGCTCAGCTCAAGCTTGCCTTGTTTCGCCAAATGGGCTGACAATTGGCACCTCTCTTCTTGCTTGCCAGCCAACACGACGTCGCCAATAAAATTACCCAACTCCTTGCTATGGATCAGCTGCCTACAAACATAGGGAATAACCTGGGTATTTACATTGGAGTAATCAGACTTCAAGCTATCAAACCTTCTCTTTTAATCTGCCAAAGCTGAGGTAGCATCTTTTGCCTCCTGACGAAGAACTTTATTCTCCTCCTCTAGATAAGCAATCTTGTTGTTATCCAGCTTCTGCCTCTCTTGCATACCCAAGATCTCACTCCTAGCAGACTTTACCTCCTCCTCCCATGAAGTGTTCATCAGTAACCGATCCTACAACTTTTTCACAGACTCTTTAGAAGAAGCATTGACCTTCCTAAGTTCATCCACTTCTGTCTCCAAACATACAACATCATGAGAACTCAGCTTCAGACGAGCAAGAATAATGTGGTCATAAATTGCAGAACGGTAACAATGAGTGGTGTACACATCAATAAGCTTGGTTGTGTCTGCCAAGGCATCCTCAAAGTCGGGTGGAACCATTTCATCCAGAATGTCATAACAGGCAGCCAAAGGAGGAATAGTAGGAGATCTCCTGCAAACAGTAAGCAATATATAAGAATAAAGCAAGGAGAATTCAAAAGCATGAATAAGAATACGTACCAGAAGGGACATTGTCACCAGAACCTTCAACATGAACGTCATCTTCAGTATCCTCGTCTTGAAGAGTAAACTTAGCCTTTTTCAGGGGGACCCAGAAGCAATCTCTTTTCTCTTCCTTGCAGCTTTTTGACGCCTAGATGCCCTAACATGGATGCTCTTGGACACATCAGGTTCAACATTAGCTTCGATAGGTTCATGCTCCGAAGCAACCTTGGCGCTAGCTTCAACCTTGGGAGCACTCGACTCCGCTGCTTTCTCTGGTTTACTATCCACCTCCATAAATCCAGAACAAGTGGGGGAACCAAAATCATTAACTACAGTTGAAGCTCGAACAGCTTCAGCCATTTGCTTTACCCAAGTGACTTGATCACGTTTCTTAAAGACATCTCTGCAGAAACCAACAAAGGTTAGATACAACAAAAAGGTTTAAGCAATGAAAATAAAATCCTAGGGTAACCAAGACCTACCCTTCTCCCCATAAAAAAATACAGGAATCACTTTGCCTCTTTCCCAGGAAGGTGTCATTCCAAGCCTAAACAATATAGAATCTGGGAGACTAAAGGGTATAATAGGATGGCGACAAATTCTACCAAAAAGATGGTCACTCTTGGCATCTTCAGGAACAGGATCATTGTATTATTTGGGAACAACCGCCCACTTGCTGTCAACAGCATTGGGGAACTTCTTGGGGAAGAACAAAGCTCTTTTAACATAAACGAAGGAGTTTTTCCAATTTCTAACATCAGGGATAGAAGTAGTGAAACACATGGGAGTATCCGCTAAAGTCCCCCTTTTCTTGTGACGTTTGGCAATTGTCACCCACTCAGCAGCGTCACCGGTTTGGTAGAAGCTGCGAAATAATCAACCGAGGGCTGACCACCATATGCTTTGCACATATACTCAAAAGCTAAAATCTTTTTAATAGCAAGAGGGTGCATAATGGAAACATGAACCTTAAAATAGTCACGCACACTAAGAAAAAAAGATGAGATGGGGATACTAAGGTTACATTCTGAAATAGCTTGTGTATACATTCTGACATAATCCGCCAAAAAATCTAGCATAAACTTATCAGATTCCGGCAGAAACATGTCCTCGACATCTAAGACTAGGGATTTCCGGAGACGAGCACAACGTCTGGGGTTACTTTACTAAAAATAGAGCGAAGACCTACTTTTGCCATTGATGGAATAAAAAGAAACGAGTGCAGAATAATACCTTTCAAAGCACAATGGTGGCAATCGAATCGTGAACGAGAGTAACAGAAAAAAAGAAAAACAAGGAGATAGAATGAAAGAGTAAATGAAAACCCTAGTTTTTATTACCTAGAGTCGGAACCGTCTCATCAAATTTAGAGACACTTTGGTAACCGTACCAAACAATTACTCTTTTACCCTTCCCGCCAAGACAAATAAAAGAAAATTTGTAAGGTCAAAAATGGGAAAACACCCGGGTAAATGATGAAAGTGATTAGAGGCGTCTAATCAAATATCAAGTGGCATTTTAAGTTTAATTTCATGAAGCTCGGTTTAAATGCTTCGTAAAATCAAACTGGGGGCTTGATTGTGTATTCCCTCATCCAGCGAACAGCCGAAGCTACGTTAACGAAGGTATCGCGATTATTAAGGATTGATGACATAAGGATTGGTCACAAGAATACATATGTCAAATACAAGTCAAGGGCGGGATACATTCAAATTCGAATAGAGGCGCCCAAAGGATAAAAGAGGAATACTCCAAAACGTGATCTTGGTATTCTGGCTTAACAAGGAACCATATCTATTATACGAAGCTATAATCCCGAAGGAACGTAGTCACGAAGAGATTACGGTTACCAATGGATAAAGACTTATCCTGAAGTCACAAGATCACGTATGCTGAAGGAGAGAAGTAAACGGGTTGACCAGCTTGCTTCTACTAACGTCCAAATGATAAAAGAGGAATGTACCAGGTTCGCTTTCTTCAACAGCAGGGATCACAGTCGACCAGAAGGAAAGTCCCCTTTGTCTTATCAGAGATTGACTTGGAGACTGATCCCCACCTAGAAAACTGGAGAAGGAGCTATAAAGTGGCCCTATAAAAGGAGACCATGATCTCTGGAGATGACATTCACTCTACGTCATAACAACTCTCACACACAACTCACAATGAGTTACCTTCGTATTTTGGTGGCGTAAAGTACAATACCTTCGTACTACCTTCGGGGAATCGCCAACAAGCATACATTCATCATCATACATCTCAACACCACACATCTAGTGATCAGATCTCAACATCCTTGTTCCTTCAACAAGGATCGTCAAGAATTGTACAAACATTAGTATATTTTTAATATCACTTTTCTAACTTTTTTATTTAAAAGGAAAAAAGAACTTTATAATAAGAGTAAATTAACCATAATAAAAATCACATTTCTCACTTTTGACAATTATATAGATGAAATTAATTAATAATTAATTAATATTTTTCACGATAAATATTAACGTTTCATCCTTCTCAAAAAAAATAATTTGCTTTAATGATTTCCAGATATATTCCCAATTCCCCAGATCCGCAATATATCAAAACAAGTTAACATGGAATCATTTATTTAGTTGGTTCCACTGATTACATTCATAAGTTCATGGTTTGTTTACCAACCAACATGTAGAACCTGCATTACTGTTTTTGTCATCAACTGAATATCGCAACTCATTTCATCCTCTCTTATTTCACTTGAAAGAGAATTGGTGTAATTGTTGTTTCAATTGTAATTTGCGCAATTTTTTTTGAGCGCTTCTATTTTAATTACGGTGCATATTGTTGCCAAAAAATTGAGAAAATTCGTTATGCAAAAATTATGAAAGATGGGACTTTTTAATATTTTCGTTAATAAAATCAACGTACATAATGAAGTTGTGATGTGGTTCAGCGGTTGGTGGTCTGCCTCCTTTAGGGGAGGTCAGGAGTTCAATTCCCGTTAGCTACATATTAATCCACAATTTCATCTATGTCATGAAGTTCCACCCATAGCACATTTCTCACATCGCGTTGGAGGGATGGGTGTGTAAGTTTCCCTTTCAAAAATGAAAAATAATAATGGAATCCTTCTAGTTTGATGTCTCTTGAAAACACATGTTTAATAGTAATATTCATAATAATAATAATAATTATAATAAATAATGATAACGATAATAATACCAAGTAGGCACTACCCGAACAATATCTCGACTAGTCGGGGTTTCAAAAGATCACTAGTTCGATCTCTGGCATTGACGGAATCACTAGATTTATCATCTCGGACGTTTTTTCCAATGCGTTTTCGCTTGACGCGTGTGTGGCAAATGATCGCGAAGGTCGTTAATTTTTCTCTATGAGATGTCAAAATTGTTGTTTATTAATAATAATAATAATAATAATAATAATAATAATAATAATAATAATAATAATAATAATAATAATAATAATAATAATAATAATAATATTATTATTATTATTATTATTATTATTATTATTATTATTATTATTATAATGATGATAATAATAATAATAATAATAATAATAATAATAATAATAATAATAATAATAATAATAATAATAATAATGATAATGATGATGATGATGATGATGATGATGGTGATGATGATAATAATAATAATAATAATAATAATAATAATAATAATAATAATAATAATAATAATAATAATAATAATAATAATAATAATAATAATAATAATAATAATAATAATAATAATATGATAATAATGGTAACAAAATAATATAATAATAACACTAATTATCAAGGTTGCAAAATTCGCTATTCGGGGATTAATCGGTCGGGACTTTGAAAGGATTAATCGTCAATTTGGGGATTAATCGGAGATTAATCGAATTGTACTGTATACATTTAAATATTAAATTTTAAAAATTATATGTGTAACTATAGAAAAAAACCATAAATATAAAGATAATTTTTAACATAATTGTCCAAAATTGTTCATTTTGCTTCAAAACAATAAAATTCTAGTTTAAATTCATGTTAAAATGTTAACCAATTTTGACTTTCACTGACTTTGATTACCAAATTCGATTTTGATCTATCAATTGACGTTGACCGTTTAATTAAACGGATTTTTGAAAATCAGAACGGATTGCTCCTAAAAATGATTAATCGATGATTAATCGGCGAGTAATCTAGTTTTTTACAACACTGCTAATTATTATTATTTAATAATAATAATAATAATAATAATAATAATAATAATAATAATAATAATAATAATAACAACAACAACAACAACAATAATGATAATAATAATAACAAGAACAATAATAACAATAATAATAATACTAATAATAACAATAACAATAATAACAATAATAATAATAATAATTTTAATAATTTTAATAATAAAATAATAATAATAATAATTATTATTATTATTAATATAATAATAATTTTATAATAATAATAATAATTATAGTAATAATAATAATAATAATAATAATAATAATAATAATAATAATAATAATAATACTAACAACAACAACAATAATAATGATAACACTAATACTAATAATAACAATAATAATAATAATAACACTAATACTAATAATAATAATAATAATAATAATAATAATAATAATAATAATAATAATAATAATAATAATAATAATTTTAATAATTTTAATAATAATAATAATAATAATAATAATAATAATAATTTTAATAATAATTAATATAATAATAATTTTAATACTAATTATAATTATAGTAATAATAATAATGATAATGATAATAATAATAATAATAATAATAATAATAATAATAATAATAATAATAATAACAACAACAACAACAACAACAACAACAACAACAACAACAACAACAACAATAACAATAACAATAACAATAGTAATAATAATAATAGTAATAATAATAATAATAATAATAATAATAATAATAATAATAATAATAATAACGATAATAATAGTAATAGTAATAATAATAATAATAATAATAATAATAATAATAATAATAATAATAATAATAATAATAATAATAATAATAATAATAATAATAATAATAATAATAATAATAATAATAATAATAATAATAATTCATTATAAAGTTAAAAATGCTACTCCGTGTTTGTGAATGAACTGGGCTGGACCATTTTATTTATGATCAGGGTTTGTAAGCACATGGAAAACTTTAAGTTTGAAATTGAAGTTTATAAGTAGGGATATGCCCGAACTCATTAAGTTACTATGTATGAACTATGAAGCTCCCATTATTAGGTGTGTGTTGTGTGGCCATGAGTTTTTAATTTTAATCAATAGTACTGCATTACTTTTTTCTTCCAAGATATTTAATGCCCGAGGTTCCACTTGTATGTTTCTTCGATCCCGTCGTCCCGTATGTTTCGATCATTTAAATTAGTGCTATTGCAATTGATTGTCGGTTAGTGAAATATAAACATAACCAATTAAGAATGAACCTAGCTACTCAACAACTTATCAAGTTTATTCTTAAGGGAATATGATAAATGTAGCTCAAACTGAGTGGCTGTCTCTTTATTCATCAAAAATCAACATTTTTATCTGGCGCACGAGGATGCATCGTTTTGCTACGAAAGATATTCTTGAGCGGAAAGGTATTGTTCTCCCAAATTATTCATGTGTTTGGTGCGCAAACAATATGGAAACAGATTATCACGTTTTTATTGCATGTGGAGTCAGTCAACAAATTTGGAACAATATTAGTACTTGGCTCAATTTACCTTTACCTAACTGGGGCTCAATGAATGATATGTGGGATTGGTTTGATAGTTTGCTGGTTGATGGGAAGAAAAGAATGATCGTGAGAAGTATCTTTTATTTAACTCTTTGGAATATTTGGAGGCTTAGAAAAAGTTGAATCTTCAAAGACTATAATTTCAAAATTTCGCATATTTTGGACAACATCATTGTTACGTCTTTTTTTGGTTATTTTCTAGATACAAAAAAGCTAGAAAACCCCAAGGGTGGTTTGAATGGTTAGGTGCTTGGGAATTTCCAAAGAAGACTCAGGTTCAATTCCCAACAACCTCACTTTGGTGCCTTGCCTTTCAAAAAATAAAAAAATAAAATAACATTGTGCATTTAATTATCTTTGTAATTTTAACCATTCAGGCTTACCTGAGTGGCCACCGAGTTGCCCAATTAAGCACACCACCCGGGATCAATTCCTGGCTATGCCAAATTGTTCAAAAAGGGAGTGTGACTAGAGGGTGCGCATAATGCGCAATTCACCCGATACCAGGTCTCGCGCTCGGGAGGCTTGATTACCCGAGGTTTTACCTTCTATAGGGGAGCCAATGTGCTCGTTCATAGGAGGGTTTCCTTGCTTACAAAAAAAAAAAAAAAGCTAGAATAAATTGGTCCTTATGGTTGCAAAACCCGATGGACTCCTTGTAATTTTTGTTGTTTCCCTAGCTCCTTGCTAGAGGTTATATATATATATATATATATATATATATATATATATATATATATATATATATATATATATATATATATATATATATATATATATATTGGTAGGATCAAGGGGGAAGTAACCAATCGGGGGGAAGCAAATTTTTTTTTTCGTTTTTTGAAAAAAACTTTGTTCACGAACATTATTGATTGGATGAAAATATGAACATTTAATAAAGACATTTTGTGATAAATATTTTTATTTTGACGGGAAAACGCTCGAAGAATTAATGTATAACAATTATCGTATTTTTCGAGCGTATTTTGAGGTTTTAGATATTAGGGTTTAGGGTTTAGATTTAGGATTTAGATTGAGTTTTTAACACGAACGGTTTAGAGTTTAGGGTTTAGGGACTAAACCCAAAACACTAAACCCTAAACCCTAAACTTTAAATCGGGCTAAATTTTGACAAAAAAGTACTTCACAAAACATGAAAAAAAAGTTCGAAGATTAACATTCTTCACGATCAATATTATCTTGAATGTTATTTTTGTCGATCGTTTTCCCGCCTAAATAATAACATTCATCACGAAGTGTGTCTTTTAAATGTTCATATTTTCGTATGATCTTGATGTCCGAAAAGAAAAATTCCAAAAAAATGAAGAAAAAAAAAAATTGCTTCCCCCCGATTGGTTACTTCCCCATTGATCATGCCTATATATATATATATATATATATATATATATATATATATATATATATATATATATATATATATATATATATATATATATATATATATATATATATATATATATATATATATATATATATTGAAACAACCCAACCCGTATTAAACAGGCCCATAAAATTTTTTCCTTTTAATATACGTTAAATAATACTTTACGTCCCAATTGTGTTTCCATAAACATCTTTAATGCAATAGAAGGTTTAATAAACCTTAAAACATTTAATACATTGATTAATTGTCCAAACGGACATACACGACCCGACTAGTTTAGTTTCCAACCAAAACCGAGCATGGTGATTTGGGACTACTCTACCCAAATCCTAATCGAATACAAAAGCAAGATCTTCTAAGCAACCTAGCCAAGATCTCTAATCCCCAGGCTTACCCGAGCCGCCAAGCATGCGAATCTATAAAAATATCAACAACGAGAGGGTAAGCTAACGCTTAATGAATGATAATATACTACATAAATATATATGTATAAAATGGACACGCCACAAAAATATCAAATACCGCATACCGAAGCATCCATGTATAAGGCAACTACACTAAGCATACCGTACGATCTCTAAGCAACAAGCTAAAGATATCAACAAAGTATAAGTTCACCAACGACGATGTGAACAACGCCAATAAGCTACACCCGGAGGGTTAGCTACAACAACATTACATTAATAAATATACAATATAAAACGAATAAGGTTAACCCCTTAACCCATTACCGAATACCAAACGCCACAATGAAGATTGGCCGAACTACACGAGCCTTAGTAATCCGAAACCACACGAGATTACTATCTTCACAACATCGAGGTTAGCCGAACTACACGAGCCTTAGTAATCCGAAACCACACGAGATTACTACCTCAATAAGATGACCGAACTACACGCGTCATCGTGAATTCGAACTACACGCGATTCACTTCTCAACATCAAAACCCACGGTCACGGGATTATAAAATCCACCACATCGGGGTCATCCACTTCACAACAATATCAATCCTTCGCCATTGGGGTTATAACATCCAAATCACAACCACGTGTGATAACGTACACACAAGCGTGTACCTCGCCAAAGGTGGTCAACCAAAATGCACAAACGTGCCAATTGGACCTATACAGAAGTCCATCAATCCCCCTATATGTGAAGTGAGCTCTATGACCGAGAACCACTTCACCCGACCCGCACCAATCCTACACATACATATGCATATAGGATATTAACACTCACCTTGTCGCCTTGAAGAAAAGCTTCCAAGTAATCCGCAACTCGTCAATGGAAAGTACCTAATCTATTATCACAAATTCAACAACACACTTAGATTGGATCTACAAACCAACCCAATTCGACACTTAGTGCAATTTCGACCCAAATGCACTTCCAAGGACAAACCGCGCCCAAACTAACCAATAATCACT
This sequence comes from Rutidosis leptorrhynchoides, assembly GCF_046630445.1. Lineage (NCBI taxonomy): Eukaryota > Viridiplantae > Streptophyta > Magnoliopsida > Asterales > Asteraceae > Rutidosis > Rutidosis leptorrhynchoides. Next base: position 246,947,480 of record NC_092341.1, read on the forward strand.
AACACAAGTGATAATGGTCCTAATATGCCAATTAAACCCGAACACAAGTGTTAAACACTTATCGTTCTCAAAATCGCCCATAAACCCTAATTTTGACCCATTAAGTCAAAATCTCACCATTTACAAGTCTTGGCACCAAAACACATTTAACTCGGTTCAATACCTCAACTTAATCCATTTTAAGTTTATAAACCTCAACGAATCCACATTCGGGTTATAATCATCAACAAACCCAAATTTTGACTCTAGTCAAAATTAGTCAACTCCAAGAACCCTAAATGTCTCCAAAACCTCAATAATCACTAATACTAGTGATTATACACCATTTCCGAGTCTTACAAGCATAAACTTGCACACCAAACCCAAAACCCGCCAACAACAACAATGAACCCGAATCTTGGTGTTAATCTTCAATTAACAACTAAATGGGTTCCATCTATGAATCATAAAATCAAAAGCCCCAAATTTGAATGATGAACACGAAAATGAAATTCAGAGTTAGAGCTTACCACTAGTATCACCGTGTAGCTAAGAACGAGAAGAACACACTTGTCAACTACACCAAAGATCAAAACCCGCTTCTTCCTTTCCAAAATCCCACTTGAATCACTTGGGTGTTTGAGTTTTCTTGAGAGAAAATGAAAAGAAAAGATAAAAGAAAATAAGAAATGAAAGGAGTGGATGAGGTTAAAACCCCAAATCTGGCTCAAACGTGAAAAGACCAAAATGCCCTTGAACTTCATTAAATTTACAAGAATCTGGTGCCAGTTCGCACCATTTGCCGCACCGCGGCCTAATTCGTCGCGCCGCAACATTTTCCTAGGTCTGGGATCACTTTTTGTCCAACTTCTGATCTCAATTTCCGTTCATTGCCGCGCCGCGGCCTCCTTTGTCGCGCCGCGATACAAAGCATGATTTGAATCATTTTCTCCTCACATGAGACTTAACACTAGAAAATGCCCCGAACCTATCTTACACCATTCGTACATACCCAATACTCCTATAAATCATATACGGGGAAAACGGGGTGTTACAACTCTCCCCCACTCAAAATCGATCACGTCCTCGTGATCCTAGTCACGAACCCAAATGGACCCACACTCCATGGTCCTCGAACATGTATTTCAACCTACTTCTACCACCATTTCACTAACCCGAAGGTTAATTCAATGACAGGTCACACACTTGCTCGCATCCCGAGACGTACAATACACGCAACAACCGAAGTCTACAACGATCCCTTAGACAATTCTTCTCAAAGAGCTACCCTTAACAACTAAATCGTCATCCGCAATTTATCACATTCCACAATTCCGAGCACTAGCACCAACTCAATCCCTCACATCGGGAAAACCCAACTAATCTCGTACCGAGATATCAACCCCTTAGCGTACCCTTACCGAGTACAACGCTAAAAGCAACCAGTCTAAACCTAAGGTCAACAACCCGAAACGATGAAGACCGAACCAAACGAATCCTTACGGATAAAACCAATCACTAAACATCCCTTGTAATGCGCAATTCGACCAATACGCAACTACCGTACAACATCACAAGCAACGGCTAAAACCGTTAGCGCCCAAAACGACCATGGCAACGCTAACCCAAGGTGTACAAAATCGACTATCGTCACACCCGTAGCAACAGGTGAGCGAAACACGGCTATCGCATCACTAATCATACAACATGGTCCTCACGACCCCACCATTGGCGTATAAAACACCCAATAGATCACACATCAACAACAATACGCAATGTCGACATTCGACTCGATGTTGGTCGACGAAGATCGGTAGGTCAAATACGTTAACCACTCACCAACCATCGTAACGCGCACGTGACCGACGAGGCCGACGAAAAGTGCCACCGAGACATTAACACTTACCTCAATCACACATGTGGCCGACGAAGAGCGATAGGTCAAACGTTAATCACTAGCCACATAACCAACTACCTACATGTGACCGACGAAGAGCGATAAGTCAAACATTAATCACTCGTCACATGCCTCACACATGGCCAAACCAAAGCGATTCCTAACGGAAAACGCATTCCACATACCAATAAGTAGCCAACGAAAAGCGAATCCTAACGGATAACTCTTACTACTTATCACATTCCAACCGTGGTCAACGAAAAGTGAATCCTCGCCAAACACGTCCATTATCTCTCAACGAGATTTACCACATTACCACCTCGGTGATAATTCAAATCCAAACCATAAGTACAATTTATCCGAAATTGTACTCTACCACAAATCGACCAAAACTAGGTCTCGACAACATTTTCCGGATCTACCAAAGGCATCACCCGAAATCTCACACTAAGACTTCCTCGTGCGGGAGTGTAACTCCCCCACTTGGAACCACGTTCCAATATCACAACTCGTGCAACTGTACAATGCTACCAAAGGTAGACTTTAGCAACAATTTGGCTCACACGGCCCATCACCATGTCTTGCTTCAACTTTGAGCATACCAAGGATCCTAACCTATCCTTAAACACTTCGAACAAAAAGTGTACCACAAATTACATGAACTATACACTCGCAATCATCTAATTGCTTTAGTTTGTCGAATTTCACCCGATCACTCTTGTACCTAAGGGTTTCACTTCGGTACCCTAGGTACAATGTAACCGCAACAAAATCGGAGTCGAACACCACGCTAGTAGGTATAAAAAGGCACCTAAGGTCGTGTCACGTAGACTCCTTTACAAACATACATCGATATCAACACTCGATTTCAAGAGCTTCAATCCACCCGACGAACCTCATGGTTCATCAACTTCAACACGAAAGCGAACACGCGCTTAACGACCGAACACCAAAACCTATTTCCATGGTTTGGTAGAAACATTTCCCAAATACTAAGGAATGCTTGGTTGCACCAAGTCTTACGCCCTTCGCCCGACAATCAAACGTCACCATAGGGTACTTCCATTCGGAACGTCACCCATATCAATAGCATGCACAACACCATTGAGACTTTAAGGGTCTCACTCAAACGAGCTTAACGACCCGATACCAACCAAAATGCTTAAGCACCCAAGGATTCGCACCATAGGATCAAGGCACAACACACCACTTATACACTCTACTGAGAGCAAACCGGAACCATAAACGTAAACCGCCCGCTTGCTACGAATTATCTCCAACGGAGAATAAAGTTTAGCTAAGACTTACGCACATACCGCATGTTATTACAAACGAACAACATATAATTTCGTACTAAAAGTACCTGATGTAGCGCTGTTGGGCTTCCGTGCTCCACTTCCCATCATGTATTCGCGCTCTAACCTCCTAACCCGATCGTCATGCGATTCGGAACACTCTGACTTCCGGTGTCCCTCCATCCGGCAAATGAAACACCTGATTGAGCCCAAAGGCACCACCGTACAATCTTGTGCCAAATGACCCTGTTCCCCACACTTAAAGCACGTGAGCTTGTAACCCTTCTTACTCTTCTTCTTCACATTCCTGACGCCTTCAGGCATACTTCGTGCCCTCTTACCATGAGCACCATGTAATCCTAACCTTGCAAGTACATCTTCATCATCGCTACCTCGAGGTTTGGGAAACCTCTTTTCAAACTCTTCCTTTACTACTTTAGTCAATTGGTCTCGGACCATTTCCGTCATTTGTCCTTCGACCAACTCCTTGGTTACTTCTCTAACTTTGCCGGTGAAAACCGAGACATATTGTTCAAACACAGCCTCAATCTTTAACGTTAACTCATCCTTCCCTTCGTGAATAGGCTCACTCGTTCCGCATCCATCTTCCGTTTTCATTCTAAGGGATGCAAACGATTAGATCACGAACGTATATACCACACGCACAACACCTTCCCATCTTGCTAAACACTTTTCGTACATCACTTGTTAGACGCGATTTGCACCCGTAATAAGGTTTGCAAATCCTTATTACGCACACACGCCGTATCAACTTGCTAGTACAACGACTATCTTGCTCGATGATATAAACCAACACAACAAAATTCTACGTGATACAAACACAAGCAAGAATTATTATCACAACACATTAGTATATTAATAATATCCGCATTACTAATATAAATGTTAGTCCACTTACAAACAAGGCACTAACTATAACCCATTCCGACCAGTAATCCTACAAGTCCCGTAACAATTAAGCACACACAAAAGTCTAAGTCTAGGCACCTATCTCAAGTCACCTAAATCCCTTAGACCATGCTCTGATACCACTTGTAACGACCCAACCCGTATTAAACCGGCCCATAAAAATTTTTCCTTTTAATATACGTTAAATAATACTTTAGGTCCCAATTGTGTTTCCATAAACATCTTTAATGCAATAGAAGGTTTAATAAACCTTAAAACATTTAATACATTGATTAATTGTCCAAACGGACATACACGACCCGACTAGTTTAGTTTCCAACAAAAACCGAGCATGGTGATTTGGGACTACGCTACCCAAATCCTAATCGAATACAAAAGCAAGATCTTCTAAGCAACCTAGCCAAGATCTCTAATCCCCAGGCTTACCCGAGCCGCCAAGCATGCGAACCTATAAAAATATCAACAACGAGAGGGTAAGCTAACGCTTAGTGAATGATAATATACTACATACATATATATGTATAAAATGGACACGCCACAAAAATATCAAATACCGCATACCGAAGCATCCATGTATAAGGCAACTACACTAAGCATACCGTACGATCTCTAAGCAACAAGCTAAAGATATCAACAAAGTATAAGTTCACCAACGACGATGTGAACAACGCCAATAAGCTACACCCGGAGGGTTAGCTACAACAACATTACATTAATAAATATACAATATAAAACGAATAAGGTTAACCCCTTAACCCATTACCGAATACCAAACGCCACAATGAAGATTGGCCGAACTACACGAGCCTAAGTAATCCGAAACCACACGAGATTACTATCTTCATAACATCGAGGTTAGCCGAACTACACGAGCCTTAGTAATCCGAAACCACAGGACATTACTACCTCAATAAGATGACCGAACTACACGCGTCATCGTGAATCCGAACTACACGCGATTCACTTCTCAACATCAAAACCCACGGTCACGAGATTATAAAATCCACCACATCGGGGTCATCCACTTCACAACAATATCAACCCTTCGCCATTGGGGTTATAACGTCCAAATCACAACCACGTGTGATAACGTACACACAAGCGTGTACCTCGCCAAAGGTGGTCAACCAAAACTCACAAACGTGCCAATTGGACCTATACACAAGTCCATCAATTCACCTATATGTGAAGTGAGCTCTATGACCGAGAACCACTTCACCCGACCCACACCCATCCTACACATACATATGCATATAGGATATTAACACTCACCTTGTCGCCTTGAAGAAAAGCTTCCAAGTAATCCGCAACTCGTCAATGAAAAGTACCTAATCCATTATCACAAATTCAACAACACACTTAGATTGGATCTACAAACCAACCCAATTCAACACTTAGTGCAATTTCGACCCAAATGCACTTCCAAGGACAAACCGCGCCCAAACTAACCAATAATCACTAACACAAGTGATAATGGTCCTAATATGCCAATTAAACCCGAACACAAGTGTTAAACACTTATCGTTCTCAAAATCGCCCATAAACCCTAATTTTGACCCATTAAGTCAAAATCTCACCATTTACAAGTCTTGGCACCAAAACACATTTAACTCGGTTCAATACCTCAACTTAATCCATTTTAAGTTTATAAACCTCAACGAATCGACATTCGGGTCATAATCATCAACAAACCCAAATTTTGACTCTAGTCAAAATTAGTCAACTCCAAGAACCCTAAATGTCTCCAAAACCTCAATAATCACTAATACTAGTGATTATACACCATTTCCGAGTCTTACAAGCATAAACTTGCACACCAAACCCAAAACCCGCCAACAACAACAATGAACCCGAATCTTGGTGTTAATCTTCAATTAACAACTAAATGGGTTCCATCTATGAATCATAAAATCAAAAGCCCCAAATTTGAATGATGAACACGAAAATGAAATTCGGAGTTAGAGCTTACCACTAGTATCACTGATGTCATGCGAGGTGTATATAAAATAGTTTATATTTTACTAGGAAAATACTATTAAATACGATACAATTTTACACAAGATATTTATTTATTTATAGAATGGATATACTTAAACCTTGCTACAACACTTATAGGCAGTGTACCTAATCGTACAGTAGTGTAGTTTTTAGTAAGTCCGGTTCGTTCCACAGGGAAATCTTTAAACAAAGCTCAACGCTATATTAGTTTACTTTTATAAAAATACAAATATATATATAAGTAATATTATTATTATAAAGGGGGGTTTTTACCGTTTAATGACCGGTTTGTCGATTTTAAGACTTTAGTCGCAGTTAAAACCTAATGTAAAATATAAAATAAATACAAGACTTAAATTAAAGCGTAAAGTAAATAACGATAATGAAATTGCGAATAATAAAAGTGCGATAATTAAAAAGTACGATAATTAAAAATGCGATTAAATAACAATAAATAAAAGTGCGATAATTAGAAGTGCAATTAAATATAAAATAAAGGAAATTAAATATGAAATAAAAGAATTATGCTTATTTAAACTTCCGTAATCATGATGTTTGACGTGTTGATTTTAGTTTTATGCCCATGGGTTAATTGTCCTTTGTCCTGGATTATTCAATATGTTCGTCTGGTTTTTGTCCATAACAGTCCATCAGTCATAAATATAAAGTGCGAGTGTCCTCGTCAAATTATTATTATACCCGAAGTTAAATATTCCAACTAATTGGGGATTCGAATTGTAACAAGGTTTTAATACTTTGTTTAATGAATACACCAGGTTATCGACTGCGTGTAAACCAAGGTTTTACTACTTTGTTAACAATTACACCAATTACCCTTGAATGTAATTTCACCCCTGTTTTAATTATTCTAGTGGCTATTAATCCATTCCCGTGTCCGGTTAAATGAACGATTATTCGTATCTATAAATACCCCGCCCATCGTGTCCGATCGAGTGTATATGGTAATTTATAGGGACGCCCAATTGTAAATCTTTATATTAACATTAACAAACTTTCATTTAGTTAAACAAATATAAAGCCCATTAATAGCCCATAGTCTAATTTCCACAAGTGTCGTTCTTTTGTCCAAACCCCAATTATGGTACAAAGCCCAATTACCCAATTTTAGTAATTAGCCCAACATCATGATTACTTCGTTTTAAATAAGCATAATAATAACTTAGCTACGAGACATTAATATAAAAAGGTTGAACATAACTTACAATGATTTAAAAATAGCGTAGCGTTACACGGACAGAATTTCGACTTACACCCTTACAACATTCGCTAACATACCCTTATTATTAGAATTATAATTAAAATTAAAATTAAAATATAAATTATATATATATATATATATCGTATATATTGAGAGAAGAGAGAAAATAAATTATGAAATTTGATCAGAATTCGGTTTGCTTTATAGCCAGAGTTGAATTTTGGGGCTCCGCGACTCGCGGCAAAATGCTCTTCAAACTCCGCGAGTCGCGGAGATAGAAATTACAGCTCAGTCCTTGGAGTTTTCTCTGCCGACGGTTTTTAATATATATATATAATATATATATAATTAATATAATTAATTATATATTATATTATATTTATATATATAGTTAACTTGTAATTTTTAGTCCGTTGCGTCGAGCGTTAAGAGTTGACTCTGGTCCCGGTTCCGGATTTTCGAACGTCCTCGCGTACAATTTAATATCTTGTACTTTGCGTTTTGAATCTTGTACTTTTGTAATTTCGAGACGTTTCTTATTAATAATTGGAACCTTTTTGATTGTCTTTTGTACTTTTGAGCTTTTTGGTCGTTTGCGTCTTCAATTCGTCGAATCTGTCTTTTGTCTTCACCTTTTATTATTTAAACGAATATCACTTGTAAATAGAACAATTGCAACTAAAAGCTTGTCTTTCTTGAGGAATAATGCTATGAAATATATGTTCGTTTTTAGCATTATCAAATATTCCCACACTTGAGCGTTGCTTGTCCTCAAGCAATATCGTCTTGAAATACTAGAATCACTTCTTTATTCTTCACACTTTGTACATCAGTGATTTCTATACGGCGGTATAAACAATGGTAGTAACGATATGGTTTACAGTCCCACATGACTATAAAAATTTAGATCCATTAAGGAAATTGGATCTTTATGAAAACATTTGATCTTTTGAAAATTAAATCTAGTTTTACCCTAGATAAGTTTTCCGGAATAACCCTTTACCGGTGTTTGCAAAATATTTTTGTGGGTTTGGTGGGTTTCAGATTTGAAAATTTTAGCTCAAAACTTGCGGTTTTGTGTCACCCACTTGCTAACCTTGTATTTGGAAAGCAACACGTCCAGTTTACTTGTCCCGTATATTACCTTTCGGTAAACTACCGTCCGGTTGTAAAGGAAAGCGTTGAACAAGCAACTATTAAGGCAATGTCCCCTGACATGCTTTTGATTATGGTCTATAACGTGTCGGACGCAATTACTATCCTTGGTAGGAGCAATAGTAAAGCTCACCCTTATAATTTTTCGGCCTGGCACAAGGTCCTGTCTTTGACCATGTTATGCAACCACCGTTCTTACGGTTGACACCCGATTTAGTTCAGGTGACCTAATGAATTCCAGGTGAATTCCTAGGATTTTACGTTCAATGGTAATGAACGCATTGAAAATAGGGTTTTCAGAAAACAAATCGGTTTGTAATTTTGATCAAAATATTTTCTCGTTTAAGCTCGAGTTTAGATATCATTGAATTCCATGAGTTTGTAATTCTCAATCTTTAAGGTCAATCTCTAGGATTGAGTAATATCAGTCTTAAAAGCTGATTTTTAATCTTTAAGGAGATTATCCTTTCTGGGGATCTGATTCATTAGTCTTATCCAGCTAATTTGCATGGTGCCCCCCCATTGTACGAGATAAATCCTTCTCATGGTTAGGATAAATCTGACCACTTGGCGACCCTGTTTAATGCTGAGGTCCGTGGATTTCCTGCTGATTTTAGTGATGACTTTTCTAGATTTTTCGTCAACCTACAGCTGGTCTGGACGACAACTTCATGACCTAAATCAAGAAGCGCGTTTCTTTTTCGGAAGACTTTACTTCCTTTTAATGATGGAATTGATTCATCGTGTAGATCCATCTCTTCTTTTCTTTCATCGGGTAAAACAGTTTAGTTTAGTCCAAAGCAAAAGTATTTTCAGTTATTTGTTACAGATATATGTGACATATGTTTAAAATAACTTGGTAAATTTTCCCACACTTGGCTTTTATTTTCCTTTTTATCGTCCTCTATTCCATTTTAAATGAATTTTAACATTTTAGTTTGTTTCTCAATTTATGTCCTTTCCGAGGTAACAATAATTTCGGTGTTAAAACCTAGTTTTATCGTTCATAAATATGTATAAACATGATTTTGAATTCATTTAATTGAAAATTTTGAAAAATTTTACTAGAATTGGGTAGTCAGTATATAAGACTAGGGCTGTTCTTTTTTATCAGAGAGCACTAGATTCTAATACAACTACTGCTTTACTAGTATTTTTAATGGTAACCAAGTGTTTAATATAAAAATTTTAAAATCCGAAAGAATTTAACCCCTTCCCACACTTAAGATCTTGCAATGCCCTCTTTTGCAAGAAATCAGTAACAATTTAAATTATTGAGGGTGATTTGTGTGAAAATGATTAAATTTTTACCAAAGTTTCCAAATATATTGGCGTTTGTTTGCTGAATGATAAATGGTGCACATCATTTGTTCATTCCGTCTTGTTGTTATTTCACATATATTTTGCATCTTGTCGTCAAAATTAGTTGCTTTTGCTGAACTTAATGCCAGTCTTTGAAAATGCATTGTTTTACCCTGTTGTGTACATAAGATAAACTGCAAACATATATACATATTTTTGAAGTTTGGTATATTACCCCACGTTCAAAAATTATTAAAATCTAAGAATAAAAGTTAGATAATTATAAAAATGATTACAATATTAACAAAAGTATTAAACGTATCAATAATTACAAATTACAAAATAAAAAAAAATAATAAGTAAACTAAGGATGATATTGGTACCAATAGGGGTTCCAGGCATAACCATAAGTGCTATAGAATGCTTCGGCAGGGTCATACATAGGATATGGTGGCTGCATCTCTATAGACCAAGGAGGGAAGACGGGTTTCGGTGTAGGAATATAGTTTCTACCTATATGTTGGCAATGAGCTATGATCTGGTTCTGATGAACTTGCCAATCTTCAAATGCTCTCTGTCTAGCATTTTCGTATTCCTGAGAAGCTATAAACCTATGCATTTCTTGCATCTCATTCCCCCCTCCTACATTACCTTGTTGCTGGTTTCTCTCCACCTGTGGATGTCTACCATGGTATCGTACTGCGGCATTATTTCGCCGCTTCAAAACTTTCGCACCATGGTATACATTTAAACCTATAGTGTCGCGGGGTTCCGGCTCTTCTAGTAATAATCCCCCCCGACTTATATCCACACCAAGATATTCACCAATCAAAGTAATAAAAATACCACCTCCTATTATGCTATGTGGTCGCATCCCCCGAACCATAGCTGATAAATAATAACCCACACAATATGGTATACTTACAGCACTTTGTGGGTCTCGAATACACATATGGTAAAACAAATCCTGTTCATTTACTTTTTCTTTGTTCTTACCCCTTTGTGTAATCGAATTAGCTAAAAACCTATGTATCACTCTTAATTCGGCTCTATCTATATCCAAATAAGAGTAGTTTCCCCCTTTGAAACGGTGATGGCTTGTCATTTGACTCCACACACCGTGTGTATCAAAATTTTCATCTATCTTTCTACCGTTTAGTATCAATCCTCTACAATCGGCAGACGCTAACTCCTCAGGCGTATATATACGTAAAGCCTGAGCCATGTCCAGTAAAGACATGTGGCGCATCGAACCGCCTAACAAAAATCTAATAAAAGAACGATCGGTTAAACTAGCTACCCGATCATTCAACTCTATACTACATAACAATTCTTCACACCATACTTTATATACAGGTCTGCGTATGGTGAATAAACATATCCAGTCATTAAAAGAAGAATTACCATACCTCTGTACAAGTAATTCCCTAATTGGCCCGGCCAATTCTACAGCTTCTAAGGGTCCCCATTCTATGACCCTCGGTACCTCAACAACCTTAGAGTGAAGAGTATGCAAACCCCGTTGATATTTTGGATAATCTATCAAAAGTCTGTCAAATCTCAGGTTCGGGTGCAACTCTTCCAAGTGCATATCGGAAAAGGTCATGACTGGATGAGGTACATCCTGCTTGTAGTAGTTATCCACCTCCTGTTGTTCCAAATTCTCAGCACGAGCATTGCGGGCTTGGGATGAAGATTCACCCCTTTCATTCTGCAAAACATATCAAACTCAAATTTTGTGCATCCAAATATGCATTAGTGTCAGCAAAATCATCAATCAAAATAATTACAATGACATTATCAATTTATATCAAACTTAAGCTCATTTTCATATTTTCATCAAATCTACACTTTTTCAAATAAGCATATACGAAAATTTTCGCCAAGTTCATAAGCATTCAACTCAAATAACATGTCAAAATAATCATTACTAGCAATTAAACAAGTCTCAAATGGCATTATCTTTCAAAATTCAAGTTCATGAATTTTAGACTTGAAAAAGTCCACTTTAATTCTCAAAATCATGTTTAGGCTCAAAGTTTGGATCATTTAACTACCTAGCCATGTTACACTACTCAATTTAGCAACAATTCATGACAAAAATCAGCCATAACCTGTTTATATCAAAAAGCCCCAAATTTGCTCAAGAACACAAACCCTAGATTACTCAAAATTTGAAGTTTAAGGCTTCTAATCATGTTAAACAGCATCAATCTAGGTTATACAAGCATAATACATAAACAATTTAAGCTTAATTACACTAAAAAGCATCAAAATCAAATTGGGGAAAAAATAGCTCAAGAACACCTAACTTCGAATTAATGGTGTTTAGGTGTAGAAATTTACCGTTTTTCTTGAGTAATTCTTAGATAGCATCCTTCTCAACATGATTTTAGCAAAAAATTTGGTGATTAACGGTTAAAAATTGAGATTTTTGGGGGTGTTTTTCGGGTTTTTTCGCAGCTCTTTTCGCAGTGTTTTTGGGTGTTTTTGTGTGGGGGAAGTGAACTGATCGTGCAGCTCTTTTTATTTTTTTTTTCTGATTTTTGGTCCCTCCGCGAGTCGCGGGGATTTACCCTCCAAACTCCGCGACTCGCGGAGTTTGGTATTTTTTTTTTTTGCATACTTTAAATCAATAAGATTAAAAATAATGATAATAAAAGTTCTCGTCCCTCCCTCGGGTAAAGCAATTTCGGTTCAAAGACCTAGTCTTCAACTTACGACGAATTTTAAAAATCATATTTTTAACTTAATGAGATAGAGTAAATTTTTGTTTTTAAATTCACACAATTTAAATATAAAATTCAAAATTAATATTAAAAAAAAAAAAATCACACCAAACTTAAAATTTGAAATGCATAAAATTAAAAATTCATATTATAAATTCACACCAAACTTATTTTAAAAATTCATATTATAAATTCACACCAAACTTATATTAATTTTTCAAATATTTACAATTTTAAATATATTGTTTTTACAAAGTTTACAATATTAATTTAAGATTTATATTAATTTTAAAAACATGGTAAAAAATAAAATTAAAAATCTTTTTGGCTTTTTATCCCACTTTAATCAATCAAATATTATCAAAAATATGCGCCCCTCTTTTCGGTAAAGTAATTTCGGTTCCAAAACCTAATTTAACCCATGACGAATTTTTTGAAATATTTTGGGTTGATTGTTTAAAGATATTTATACCTTAAGAATAAACGTTAAATTTCGCAGTGATGTAATAAATTTTTGAATGATATCAATAATTTCGGTCGCCAAACCTAATTTTATTCAATATCAATTTAATACTTTTTAGCGAACAAATTAGCGTTTATTATCAAAAGGTTAAAAATAAAAATAAAATAAAAACTGTACAGACATACCTGTGGAATAGATTTCTTAGTTATATGATCTATCCCATTCATAAGATAGTCGGTTTAATTGGTTTTCCATGGCTACATAGGCGTAACCTCGAGCATTCAGTGTCTTTTCTTCTAAACATATGAACGGTCCGTCTCTGCATAAAGTAACAAATTCGGTATTTGAATAGGTTTGATTATTTGAACATTTACCTCCATGTGACCATTTTCCGCATTTGTGACATCTTTCTAGGTGTCGTGCTCTTCTTTTGGCTGCGGATTTTGATTTTCCTTTACCAAATTGTAACTTATTATCTTCGCATCTGGATTCTTTTCTAACTCCGTCCATTCTTTCTCTGATTACTGATACTAATTCGCTCGGTAGTATATCATTATTTCTTTTAGTGATCAAAGCGTGTAGCATTAGACCATGGTTTAATTCACAGGCAGTCTTCATTTTGTAAAAATAAAAATTCAGAATGGGGGGAGAAGACTAGTTCTTTAGGGTCTGCTAGGGAAAGACCATTCGGGTTCCATTTTCGAGAACTACACGAAAACAGACAATCTAACTCTAACAGAAATACATATTATCCTTTAAAGACTTGATTCTCCCCACACTTAGTTAGCTGTGGTGTCGAAATTGTGATTAACTTCGTTGTCGACTTCCATCGGACCATGTATGTAATGTTTAACTCTGTGACCATTAACTTTAAATTCTATCCCATTTGAATTTATTAATTCTATCGTTCCGTATGGGAAAACTCTTTTGACTATGAATGGTCCAGACCATCTTGATTTCAATTTTCCAGGAAATAGCTTGAATCGTGAATTGAAAAGAAGAACTCTGTCTCCTTCTTTAAATTCTTTTGAACTTCTGATTCTTTTATCATGCCATTTCTTCGTTCTTTCTTTATAGATTAACGAATTTTCGTATGCTTCATGTCTTAATTCTTCTAATTCGTTTAGTTGACTTAATCGTAGACGTCCGGCTTCATGTAAATCAAGATTACATGTCTTCAAAGCCCAAAATGCTTTGTGTTCAATTTCTACTGGAAGATGACATGCTTTTCCATAAACAAGTCTAAAAGGTGTGGTTCCAATTGGAGTTTTGTAGGCTGTTCTAAAAGCCCAGAGTGCATCCTCCAATTTAATGGACCATTCCTTCGGATTTGATCCTACGGTTTTCTCTAGAATACGTTTTAAAACTCGGTTGGTATTTTCAACTTGTCCACTTGTTTGTGGATGATATGCGGTGGAGATTTTATGAGTTACTCCATATCTTTTAAGAACTTTCTCAAGTTGATTATTACAGAAATGAGTACCCCGATCACTTATTAAAGCTTTCGGTGTTCCAAACCTTGCAAAAAGACGTTTTAAAAAGTTGACTACAACTCGTGCATCGTTAGTTGGGAGAGCTTGTGCTTCCGCCCATTTAGATACATAATCAATGGCTACGAGTATATATAGATTATTATGAGATTTTGGAAATGGACCCATAAAGTCAATACCCCAAATGTCAAATACTTCACATACTTGGATGACATTTTGTGGCATTTCATCACGTTGACTTATTTTTCCGGCCCTTTGACATGCATCACAGGATTTGCAAAGAAGGTGTGCGTCTTTGTAAATTGTAGGCCAATAGAATCCAGCTTCATAAACTTTTCTTGCTGTTAGTTGAGGCCCATAATGCCCTCCTGTTGGTCCTGTGTGACAATGGTTTAAAATTTTACTAGCTTCATCTCCGAATACACATCGGCGTATTATTCCATCGGGACAACTTTTAAACAAATGTGGATCTTCCCAGAAATAGTGTTTTATATCACTGAAGAATTTCTTTCGTCTTTGGTACGATAATCCTTTTTCAAGGAATCCACAAACTAAGTAGTTTGCATAGTCTGCAAACCATGGGATTTCTTTATAATCTATCTTCAATAGATATTCATCAGGAAAGTTGTCTTGTATGGCCGATTCATTCAGAACTTCTAATTCGGGATTTTCAAGACGAGAAAGATGATCAGCGGCGAGATTTTCTGCTCCTCTTTTATCTCGGATTTCAATATCAAACTCTTGTAAGAGTAAGATCCAACGGATTAATCTTGGTTTAGCATCTTGTTTTGAAAATAGGTATCTAAGAGCAGAATGGTCGGTATAGACCACCGTTTTTGCTAGAACGAGATATGATCGAAATTTGTCAAAAGCAAAGACAATAGCAAGGAGTTCTTTTTCAGTAGTTGTATAGTTCGTTTGTGCTCCTTGTAATGTCTTACTAGCATAATATATAGGTTGAAATCGTTTTTCAATCCTTTGTCCTAAAACGGCTCCCATTGCAAAATCACTTGCATCGCACATTAGTTCAAATGGTAGATTCCAATTTGGTGTTATCATGATCGGTGCATTAGTGAGTTTTTCTTTAAGAATATTAAAAGATTTGATACACTCATCTGAAAAGATGAATGGCGCATCCTTTTCTAGGAGTTTATTCATAGGAGTGGCAATTTTAGAAAAATCTTTTATAAAACGTCGGTAAAAACCGGCATGCCCTAGAAAACTCCTAACTCCTTTGACATTGGTGGGATGTGGAAGTTTAGCAATTACATCTACTTTAGCTCTATCCACTTCAATTCCTTCTTTTGAAATTTTATGTCCAAGAACGATGCCTTCTTTAACCATGAAATGGCATTTCTCCCAATTAAGTACTAGATTTGATTTTTCGCATCTAATTAGCATTCGTTCCAGATTAACTAGACATGATTTAAATGTATCACCGAAGACTGAAAAGTCATCCATGAATACTTCCATGCATTCTTCTATCATGTCATGAAAAATCGCCATCATGCACCTTTGAAAGGTTGCAGGGGCGTTGCAAAGTCCAAATGGCATGCGTTTGTAAGCAAAAGTACCATAAGGGCACGTGAATGTGGTTTTCTCTTGGTCTTCGGGTGCTATTGGAATTTGAAAATATCCGGAAAATCCATCTAGAAAACAATAGTAGCTATTTCCGGCTAATCTTTCCAACATTTGATCTATGAAAGGTAAGGGAAAGTGATCTTTTCTGGTGGCGTCATTTAATTTTCTATAATCAATACATACACGCCATCCTGTTACAGTCCTAGTAGGAATAAGCTCATTTTTCTCATTTGTAATGACAGTCATACCACCCTTCTTAGGTACGCATTGAACTGGGCTTACCCATGGACTATCAGAAATTGGATATATCAAACCTGCATCTAGCAGTTTAATAATCTCTTTCTTAACTACATCTTGCATATTAGGATTTAGTCTTCGTTGGCGTTGCACATACGTTTTATGACCTTCTTCCATAAGGATTTTATGTGTGCAATACGAAGGACTTATTCCTTTAATATCATGAATCTTCCATGCAATGGCTGGTTTATGAGCTTTCAACACAGAAATGAGTTGTGATTTCTCATTTTCAGTAAGAGAAGACGATATTATTACAGGTAATTCAGATTCACCATGTAAATAAGCGTATTCCAAATGGTTTGGAAGTGGCTTTAACTCTAATTTCGGAGGTTCTTCTATCGATGATTTATATCGATATCTGTCTTCTTCTTTTAGCATTTGAATTTCTTCTGTTGTTGGTTCATATCCATTAGCTATAAGTGTAGCTAACATTTTAGCTTCATCAATTGGTTCATTACCTTCTCCTAAAGAACATTCTCCTGTTCCTTGTAATTCTGGAAATTCTTCTAATAATTCTGCATGTGCATCTATAGTTTGAATATAATAACATGTATCATCTGCAGATTGTGGTTGTTGCATTGCTCTATCAACTGAAAAGGTAACACTCTCATCCTCTATACTTAGGGTCAATTTCTTACCGAACACGTCTATCATTGCTTTAGCCGTGTTTAAGAATGGTCTTCCTAATATGAGAGGAACTTGAGAATCTTCTTCCATGTCCAAAACAACAAAATCTACTGGAAATACTAAAGTACCAACTTTAACTAGCATGTTCTCCATTATCCCTCTAGGATATTTTATTGATCTATCGGCTAGTTGTATGCTTATTCTGGTTGGTTTCAATTCTCCAAGGTCTAGTTTAGCGTATAGTGAATACGGCATTAGATTTATACTAGCACCTAAGTCTGCCAATGCTTCTATTGAACTAAGACTACCCAGAAAGCATGGAATTGTGAAACTTCCTGGATCAGATAGTTTTTCTGGTATCTTATTCAACAGCACTGCTGAACAATTAGCATTCATAGTAACAGCCGAGAGTTCTTCCATTTTCTTTCTATTTGTGATTAGATCTTTCAAGAATTTAGCATATCTTGGCATTCCTGAAATCACATCAATGAAAGGAAGATTTACATTTATCTGTTTAAACATATCCAAGAATTTGGATTGCTCGGCTTCAAGTTTTTCTTTCTTCATTTTACTCGGGTAAGGAAGTGGTGGTTGGTATGGTTTAACATAAGGTTTATCCTTAACTGTGTTATCTTCATTAACCTTTTCAACTACCGGTTCTTTTTCCTTATCTTGATCGGATTGTGGTTCTTGTGGAGTAGGAATAGTTTCATCAGAAGTTACAGGTATTTCAGGTGGTTTAAGTGTTGTACCACTTCTTGTGGTAATGGCTTTAGCTGTTTCATTCCGGGGGTTAGCGTTTGTATCACTAGGTAGACTTCCCGGTTTTCTTTCACCTATTAACCTTGCTAGGTTACTTACTTCTTGTTCCAGATTTTGAATAGAAGCTTGTTGATTTCTAAATGCTTGAGCATTTTGTTCATTTGTTTGTTTCTGAGATGTGAAAAACTGCGTTTGAGTTTCAACTAGCTTTGTCATCATATCTTCTAAATTTGGCTTTTTATCATCGGTTTGTTGTGGTGGTTTGTTTTGAAAATTCGGTCTTTGCTGATTGTAAGTATTATTGGATACTTGTTGATTGCTAGGACCTTGTTGGTTGTTGTATGGAATATTTCGGTTATAATTTTGGTTTTGATTGTAAATCGGTCTTGGCGGTTGATAATTATTCTGATAATTATTTCCAGGCCTTTGGTTTATGTATGAAATATTCTCTCTTTGTTCCATTGTTAATTCAATACTGAGACAATCTTTTGTCAAATGTGGTCCTCCACACTGCTCACAACTAATTCGTATTGAGTGAATATCCTTAGTCATCTTTTCCATTCGTCTCTCGAAAGCATCTATCTTTGCCGAAATGGAATCTAAGTCATGGCTAGAATCGGCTCTAGCTGCTTTAGATGATCTAATGATATCTTTTTCTTGGTGCCACTCATGTGAGTGGGAAGCAGTGTTATCAATAATTTTGTAAGCATCAGTTTCGGTTTTCTTCATAATAGAACCACCAGCTGCTATATCTATGTCTTTTCTTGTAGTGATGTCGCATCCTTGGTAGAATATTTGTACTATTTGACAGGTGTCTAAACCATGTTGCGGACATCCTCTTAATAACTTTCCATATCTTGTCCACGCCTCATATAGAGTTTCATTTGGCTTATGTGTGAACGTAACAATTTCTGCTTGAAGTCTTACGGCTTTAGATGCAGGAAAGAATTGTTTAAGAAATTTGTCAATTAAAACGTCCCATGTATCGATCGCCCCTTCAGGTAACGATTCCAACCAATCTTTGGCTTCTCCCTTTAAAGTCCAGGGAAATAACATGAGATATATTTGTTCATCCTCCACTTCTCGGATTTTAAATAGTGTGCAGATCCTATTAAAGGTACGTAGATGTTCATTTGGATCTTCCTTCGGCGCACCACTAAATTGGCATTGATTAGTCACCATGTGTAGAATTTGTCCTTTGATTTCATAATCTGGCGCATTAATGTCTGGATGAGTAATTGCGTGACCTTGGCCAGTGCGTTTAGCTCTCATTCAGTCTTCCATACTTAAAGGTTCCAGATTCTCCATAATTGAATTTGTTGAATCGGTATCACTAGATGATTCTGATTTAATAGTTCGTTCCTCAACAATCTCTGTTTGAATGATTGGTGGTTCCGGAGGAAAGTTTAATGGTTCAGGATCTATGAACCGTTCCTGAATATTCTCTGGATTCTCAATTGTGAAGTTGGGTTCAAAAAAAATGGATTATCGGAAATTTGAACTGAAGTACTTGGTCGACTGGATGACGATTCTAAAGAAAAATCAACGGCGGTTATATTTGCTAAATGTCTTGATCTAGTTACAGGTGGTGAACGTACAAAAGGTGGTGAACGTCTTGCTCGGTGCATTCACTGAATATCCTATTAGTTTTTAAAAGGAAAGAAAAATTATAATAAGTTATCCAATCAATAGACTTTTCTGATTTTGCCCACGTTTCGAATAGCCAAAAGATGCAGCAGAGGGGCAGGATTCGTTTGGTCTCAATATAATTGAGGACTGTTTGGCTCCAATAACCCGGTCCACGTACAAATCCAACTATTACTACGAACCAGAAAATTTTGATGTCTATCAATTTAACCACTTAAAATAAATTTTCGTAATTTTAAGAAATTTAGATAAGAAGTAGAAAAAATTCTAAGTCCTAAAAACTAGAATGGCGAGAAATAAGAGAGAAAAAGAGTTCGTCGAAAAAGGTCGAAAAACGAAAAATGGTTGAAAAATAAAAGGTGACGGAAAAATAAAAGAAACTTATAAAAACTTAAAAATACTTGACTAACCTAACCTTATTACTACAACTAACTTAAAATTATAATCGTAAATTGAGATTACTAATTGGAATGATAATTGGTACATAGTAAAAGGTCTAAAAATATTAAAGCTTACAGGAAAAAACTAAATTCCAAATAGAAATAACTTAAAAAGAAACTAAAACTTAAAAAGGCGTCGTAAAATTCTAAAGTACCTAAATCTTAGTCTAAAGAAAAAGCACTTAGGAATTCTACGGCAAAGCCTAAAAATCTAGGAGTAAAAATAACTATGGCAAAAACTAAGTTTAAAATTAAATATGAGCTAAAAATACAAATATTACGCTACAACGATTAAAAAGGTACAAAATATAAAAATATACAAAAAGTTGTAAAAATTACAATTTTTATAAAAATATTATTTTTATATTATTTATTTTATAAAACTACTAATTTTACAATTTAATAAAACTAATTAATACTAAATACATAAATTAAATAAAAAGTAAAAATAAAAATAAAACTAATAATAATAATAATACATAATTAGGTTTAAATAATAATAATAATAATTAATAACCCGTAATTAATGCAGTTTTAGGGCTTCTGTTCGCGTGTCAGAAAGGCTCCGCGAGTTGCGGCAATTTATAAAGAAAACCCCGCGAGTCGCGGGGTTCAGAATTTCAGCTGACAGGTTTGAAATTTTACGCGTTTTCTTTATTTTTTTATTTATTTTATTTTCTGTTTTTTGTTTTTTTATAAATAAAAGATGTTTAATAAAATTTATATTATTATAAACTAAAATAAAGATAAAGAAACTTATAAAACTTAAATATTTAACAAAATCTTAAAAATGCTTATATTTTTGTTTTTTCTTTTTATATTTTTGAATAATTAAAACGTATTTTTACAAAAACGACTTTTAATAAAAGTAACTAAAAATCTTTTTTTTTTTTTTTTTATATTAGCGTTGCGCTTCCGGCTTTTAAGATGGTTCCCCGGCAGCGGCGCCAAAAATACTTGATGTCATGCGAGGTGTATATAAAATAGTTTATATTTTACTAGGAAAATACTATTAAATACGATACAATTTTACACAAGATATTTATTTATTTATAGAATGGATATACTTAAACCTTGCTACAACACTTATAGGCAGTGTACCTAATCGTACAGTAGTGTAGTTTTTAGTAAGTCCGGTTCGTTCCACAGGGAAATCTTTAAACAAAGCTCAACGCTATATTAGTTTACTTTTATAAAAATACAAATATATATATATAAGTAATATTATTATTATAAAGGGGGGTTTTTACCGTTTAATGACCGGTTTGTCGATTTTAAGACTTTAGTCGCAGTTAAAACCTAATGTAAAATATAAAATAAATACAAGACTTAAATTAAAGCGTAAAGTAAATAACGATAATGAAATTGCGAATAATAAAAGTGCGATAATTAAAAAGTACGATAATTAAAAATGCGATTAAATAACAATAAATAAAAGTGCGATAATTAGAAGTGCAATTAAATATAAAATAAAGGAAATTAAATATGAAATAAAAGAATTATGCTTATTTAAACTTCCGTAATCATGATGTTTGACGTGTTGATTTTAGTTTTATGCCCATGGGTTAATTGTCCTTTGTCCTGGATTATTCAATATGTCCGTCTGGTTTTTGTCCATAATAGTCCATCAGTCATAAATATAAAGTGCGAGTGTCCTCGTCAAATTATTATTATACCCGAAGTTAAATATTCCAACTAATTGGGGATTCGAATTGTAACAAGGTTTTAATACTTTGTTTAATGAATACACCAGGTTATCGACTGCGTGTAAACCAAGGTTTTACTACTTTGTTAACAATTACACCAATTACCCTTGAATGTAATTTCACCCCTGTTTTAATTATTCTAGTGGCTATTAATCCATTCCCGTGTCCGGTTAAATGAACGATTATTCGTACATATAAATACCCCGCCCATCGTGTCCGATCGAGTGTATATGGTAATTTATAGGGACGCCCAATTGTAAATCTTTATATTAACATTAACAAACTTTCATTTAGTTAAACAAATATAAAGCCCATTAATAGCCCATAGTCTAATTTCTACAAGTGTCGTTCTTTTGTCCAAACCCCAATTATGGTACAAAGCCCAATTACCCAATTTTAGTAATTAGCCCAACATCATGATTACTTCGTTTTAAATAAGCATAATAATAACTTAGCTACGAGACATTAATATAAAAAGGTTGAACATAACTTACAATGATTTAAAAATAGCGTAGCGTTACACGGACAGAATTTCGACTTACACCCTTACAACATTCGCTAACATACCCTTATTATTAGAATTATAATTAAAATTAAAATTAAAATATAAATTATATATATATATATCGTATATATTGAGAGAAGAGAGAAAATAAATTATGAAATTTGATCAGAATTCGGTTTGCTTTATAGCCAGAGTTGAATTTTGGGGCTCCGCGACTCGCGGCAAAATGCTCTTCAAACTCCGCGAGTCGCGGAAATAGAAATTACAGCTCAGTCCTTGGAGTTTTCTCTGCCGACGGTTTTTAATATATATATATAATATATATATAATTAATATAATTAATTATATATTATATTATATTTATATATATAGTTAACTTGTAATTTTTAGTCCGTTGCGTCGAGCGTTAAGAGTTGACTCTGGTCCCGGTTCCGGATTTTCGAACGTCCTCGCGTACAATTTAATATCTTGTACTTTGCGTTTTGAATCTTGTACTTTTGTAATTTCGAGACGTTTCTTATTAATAATTGGAACCTTTTTTATTGTCTTTTGTACTTTTGAGCTTTTTGGTCGTTTGCGTCTTCAATTCGTCGAATCTATCTTTTGTCTTCACCTTTTATTATTTAAACGAATATCACTTGTAAATAGAACAATTGCAACTAAAAGCGTGTCTTTCTTGAGGAATAATGCTATGAAATATATGTTCGTTTTTAGCATTATCAATCACCGTGTAGCTAAGAACGAGAAGAACACACTTGTCAACTACACCAAAGATCAAAACCCGCTTCTTCCTTTCCAAAATCCCACTTGAATCACTTGGGTGTTTGAGTTTTCTTGAGAGAAAATGAAAAGGAAAGATAAAAGAAAATAAGAAATGAAAGGAGTGGATGAGGTTAAAACCCAAAATCTGGCTCAAACGTGAAAAGACCAAAATGCCCTTGAACTTCATTAAATTTACAAGAATCTGGTGCCAGTTCGCACCATTTGCCGCGCCGCGGCCTAATTCGTCGCGCCGCGACATTTGCCTAGGTCTGGGATCACTTTTTGTCCTACTTCTTATCTCAATTTCCGTTCATTGCCGCGCCGCGGCCTCCTTTGTCGCGCCGCGACACAAAGCATGCTTTGAATCATTTTCTCCTCACACGAGACTTAACACTAGAAAATGCCCCGAACATTTCTTACACCATTCGTACATACCCAATACTCCTATAAATCATATACGGGAAAAACGGGGTGTTATATATACATATATATATATATATATATATATATATATATATATATATATATATATATATATATATATATATATATATATATATATATATATATATATATATATATATATATATATATCTTCTGCCATTCAAAAAATATGTAGCTCAAAGGTTTACGTGCAAGTATATTGTATTTAATTTAATTTATATTTATAACTCAATCTTGTCATTAATAATATTAATATCAAAACTATATAAAAAAAAGTTGACACTATAATAGGAATAGTCATACCATACATAAGTAAGTCAACCTCTAATGTGATTGGTCCAATCTGAGGTGGATTACTAATTTACTATAGACACCGTTTGGCGTCCGGTCCAACCCGACCTGTGGCTACATACTAACACGTCTTTTTTGTAACAAATAATAAATATTGTGTATTTAAACGGTGCGATAAATTTGATGGGCTTGAGTGCTTGACAATCAATCTATAATGTGTGTAAGAGAGTCTAAACATACTAAGAGAATATCACATTAGAGTACTTGATAGGAAACACAAAATAGCATAAGGTAATAAAAACAATTAGCGGCAGCATATTCAAGAGCAGACAAATATGATTAATATGGAATGAAATATTGTAATAATTAATTGGTAGATGATGAACAATAAAGATAAAATCAGAAAAGGTACTTAGTACCTCGCTGCCCAAGTTTAAGTTAACTACACAAAGACACGTCACATAATTATTAATTATTTTAACCCTTATATACTAAGGTGCTGTTTGTTTTTTAAGATGTTTAATGTCTGCAGTCTCTAACTATGTCTGTCAAAGAAGATGTGGTTCTGAAATCTGCAAACTAAAGATAGAAGACTGTTTGTTTTTTTATCTGCGAAATTCAATATATTTTAATGAATAATACACTACTAAACTATTATATGAAATATGAATAATTTAACAGTGTAACGGTGTTAATCACCAAATTTTCACAAATGCTTAATTAAAAAATTATTTTGTAGAGTAGCATAGTTCATCACCCAATTTTCACGAATGCTAGTCACCACTTTTCACAAATAGTAGTAACCGACTTTTCATAAATCGCTAGTACATATCTAACTTTTACCCGTATTAAAAAAAAAAATGATGAAACCCTTCTTCACCACTTTAATCCAAAAAAAATAAAAAAATAAAATGCAGATGCTTTTTATCCGTACAGACCAATATCGCTAAACTCATCTTTGAGCTTTTCCTTTTACCTTTGTTTAATCTTAAGATACAAGTCTATTTGATTTCTCACTCAAATTATCCTAAGAGAATTTAACAAAGTCAAAAACAATCTTAAATAAATCAAAAGAAGCTGTGCAAAACAAAAATACCAATTAAGTACGATCGGAGGTAGTGCAATCGGAGGTTGTGGCCGGAGGTGGTGCCGCTGCCGGAAGTGATGCCGTCGCCGGAGGTAGTGGGTAGGTTGGTGGGGAACATTGGAAGAGAAGAGATATGTTGCTGTAGTAGGAGGAATGGGAAGGGTATAAAGTTATAAAAATGTCGTTTAAAGTGAGAAGTTATATTTTAGAGCTTCTAATTTGAAGACATTTGAAGATCATTTTTTGTCTTATGTCTTCGAAAAAACAAACCGTCTACAATCAAAACATCTGCCCGTCCGCAGACATAAGACAAAATAAGGTCTGCAATGGTAAAAACAAACACCACCTAAAAGTGTTACCCGATGTTGTAGCTTCAGTTATATTTGATTGTCGTTTTAAGTTTGCGTTCATATTACAAACGGTCCCTTAACTTTGACTATATTTACAGAACGGCCCCACAAGTTTACACTTTTCCAGGGGTACAAAGTGTAAATATATAATTTTATTAAAAAAAAAACTAATTCCACCCGAATTTATAACGGGCTCTATCTTCTCGCTCGGTGCGAGTTAAATTTTTCAGATACCACCGTTCAACTCGAAAAAATCTTATGAACCCAACGGGACTAACTATACGCGAAACGGACACTTTTCAAAAAAACGCTAAACAAAACGACAACCCGTATCTTCCCGCTCGCCACGAGTTAAATTTTTTCGACGGCAGCGTCAGACTCGAAATAATTTTATGAACAAAACGAAACTAACCACGTTCGAAACGGACACTTTTTAAAACACGCTAAACACAACGACAACCCGTATCTTTCTGTTCACAGGGAGTTAAATTTTTCCGACAGCACCGTTACACTAGAAAAAATTTATTGAACAAAACAAAACTAACTACGTTCGAAGCGGATAATTTTTAAAAAACGCTTAACACAATGACATCTAAAACGGCTCTTAACACATGGGCCATGTGCCCCTCTGTAAATACACAACGCTACGTTAAATATGAATACGCAGGCCGAAAGCCCATGCCGCAACGCGCGGGCCGGTCCGGACTAGTTCTCAATGAAACCATAACAGATTAACACTTCTACTATATAAAGACTTCCATTGTGCTGCTTATTAGACTTGTTGTATCGGTGTGTTTCATGGGCGTGGTCATCCTATTTGGCACCCACCAACGCCTCCTATGTGCCGTATCAATGTGTGGGAAGGAGGAAAAATTGAGCTGCCCGTTGCCAAACCACGCAACAAGCAACACCCGTGGCCATATTTTTTTAAATTTTTTATTAATTTAAAAATATTATTTTATACCCTTTTTAATACTTAACTCAATTATATTTTAACACATCATCACAATACTCTCAACCCACACCAAAAATCCACACAACCACTACTCCACAAAAATAACTCACACGTCCTAGTCATCAAAAAGGTACAAAAAGCAACTCACGTGAAATGTCCCGTTCATATTGATTATAAACGTTCCATATTAATTGATTTCGTTGCGAGGTTTTGACCTCTATATGAGACGTTTTTCAAAGACTGCATTCATTTTTAAAACAACCATAACCTTTATTTTATCAATAAAGGTTTTAAAAGCATTACGTAGATTGTCAAATAATGATAATCTAAAATATACTGTTTACACATGACCATTACATAATGGTTTACAATAGAAATATATTACATCGACATATGTTTCTTGAATGCAGTTTTTACACAATATCATACAAACATGGACTCCAAATCTTGTCCTTATTTTAGTATGCAACAGCGGAAGCTCTTAGTATTCACCTAAGAATAAACATGCTTTAAACGTCAACAAAAATGTTGGTGAGTTATTGGTTTAACCTATATATATCAAATCGTAACAATAGACCACAAGATTTCATATTTCAATACACATCTCATACATAGAGATAAAAATCATTCATATGGTGAACACCTGGTAACCGACATTAACAAGATGCATATATAAGAATATCCCCATCATTCCGGGACACCCTTCGGATATGATATAAATTTCGAAGTACTAAAGCATCCGGTACTTTGGATGGGGTTTGTTAGGCCCAATAGATCTATCTTTAGGATTCGCGTCAATTAGGGTGTCTGTTCCCTAATTCTTAGATTACCAGACTTAATAAAAAGGGGGCATATTCAATTTCGATAATTCAACCATAGAATGTAGTTTCACGTACTTGTGTCTATTTTGTAAATCATTTATAAAACCTGCATGTATTCTCATCCCAAAAATATTAGATTTTAAAAGTGGGACTATAACTCACTTTCACAGATATTTCCTTCCTCTGAAATAAGACTTGGCCACGGATCGATTCACGAACCTATACAAATATGTACATATATCAAAGTATGATCAAAATATAATTACAACCATTTTTATTATGTTTTAAAGATTTGAGTGTATTAAGTCAGTTGTCCTCGTTAATAACCTACAACTAGTTATCCACAGTTAGATGTACAGAAATAAATCGATATATATTATCTTGAATCAATCCACGACCCAGTGTATACACGTCTCAGGCTAGATCACAACTCAAAGTATATATATTTTTGGAATCAACCTCAACCCTGTATAGCTAACTCCAACATTACTGCATATAGAGTGTCTATGGTTGTTCCAAATAATATATATACATGTGTCGATATGATATGTCAAAACATTTACATACGTGTCTATGGTATCCCAAGATTATATAATATATTAGAATACATGTATAATACAATATAAGTTAGCTAGGATATGATTTGTATAGATTTGTTAAACATTTCCGGTAGCTAAAAAGATCAAAAATATCCAATCTTGTTTTACTCATAACTTCTTCATTTTAAATCCATTTTGAGTGAATCAAATTGCTATGGTTTCATATTGAACTCTAATTTAAGAATCCAAAGAGAAAAAGTATAGGTTTATAGTCGGAAATTTAAGTTACATGTCAATTACTAAAGAGGTAGTCATTTCCGTAAAGAACGACATCTTGATGACCATTATGAAAAACATACTTTCACTTTGAGTTTAACCAAGATTTTTGGATATAGTTTCATGTTCATATGAAAAATAATTTTCTCAGAAGAACAACTTTTAAATCAAAGTTTATCATAGTTTTTAATTATCCAAACCAAAAAAGCCCCCGGTATATCCGATTTTATGGTGTTCATCGTGTTTCCAGGTTTTAATTCATTACGTTAACATATCATATAGATATAGAACATGTGTTTAGTTGATTTTAAAATTCAAGTTAGAAGGATTAACTTTTGTTTGCGAACAAGTTTAGAATTAACTAAACTATGTTCTAATGATTACAAGTTTAAACCTTCGAATAAGATAGCTTTATATGTATGAATCGAATGATGTTATGAACATCATTACTACCTCAATTTTTCTGGATAAAACTACTGAAAATGAGAAAAATGGATCTAGCTTCAAAGGATCCTTGGATGGCTTGAAAGTTCTTGAAACAGAATCATGACACGAAAACAGTTCAAGTAAGATTTTCACTCGAAATAAGATTGTTATAGTTGTAGAAATTGAATCAAAGTTTAAATATGAATATTACCTTGAATTAGAAAGATAACCTACTGTAAATAACAAAGGTTCCTTAATCTTAGATGATTACTTGGAATGGATTAGAAAGCTTGGAAGTAGACTTGCAAACTTGGAAGTATTCTTGATTTTTATGAAACTATACTTATGGAATTTATGAAGAACACTTAGAACTTGAAGATGGAACTTGAGAGAGATCAATTAGATGAAGAAAATTGAAGAATGAAAGTATTTGTAGGTGTTTTTGGTCGTTGGTATATGGATTAGATATAAAGGATATGTAATTTTGTTTTCATGTAAATAAGTCATGAATGATTACTAATATTTTTGTAATTTTATGAGACATTTCATGCTAGTTGCCAAATGATGGTTCTCACATGTGTTAGGTGACTCACATGGGCTGCTAAGAGCTGATCATTGGAGTGTATTTACCAATAGTACATACATCTAAAAGCTGTGTATTGTACGAGTACGAATACGGGTGCATACGAGTAGAATTGTTGATGAAACTGAACGAGGATGTAATTGTAAGCATTTTTGTTAAGTAGAAGTACTTTGATATGTGTCTTGAAGTCTTTCAAAAGTGTAAGAATACATATCAAAACACAACATGTATATACATTCTAATGAAGTCGTTAAGTCTTCGTTAGTCGTTACATGTAAGTGTTGTTTTGAAACCTTTAAGTTAACGATCTCAATTAATGTTGTTAACGCAATGTTTATTATATCAAATGAGATGTTAAATTATTATGTTATCATGATATTATGATGTATGAATATCTCTTAATATGATATATACATTAAAATATCGTTACAACGATAATCGTTACATATAAGTCTCGTTTCGTAATTCTTGAGTTAGTAGTCTTGTTTTTACATATGTAGTTCATTGTTAACACACTTAATGATATATTTAAATATTATTTTATCATGTTAAATATAGTGTATCAATATCTTAATATGATACATATATATTTAGTAGACGTTATCATAACGATAATCGTTATATATATCATTTCGAGTTTCTTAACTTAGTAATCTCATTTCTTATGTATATCATACATTGTTAATATACTTAGTGAGATACTTACTCATCATAATCTCATGTCAACCATATATATATGTCTATATATACCACAACATATAGTTTTTACAATTTTGTAACGTTCGTGAATCGCCGGTCAACTTGGGTGATCAATTGTCTATATGAAACTTATTTCATTTAATCAAGTCTTAACAAGTTTGATTGCTTAACATGTTGGAAACATTTAGTCATGTAAATATCAATCTCAATTAATATATATAAACATGGAAAAGTTCGGGTCACTACAGTACCTACCCGTTAAATAAATTTCGTCCCGAAATTTTAAGCTGTTGAAGGTGTTGACGAATCTTCTGGAAATAGATGCGTGTATTTCTTCTTCATCTGATCTTTACGCTCCCAGGTGAACTCAGGTCCTCTATGAGCATTCCATCTAACCTTAACAATCGGTATCTTGTTTTGCTTAAGTCTCTTAACCTCACGATCCATTATTTCGACGGGTTCTTCAATGAATTAAAGTTTTTCATTGATTTGGATTTCGTCCAACGGAATAGTGAGATCTTCTTTAGCAAAACATTTCTTCAAATTCGAGACGTGAAAAGTGTTATGTACAGCCACGAGTTGTTGAGGTAGCTCCAGTTGGTAAGCTACTGGTCTGACACGATCTATAATCTTGAATGGTCCAATGTACCTTGGATTTAGTTTCCCACGTTTACCAAATCGAACAACGCCTTTCCAAGGTGAAACCTTAAGCATGACCATTTCTCCAATTTTAAACTCTATATCTTTTCTTTTACTGTCCGCGTAGCTCTTTTGTCGACTCTGGGTGGTTTTCAATCGTTGTTGAATTTGGATGATTTTCTCGGTAGTTTCTTGTATTATCTCCGGACCCGTAATCTGTCTATCCCCCACTTCATTCCAACAAATCGTAGACCTTCACTTTCTACCATAAAGTGCCTCAAACGGCGCCATCTCAACACTAGAATGATAACTGTTGTTGTAGGAAAATTCTGCTAACGGTAGGTGTCGATCCCAACTGTTTCCGAAATCAATAACACATGCTCGTAGCATGTCTTCAAGCGTTTGTATCATCCTTTCGCTCTGCCCATCAGTTTGTGGATGATAGGCAGTACTCATGTCTAGACGAGTCCCCAATGCTTGTTGCAACGTCTGCTAGAACCTTGAAACAAATCTACCATCCCTATCAGAGATAATAGAGACGGGTATTCCATGTATGGAGATAACCTCCTTCAAATACAATCGCGCCAACTTCTCCATTTTGTCATCTTCTCTCATTGGCAGGAAGTGTGCTGACTTGGTGAGACGATCAACTATTACCCAAATAGTATCATAACCACTTGCAGTCCTTGGCAATTTAGTAATGAAATCCATGGTAATGTTTTCCCATTTTCATTCCGGGATTTCAGGTTGTTGTAGTAGACCTGATGGTTTCTGATGTTCAGCTTTGACCTTAGAACACGTCAAACATTCTCCTGCATATTTAGCAATATCGGCTTTCATACCCGGCCACCAAAAGTGTTTCTTGAGATCTTTATACATCTTCCCCGCTCCGGGATGTACTGAATATCTGGTTTTATGTGCTTCTTTAAGTACCATTTCTCTCACATCTCCAAACCTTGGTACCCAAATTCTATCAGCCCTATATCGGGTTCCGTCTTCCCGAATATTAAGATGTTTCTCTGATCCTTTGGGTATCTCATTCTTCAACTTTCCTTCTTTTACAACCCCCTGTTGCGCCTCCTTTATTTGAGTAGTAAGGTTAGTACGAATAATTATATTCATAGCTTTTACCCGTATAGGTTCTCTGTCCTTTCTACTCAAAGCGTCGGCTACCACATTCACCTTCCCCGGGTGGTATTGAATCTCAAAATCATAATCATTCAACAGTTCAATCCACCTGCGTTGTCTCATATTCAGTTGCTTCTGATTAAATACATGTTGGAGACTTTCGTGGTCGGTATATATAATACTTTTGACCCCATATAAATAATGCCTCCAAGTCTTTAATGCAAAAACAATAGCACCCAATTCCAAATCGTGAGTCGTATAATTTTGCTCGTGAATCTTCAATTGTCTAGACGCATAAGCAATCACCTTTGTTCGTTGCATTAATACACAACCGAGACCTTGCTTTGATGCATCACAATAAATCACAAAATCATCATTCCCTTCAGGCAATTACAATATAGGTGCCGTAGTTAGCTTTTTCTTCAATAACTGAAACGCCTTCTCTTGTTCATCCTTCCATTCAAATTTCTTCCCTTTATGCGTTAATGCAGTCAAGGGTTTTGCTATTTTGGAGAAATCTTGGATGAACCTTCTGTAGTAACCAGCCAATCCTAAAAATTGACGTATATGCTTCGGAGTTTTTGAGGTTTCCCACTTTTCAACGGTTTCGATCTTTGCCGGGTCCATCTGGATACCTTCTTTGTTCACTATGTGACCGAGGAATTAAACTTCTTCCAACCAAAATGCACACTTTGAAAACTTAGCTTACAGTTTTTCTTTCCTCAATACTTCTAGCACTTTTCTCAAATGTTCTTCGTGCTCTTGATCATTCTTTGAGTACATAAGTATGTCACCGATGAAAACAATGACAAACTTGTCAAGATATGGCCCACACACACAGTTCATAAGGTCCATGAACACAGCTGGTGCGTTAGTCAATCCAAACGGCATAACCATAAACTCGTAATGACCATAACGCGTCCTAAAAGCAGTTTTTGGAATATCATCCTCCTTTACTCGCATTTGATGATATCCAGAACGTAAATCAATTTTTGAATAAACCGACGAGCCTTGTAGTTGATCAAATAAGTCGTCAATTCTCGGCAGTGGATAACGGTTTTTTATGGTAAGTTTATTCAACTCTCTGTAGTCAATACACAACCTAAATGTACAGGAGCTCCCCATGGTGTTGTGCTTGGTCGAATAAAACCACGTTCTAATAGTTCTTGCAGTTGGCTTTGCAGTTCTTTCATCTCACTGGGTGCGAGTCTGTAAGGAGCACGAGCTATTGGTGCAGCTCCTGGTACAAGATCTATTTGAAATTCAACAGATCGATGTGGAGGTAGTCATGGTAATTCTTTCGGAAATACGTCAGGAAATTCTTTTGTGACGGGAACATCATTGATGCTCTTTTCTTCAGTTTGTACTTTCTCGACGTGTGCTAGAACAGCATAGCAACATTTTCTTATTAGTTTTTGTGCCTTCAAATTACTAATAAGATGTAGCTTCGTGTTGCCGTTTTCTCCGTACACCATTAAGGGTTCTCCTTCTTCTCGTACAATGCGAATTGCATTTTTGTAACATACGATCTCTGCTTTCATCTCCTTCAGCCAGTCCATGCCAACTATTACATCAAAACTCCCTAACTCTACTGGTATCAAATCAATCTTAAATATTTCGCTACCTAGTTTAATTTCTCGATTTCGGCATATATAATCTGCTGAAATTAATTTACCGTTTGCTAATTCGAGTAAAAATTTACTATCCAACAGCGTCAATGGACAACTTAATTTAGCACAAAAATCTCTACTCATATAGCTTCTATCCGCACCCGAATCAAATAAAACGTAAGCAGATTTATTGTCAATAAGAAACGTACCCGTAACAAGCTCCGGGTCTTCCTGTGCCTCTGCCGCATTAATATTGAAAACTCTTCCGCGGCCTTGTCCATTCGTGTTCTCCTGGTTCGGGCAATTTCTAATAATGTGGCCCGGTTTTCCACATTTATAACAAACTACATTGGCATAACTTGCTCCGACACTACTTGCTCCGCCATTACTCATTCTGACACCATTTGTTCATTTCGTTCTGTTAACCCCTAGTCCGTAGACCTCACACTTTGCTGCGTTATGACCATTTCTTTTACACTTGTTGCAAAATTTGGTGCAGAACCCCGAGTGATACTTTTCACACCTTTGGCATAGCTGCTTCTGATTGTTGTTGTTGTTGCGGTTGTTATTGTTGTTGGGATGATTGTTGTAGTTGTTGTTGTTGTTGTTGTGCCGTTTGTTGTAGTTGCGATTGATGTTGCTATTGTTGGGATAGTTGTTGTTGTATTGGTGACTCTTATCACCGTTTTCCTCCCACTTTCTTTTGACTAGCTTCACGTTAGCCTCTTCGGCCGCTTGTTCTTTAATTCTTCCCTCAATCTGGTTCACTAGTTTGTGAGCCATTCTACATGCCTTTTGTATGGAGGCAGGCACGTGTGAACTTATATCTTCTTGGATTCTCTCCGGTAACCCTTTCACAAATGCGTCGATCTTCTCTTCCTCATCTTCGAACGCTCTCGGACACAATAGGCACAATTCTGTGAATCGTATTTCGTACGAAGTGATATCGAATCCCTGTGTTCGTAACCCTCTAAGTTTTGACTTGAGCTTATTAACCTCGGTTCTGGGATGGTACTTCTCGTTCATCAAGTGCTTGAATGCTGACCACGGTAGCGCGTAAGCAGCATCTTGTCCCACTTGCTCTAGATAGGTATTCCACCATGTTAACGCAATACCTGTGAAGGTATGCGTAGCGTACTTCACTTTGTCTCCTTCAGCACACTTACTTATGGCAAACACTGATTCAACTTTCTCGGTCCACCGTTTCAATCCGATTGGTCCTTCGGTCCCATCAAATTCTGAAGGTTTGCAGGCAGTGAATTCCTTGTAGGAGCATCCTACATGATTTCTTGCGCCGTTAGCTGTATTGCTAGATTCAGAGTTATTGTTGGTATGTAGCGCGGCCTGTACTGCGGCTATGTTTGAAGCAAGAAAGGCACGAAATTCCTCTTCGCTCATATTCAAGGTGTGTCGAGTAGTCGATGCCATTTCCTTCAAAATAGTCAAATGAAACAAGTTAATCATACAGAATATTAAGAGTAGTCAATAGTATCTCGTAGCATAATATGAACTCATTTATAAAAACTTCTTCTTCATATTAGCGTTTTATAAGTTTAAATTCGGGTACTACCTACCCGTTAAGTTCATACTTAGTAGCTAATATACAATTCAACTACTACAATTCCATATGAAAAACTGATTATAATAATATATCACATACAAATATTCTTCAAACTTACAACTTCTCTATATTTCATATAACATGAAATATAGTACACTATGATACATGACAGTTTTGAAGATAAATCTAGTTAATACGCAAGTTGTTCAACAAAGGAAATAAAGACATGTAATTCATAAGTCCAGAAACAAGTCATGCATTCTGGTTTTACTAAGACGACTTCCCATCCTTGGTCTTGTGGAAAATAACCGTTATGACCATTGGCTAGGTAGCTTGTTGTAATGTCGTCAAAAGGACGAGGGTTTCGTAATGTCCAACAGCCCCGTAATAATCTAAAAACCTTGATTCTCACCCCAACTACTGAATCCGTCACTTGTGGGAAAGTTTTATTTAAAAGCTGCAATCCGATGTTCTTTTTCTCACTTTGGTAAGAAGCGAACATCACTAACCCGTAAGCATAACTGTAACATCCCGTTTTCTTGTACGTATTGAAAGGTACATACTTAACCATTTGTACATTTGTAACTCGTTAGATATATGTGTGTGTGTGTATATATATATATATATATATATATATATATATATATATATATATATATATATATATATATATATACTTGTTAATGTGTGCATAAATAAGTCTATAAATGAGTTTCGATTAGTGTTAAGTCTTGTGAGACTTAGATATGAGATTTAGATGTGTATTGGAAGCTGTTGTGTAAAACGATTTTTGTGTTTAAGGTTGTCGAGCTGCCCACATACAGCGTTAGGCCGTGCAGCGACAAAGTGGTCCGCGCCGCGGCAAAGCAAGCAAACCAGGAACAGAAGTTGAGTTAAGGGAGGTCGATTTTTATGTTGTATGTCGCGCCGCGACAAATGGGCCGCGCCACGGCAATACTGCTGGACAGACTCCGGTTTTAGCTCAAATTAAATGAATTTAAGGGGCAAATTGGTAATTTAACGTGTAGATCTGATGGGAGCATTAAATCTCCACCACTTGTTCATTTAATTCATTTATTTTTCTCTTTTCTTTCCATTTTCTCTCCCAAAACACAAAACCCATTTAGATTAAATTTAAGATTTGGAGTTGGAGAATTGTGAATCAAACCTTGGAGCAAGATTTAAAGTTGTTCCTTGTGTCTCTAGCTACACGTTGATAGTCTCGATAAGTTCTAACTTTATGTTTTAAGTTTTAATTGGTTAATGGCTAAGGTTTTGATTACTAGAGACTTGTATGACCCATTTGAGGGTAAAATGGGCGAATTTGGGTTATGTTGTTGTAATGGAACCCTAATAGCCACAAACTAAGGTTTTGGTCTTGTGATTTGGGGTTGTAAGTGTCAAATGGTGTTGCTAGTCATTAATACACTTTTAGATTTATGAAAGAAGTGTTAATGGGTAAGTTTGGCTTGATTGAGAGGCTAAGTAATTTAAAATGGGTCAAAATGTACTAGTTGACCTAGTTTGGGTGAAATGGGTATGAATTACCCTAAGTTTGTGTTAATTGAAGTTAGTAGACTTTAATGCACTAGCTTTAGTGGTTAAAGTTGGGTCTTGGCCATTTAAGAGCGGTATTGGTGTGGTTGAGTCATTTAATGCGAATTGGGTCATTAAATGCTCAAGTAAGTGTAATGTGGTTAATTCCACTAGTTGGTGTATTGAATGTGTACTTAATGAATTAGGTACATTGCCTTGAAGCTCAGACGTGCATAATCATCATCCTTGTGTCAAGGTGAGTGGAACAAGTATACTTGAACGTATATGATGTGCTTATTTGTACGTAAGGATATGTGTTGTCCTAGTTAGCGATATATGTGTTGTACACTAACGAATTATGAACGGATAAGTGTTGTCTAAATTAGCGATATATGTGTTGTACGCTAACGGTTTATTAAATGGATATGTGTTGTCCAAGTTGGTGTTATATGTGTTGTACACTAATGATCTTATGAACGGATATGTGTTGTCCAAGGGTTGGTGATATATGTGTTGTGCACTAACGGTTGTTATGAACACCGATGGGAATTTTGAGTACCATTCCTTTTTGCTATTGGTTAACCATGGTTGTGTGAATGTGTATTTAGCATATTAAATTATGAACTATATGCTATTGTCGGTTGCTAGCTCCTTGCGAAGTATGGATTGTAGTTTATGCATGATGTTTGCATGCTTGTCGAATAGCTAGCTTGTATGCGGTATTGTGTAAGTGATTGCAAGTAAGTAGGTTATATATGAACATGTATAATTATTGCATTCACTAAGTATTAGCTTACCCCTCTCGTTGTTTATCTTTTTAGTTGCAGGTGCGGATAAGGGCAAAGGGGTTATCGGGCACTAGGTAGCCTTTGATGATGTTTTGTTGAAGTTTAAAAGTTGGCCTAACGTTTTGGGTAGTTTAGTCCCAAACCATGCTCAAAGGGTCGTTTGGATTATAAACTATCGTTGTAGTGGGTCAAACTTGTATTGAACTTAATTAATGGCCTTCGTGCCTTTTGTAAACATTTAAATTATTGAACGTTTAAATGGAACTTGTGGATTGGTTTACATATTTTATTGGAGCGTAAATGTGTATCATTACAAAAAAAAATTTATCGTATGGAATACGGGTTGGGTTGTTTCAAGTGGTATCAGAGCATGGTCTAAGGGATTTAGGCGACTTGAGATAGGTGCCTAGACTTAGACTTTATTGTGTATGCCCTTTTATGCGGGACTTGTAGAACTTTGGGTCTAATCGGGAATTGTTAGTGCTTTGATTATGTGAACTAACCTCGTGCTAATCGATTTGTGTTGTGTTTAGCAATCATAAAGCGAGATGGACGTTGTACTAGCAAGTTAATGCGACGTGCTCGCGTAACAATGATTAGCTACCATTGTTACGGGTGCAAATCGTGTCAAACAAGTAATGTACGACGATTGTTGAGTAAGATGGAGTAGTGTGGGGTATACGTATATGCATACGTGTTATGTCCTTTTGTTTCGTTCGTTGTTTAAATCTTTTCCGTTTTATAGAATGAAGATGAGAAACGGACACGACACCGAAAATGGGGGCACTAGTGAGGACGCCGAGTTGACGGCCAAGATTGAGGCCATTCTTAAAAGTCAAAAGGCGGAGTACCTTGTGGATATCAAGAAGATGTTCCTAGACTCAATTGACGAGCAATTGGTCAATGTAGTCAAAGAACAAGTTAAGGACGTCCTACACGAAGATAATGTGGGAAGACGTGACTTTTTGTATAAGAACTTTAAGGATGCTCAACCACCTACTTTTGAGGGCGAAAGAGACCCGTTAAAGAGTGCCCGGTGGATCTCCGATATGGAGGGGGCCTTTCAAACTTGTGAATGCCCGATTGATAAAAAGACAAGGTATGGTTGTAGCATGCTAAGAGGTGATGCGAAGCTATGGTGGGATGCAAAAATCCAAGTTTATGGCGAGGAACAATGCATGGATTTTACTTGGGATGAGTTAAAAACGGAGTTCTTCCAAGAGTACCGAACTTCGGCCAATCTTACTAGGCTTAAGGACGAGTTACGTTCCTTGAGGCAAGGGTCAATGGATTTGAACACTCTCAAATCCGTGTTTTTGTCCAAGACCCAATTTTTCCCAGAGTATGTCGGGAATGATAAAATGTTGAAAGAAGATTTCTATCGAATCTTGAATGATAACTATCAAGAGAAAATTAGTGCGAACGTGGTGAAGAGCTTTGATTAGTTGCTCAATATGGCGAAGGGTTTTGAAGCGCTCGTGTTGAGAAAGAGTAGTTTTACTTTTGGTAAGAGGAAGTTCGAGAATTCGAATCAACCAAGTTTTTCCAACAAAAAGAACAAGAAGGGCTCCGAAAGTGTTAATAGTGTGAAGAAAGGTGGCTCCGGTGGTCATGTACCCACTTGCTATACTTGTGGGCAAAAAGGTCACATCTCTCGTGATTGCCCCAACTCACCTTTCACACCCAAATTTACTTGTTTCAATTGTGGTAAAGAAGGGCACAAAAGGCCCGAGTGTCCCGAGTTGCGCAATGATAATGTTAAGCGGTTAGAGAAGGCGGCGGGTACGGCGAGGGGTCGCAACTATTTGATGACCAATGATGAAGCCAAACAATCGAACGAAGTTGTCTCAGGTACTTTCATGGTCAATTCTAATCAGGCAAGGATTCTTTTTGATAGAGGTGCTAATTTATCTTTCATGTCGCCTCAATTTGTATCTAAGCTTAACAAACCGCTAGCTAAATTAAGTCGTCCGGTAGAAGTCGAAATAGCGGACGGCAAGACGGTGCTAGTGGTTGATGTGTGTAAAAATTGTGATGTTGTGTTTGGTGTCGAAAACTTTAAAATTGATCTCATCCCTATGACTTTGGGCGATTTTGATATCGTTGTTGGTATGGATTGGCTCGATCGAAATAGAGCCGATATCGCATGCCATGAGAAATCTATTCGAGTGAAGACCCCAAGTGGGGAAGAGTTAATTATTCACGGTGATAAGCGTAGGAGACTTGTGCCGATATGCACTTTTGCACGGGCACGTTGTTCTCTTATTAGTGGTGGCATGGCTTTTCTTTCCCATGTTGTTGATACTCGTGACGAGCCACCACCTATACGTGAAATTCCGGTGGTTAGTGAGTTCGAAGATGTTTTTCCGGATGAGTTACCGGGGGTTCCGGAGGAAAGACAAGTAGAATTTCGCATTGAGTTGGTTCCGGGAGCTACTCCCATTGCTAAAACTCCTTAACGTTTAGCTCCAACGAAAATGCAAGAGTTGTTAAATCAAACCCAAGAGTTGCTTGAAAAGGGTTTCATTCGACCGAGCTCCTCGCCGTGGGGTGCTGATGTTAAAGCTAAGGGGTATAAAATACTATTAAATTTTACAAGGAAATACTATTAAATACGATACAATTTTACACAAGATATTTATTTATTTAGAGAATGGATATACTTAAACCTTGCTACAACACTTATAGGCAGTGTACCTAATCGTACAGTAGTGTAGTTTTTAGTAAGTCCGGTTCGTTCCACAAGGAATATTTTAATCAAAGCTTAACGCTATATTAGTTTTATTTTATAAAAATACAAATATATATAAGTAATATTATTATTATAAAGGGGAGTTTTTACCGTTTAATGACCGGTTTGTCGATTTTAAAAACTTTAGTCGCAGTTAAAACAAAATGTAAAATATTGAATAAATAAAAGACTTAATTTAAAGCGTAAATAAATAATGATAATGAAATTGCGATAAATAAAAGTGCGATAAAATAAACTTGCGATAATTAAAAAGTACGATAATTAAAAGTGCAATTAAATACAATAACAAAAAATAAAAGTGCGATAATTAGAAGTGCAATTAAATATAAAATAAAGGAAATTAAATATGAAATAAAAGAATTATGCTTATTTAAACTTTCGTAATCATGATGTTTGACGTGTTGATTTTAGTTTTATGCCCATGGGTTAATTGTCCTTTGTCCTGGATTATTTAATATGTCCGTCTGGTTTTTGTCCATAACAGTCCATCAGTCATAAATATAAAGTGCGAGTGTCATCGTCAAATTATCCTTATACCCGAAGTTAAATATTCCAACTAATTGGGGACTTAAACTGTAACAAGATTTTAATAATTTGTTTAATAATTACACCAGGATGTCGACTAAATGTAACCCAAGGTTTTAATACTTTGTTATCAATTATGCCAAGTGTCCTTGTACATAATTTCACCCCTGTTTTAATAATTCTAGTGGCTATTAATCCATTCCCGTGTCCGGTTAAATGAACGATTATTCGTACATATAAATATCCCGCCCATCGTGTCTGATTGAGTGTATATGGTTATTTATAGGGACGTCCAATTGTAAATCGTTATATTAAAATTAACAAACTATCATTTAGTTAAACAAATATAAAGTCCATTAATTGCCCATAGTCTAATTTCCACAAGTGTCGTTCTTTTGTCCAAACCCCAATTATGGTACAAAGCCCAATTACCCAATTTTAGTAATTAGCCCAACATCATGATTACTTCGTTTTAAATAAGCATAATAATAACTTAGCTACGAGACATTAAATTAAAAAGGTTGAACATAACTTACAATGATTAAAAATAGCGTAGCGTTACCCGAACATAATTTCGACTTACACTCTTAAAACATTCGCTAACACACCCTTATTATTAGGATTTAAAATTAAAATTAAAATTAAAATATAAATTATATATACATATAATGCGTTTGAGTGAAGAAGAAAAAGATGATTTTTTACGTTCACCAAACTGCGAATTTATAGGCCTGTGGGCTGGAAAATATGCTCATGCGATCGCATGGAGTTTCTTCCTCCAGGCCATACGATCGCATGGCCAGCTGGGGAGACTCAAAAGTCTTTGTTTTTTTATGCCGACGGTTTTTAAATATAATATAATATATATATTAATTTTAAGAATTAATTATATATTATATTATATTCATGTGCATAGTTGACTTGAAATTTTTAGTCCGTTGCATCGAGCGTTGAGAGTTGACTCTGGTCCCGATCCCGGTTTTTCGAACGTCCTTGCATACAATTTAATATCTTGTACTTTGCGTTTTGAATCTTGTACTCTTGTAATTTCGAGACGTTTCTTATCAATAATTGGAACCTCTTTGATTGTAATTTGTTCTTTTGAGCTTTTTGGTCGTTTGCGTCTTTAATTCGTCGAATCTGTCTTTTGTCTTCACCTTTTAATATTTAAACGAATATCACTTGTAAATAGAACAATTGCAACTAAAAGCTTGTCTTTCTTGAGGAATAATGCTATGAAATATATGTTCCTTTTTAGCATTATCAAATATTCACACACTTGAGCTTTGCTTGTTCTCAAGCAAT
The DNA here is from genome assembly GCF_046630445.1 of Rutidosis leptorrhynchoides. NCBI lineage: Eukaryota > Viridiplantae > Streptophyta > Magnoliopsida > Asterales > Asteraceae > Rutidosis > Rutidosis leptorrhynchoides. Next base: position 246,988,579 of record NC_092341.1, read on the forward strand.
ATAGTCTTGAAATACTAGAATCACTTCTTTATTCTTCACACTTTGTACATCAGTGATTTCTTTACGGCGGTATAAACAATGGTAGTAACGTTGTGGTTTACAGTCCCACATGACTATAAAAATTTAGATCCTTTAAGAAATTGGATCTTTATGAAAACATTTGATCTTTTTGAAAATTCAATCTTGCTTTTACCCTAGATAAGTTTTCCGGAATAACCCTTCACCGGTGTTTGCAAAATATTTTTGTGGGTTTGGTGGGTTTCAGATTTGAAAATTTTAGCTCAAAACTTGTGGTTTTGTGTCACCCACTTGCTAACCTTGTATTGGGAAAGCAACACGTCCAGTATACTTGCTTCGTATATTACCTTTCGGTAAACTACCGTCCGGTTGTAAAGGAAAGCGTTTGAACAAGCAACTGTTAAGGCAATGTCCCCTGACATGCTTTTAATTATGGTCTATAACGTGTCGGACGCAATTACTATCCTTGGTAGGAGCAATAGTAAAGCTCACCCTTATGATTTTTCGGTCTGGCACAAGGTCCTGTCTTTGACCATGCTATACAACCACCGTTCTTACGGTTGACACCCGATTTGGTTCAGGTGGCCTAATGAATTCCAGGTGAATTCCTAGGATTTTACGTTCAATGGTAATGAACGCATTGAAAATGGGTTTTCAGAAAACAAATCGGTTTGTAATTTTGATCAAAATATTTTCTCGCTCAAGCTCGAGTTTAGATATCATTGAATTCCATGAGTTTGTAATTCTCAATCTTTAAGGTCAATCTCTAGGATTGAGTAATATCAGTCTTAAAAGCTGATTTTTGATCTTTAAAGGAGATTATCCTTTCTGGGGATCTGATTTATTAGTCTTATCAAGCTAATTTGCACGGTGCCCCCCCATTGTACGAGACAGATCCTCTCATGGTTAGGATAAGTCTGACCACTTGGCGAACCTGTTTGATGCTGAAGTCCGTGGATTTCCTGCTGATTTTAGTGATGACTTTTCTAGGTTTTTCGTCAACCTACAGCTGGTCTGGACGACAACTTCATGAACTAAATCAAGAAGCGCGTGTCTTTTTCGGAAGACTTTACTTCCTTTAAATGATGAAATTGATTCATCGTGTAGATCCATCTTTCTTTCAAATATATTACAGTAAATCGGGTAAAACTGTTTAGTTTAGTCCAAAGCAAAAGTATCTTCAATTATTTGTTACAGAAATATGTGATATATGTTTAAGATAACTTGGTAATTTTTCCCACACTTGGCTTTTATTTTCCTTTTTATTGTCCTCTATTCCATTTTAAATGAATTTTAACATTTTGGTTTGTTTCTCAATTTATGTCCTTTCTGAGGTAACAATAATTTCGGTGTTAACACCTAGTTTTATCGTTCATAAATATGTATAAACATGATTTTGAGTTCATTTAATTGAAAATTTTGAAAAATTTTACTAGAATTGGGTAGTCAGTATTTAAGACTAGGGCTGTTCTTTATCAGAGAGCACTAGATTCTAATACAACTACTACTTTACTAGTATTTCTAATGGTAACCAAGTGTATAAAGTAAAAATTTTAAAATCCGAAAGAATTTAACCCCTTCCCATACTTAAGATCTTACAATGCCCTCATTTGCAAGAAATCAGTAACAATTTAAATTATTGAGGGTGATTAGTGTGAAAATGATTAAATTTTATCAAAGTTTCCAAACATATTGGCGTTTGTTTGTTGAATGACAAATGGTGCATATCATTTGTTCATTCCGTCTGTTGTTACATCACATTTATCTTGTCGTCAAAATTAGTAGCTTTTGCTGAACTTAATGCCAGTCTTTGAAAATGCGCTGTTTTACCCTATTTTGTACAATTTACAATATACATACATACAAATATAAACATGCATGGCAATTTGATATGGGACTTAATATCCCACTTTCAAATCCTAAATTCGAAATATTAGTACACAATAATAATAAAAATTATAAAAATTACATAAGTATATTCAATAACATAAGTTTAAACATGAATAAGTAAAAAGATAAAAACATAAAAATCATATAAATAACCAAATGGAACCAAATCAGTCTGGATAGGGGTTCCAGTTCATCTCATCAGGTGGGTTCCATTGGTGGTTATAGGTGTTCTGATAGGCTTGGTTATAGTCATACCGGTTAAAGGGTGGTCGGATATCGGGGCTGTGTGGCGGAAAATGAGCAGGTCGAGTAGGTACATAGTTATTTGGTACCTGATATGTTAGCTGGCTCATGACTTGGTGCTGATGAACTACCCAGCTATCATGTTGGCGTCACCTATAATCCTCGTATACTCGCTCGGAGTTCCACTGCTCATACATACTATGTCTGGCCGCGTTCGTCATTGCTTCCTCATCTATACGAACGTGGACGTCAAGAATAGCATCTCGAAAGACATCCCTAATGTCTTCCGCCTCCTCCATTTCCTCGTCTGAGCCTCTCTCTACCTGAGGATGAGATCCCTCATAGGGTACTGCCTGGTTACGTCTACTTTTCAATACCTTAGCATCCACATAAACTTTCAATCCTAAGGGCTCAACCTGTTCTCTACAAAGCTGTAATGGACCCCCTTGGTTCCTATCAACACCTAAATACTCTCCAATGAGAGTAACAAAAATACCTCCTCCTATTATACTCCCGTCCTGCATTCCCTCTACCATTTTAGATAAATAAAAAGCAACACAGTAAGGGATATTGACAAAGCTTCTAGGATCCCGAATACACTTTAGGTAGAATAAATCATGTAAGGTAATTTTTTCTTTATTGTGACCTCTCTGTGTAATCGAGTTAGCTAAAAATCTATGAATAATACGAAGCTCGGCTCTGTCAATATGTGTATAGGAGTGTCCTCCTGCTCGTGTAAAAACATCAAAATGTGACATACGCCTCCAAATGGCGTCAGCGTCAAAGTTGCTATCTACCCTTTCACCATAATGAATCAAATTTGTACAATCGGGTAATAGCAACTCACCAGGAGTATATATCTGTAAGGCCCTGGCCATGTCCAGCATGGACATTCTGTACATCCTACCGCCAAGGATAAACCTAAGAAATCTTCTATCATCTATTCTAACTATATTTGTATCAAGTGATACAGTACTCATCAACTCAACACACCATTCCTTATAAACAGGTCTACGAATGGTGAAGAGACGTTCCCAATCTGTAAAAGAAGAACTGCCATACCATTGAACCAAAAGCTGTCTAACACGGTCAACTAGATGGACCGTTTCCAAAGGGGCCCAATCGATTACCCTTGGCACCTCTACATTTTTTGTTACCAAATTGAATTTGTTCCTTTGATATGTCTCGTAATCTCTCCATCTCCTATCAAATCTCAGATTAGGATGCAGAGTGTGCTCAGGAATCGTTGGAAATTCTACTGGCGGCCTCATTGGGAATACTATGAATTCATCAACAAACTGTACCGGATCATAATAAGGTACGTGCTGATCAGGCTGTTGTTGTTGTTCTTGTTGTGGTTGTTGTTCATGTTGCATTTCTGGTTCTGGTTCTGGTGCTGGTGCTGGTCGTCTAGATGATGATGCTCCTGAACCTTCAGTATCGGCTTTCTGCAAAACACATTAAACACAAAATTTGTGCATCCAAATATGCATTAGTGTTAGCAAAATAACAACTTAAAACAATCACTATAACATGTTAAATCAAAATTATACTTATACACATTTTCACAATTTTTCACAATTCTACACTTTTCAAATAAGCACATATGAAAATGTATACAAAATTCATAAGCATTTAACTCAAATAACATGTCAAAATAGTCATTACTAATAATTAAACAAGTCTCATGACAAATATATCAAATTAATCAAGTTCATGAATTTTGGACTTAAAAAGTCTACTTTAATCTCTAAAAATCATGTTTAGGATCAATGTTTGGATCATTTAACTATCTAAACATGTTACACTACTCAATTTAGCAATAATTCATGATAAAAATCGGTCATAACCTGTTTATATCAAAAAGCCCCAAATTGCTCAAGAACACAAACCCTAGATTTCTAAAAATTTTGAAGTTTTTGGCTTCAAATCATGTTAAATAGCATCAATCTAGGTTATACATGCATAAAATACTAACAATTTAACACTAATTACACTAGAAATTAACAAAATTGCATTAGGTAAAAAATTGGTAATTATCACAAAAACTAGGAATTTATAGAGTTTAGGGGTGTAATTTTTACCATTTTGCTGAAGAATGAGAATCTAGGCATGATTAGGGCAAGAAAAATGACGAATTACGGTGGATTTTGGTGAATTTTGATGAAGATTTGAGAGTATTTTCGTGTATGTTGTGTGTGTTTTGTGTAGAAAGCAGAGCAGCAAGCTGTATGTATCAGGCCTGTTTTCCAGCTCCATGCGATCGCATGGAGTTGGAGTGCAATACCCATGCGATCGCATGGGTATCCGGGAATAGTGTTTTCAGTTTTTTTTATTTTATAAAACCTTATACTTTATAAAACATAAAATTAATAAAATTTTAAAAATTTGTTTCTTTTTAGGATGAGGGCGTTTCGGATCGTTGTCCTAGTCCGTCTCTCGACAAAATTTTAAAATTTGTCAATTTAAAGCGCGGTTTTAAAAACAAAGATTTTTGGGGTTTTTTTTAATGTTTTTGGCATACTTTAATTCAATAAGATTAAAAATAATGATAATAAAAGTTCTCGTCCCTCCCTCGGGTAAAGCAATTTCGGTTCAACGACCTAGTCTTCAACTCACGACGAATTTTAAAAATCATATTTTTAACTTAGCGAAATAAAATAATTTTTTTTTTTTAAATTCACACCAAACTTAAATTTAAAATGCATAAAATTAAAAATTCACACCAAACTTAATTAAAAATTTTTATTATAAATTCACACCAAACTTATATTATATTTTTATTTTTATACATACAAACTTATATTAAAAAGATTAATTTTTCAACTATTTACAATTTTAAATATATTAATTTTAAAAATTTTACAATATTATTTTAATTTTTATATATTAATTTTAAAACATGGTAAAAATAAAATTAAAAATCTTTTTGGCTTTTATCCCACTTTAATCAATCAAATATTATCAAAAATATACGCCCCTCTTTTCGGTAAAGTAATTTCGGTTCCAGGACCTAATTTAACTCATGACGAATTTTTGAAATATTTTGGGTTGATTGATTAAAGATATTTATACCTTAAGAATAAACGTTAAATTTCGCAGTGATGTAATAAATTTTTGTATGATATCAATAATTTCGGTCGCCAAACCTAATTTTATTCAATACCAATTTAATACTTTATAGCGAACAATTTAGCATTTATTATCAAAAGGTTAAAAATAAAAATAAAAAATAAAAACTGTACAGACTTACCTGTGAGATAGTATTCTTAGTTATATGATCTATCCTATTCATAAGATAGTCAGTTTAATTGGTTTTCCATAGCTACATAGGCGTAACCTCGAGCATTCAGTGTTTTTTCTTCTAAACATATGAACGGTCCGTCTCTGCATAAAGTAACAAATTCGGTGTTTGAATAGGTTTGATTATTTGAACATTTACCTCCATGTGACCATTTTCCGCATTTGTGACATCTTTCTAGGTGTCGTGCTCTTCTTTTCGCTGCGGATTTTGATTTTCCTTTACCAAATTGTAACTTATTATCTTCGCATCTGGATTCTTTTCTTACTCCGTCCAATCTTTCTTTGATTACTGATACTAGTTCACTCAGAAGTGTGACATTATTACGTTTAGTGATCAAAGCGTGTAGCATTAGACCATGGTTTAGTTCACAGGAAGTCTTCATTTCCTAAAAAAATAAAAATTCAGAATGGGGGGAGAAGACTAGTTCTTTAGGGTCTGCTAGGGAAAGACCATTCGGGTTCTATTTTCGAGAACTACACAAAAACAGACAATCTAACTCTAACAGAAATACATATTATCCTTTAAAGACTTGATTCTCCCCACACTTAGTTAGCTGTGGTATCGAAATTGTGATTAACTTCATTGTCGATTTCCATTGGACCATCTATGTAATGTTTAACTCTGTGACCATTAACCTTAAATTCAATCCCATTTGAATTTATTAATTCTATCGTTCCGTATGGAAAAACTTTTTTGACTATGAATGGTCCAGACCATCTTGATTTCAATTTTCCAGGAAATAGCTTGAATCGTGAATTGAAAAGAAGAACTCTGTCTCCTTCTTTGAATTCTTTTGAACTTCTGATTCTTTTATCATGCCATTTCTTTGTTCTTTCTTTATAGATTAATGAATTTTCGTATGCTTCATGTCTTAATTCTTCTAATTCGTTTAATGGACTTAACCGTAGACGTCCAGCTTCATGTAAATCAAGATTACATGTCTTCAAAGCCCAAAATGCTTTGTGTTCAATTTCTACTGGAAGATGACATGCTTTTCCATAAACGAGTCTAAAAGGTGTGGTTCCAATTGGAGTTTTGTAGGCTGTTCTAAAAGCCCAGAGTGCATCCTTCAATTTAATGGACCATTCCTTCGGATTTGATCCTACGGTTTTTTCTAGAATACGTTTTAAAGCTCAGTTGGTATTTTCAACTTGTCCACTTGTTTGTGGATGATATGCGGTGGAGATTTTATGAGTTACTCCATATCTTTTGAGAACTTTCTCAAGTTGATTATTACAGAAATGAGTACCCCGATCACTTATTAAAGCTTTTGGTGTTCCAAACCTTGCAAAAAGACGTTTTAAAAAGTTGACTACAACTCGTGCAGCGTTAGTTGGAAGAGCTTGTGCTTCCGCCCATTTAGATACATAATCAATGGCTACGAGAATATAGAGATTATTATGAGATTTTGGAAATGGACCCATAAAGTCAATACCCCAAATGTCAAATACTTCACATACTTGAATGACATTTTGTGGCATTTCATCACGTTGACTTATTTTTCCGGATCTTTGACATGCATCACAGGATTTGCAAAGAAGGTGTTCGTCTTTGTAAATTGTAGGCCAATAGAATCCAGCATCATAAACTTTTCTTGCTGTTAGTTGAGGCCCATAATGCCCTCCTGTTGGTCCTGTGTGACAATGGTTTAAAATTTTACTAGCTTCATCTCCGAATACACATCGGCGTATTATTTCATCTGGACAACTTTTAAACACATGTGGATCTTCCCAGAAATAGTGTTTTATATCACTGAAGAATTTCTTTCGTTTTTGGTACGATAATCCTTTTTCAAGGAATCCACATACTAAATAGTTTGCATAGTCTGCAAACCATGGAATTTCATTATAATCTATCTTCAATAGATATTCATCAGGAAAGTTGTCTTGTATGGCCGATTCATTTAGAACTTCTAATTCAGGATTCTCAAGACAAGAAAGATGATCAGCGGCGAGATTTTCTGCTCCTCTTTTATCTCGGATTTCAATATCGAACTCTTGTAAGAGTAAGATCCAATGAATTAATCTTGGTTTGACATCTTGTTTAGAAAATAGGTATCTAAGAGCAGAATGGTCGGTATAGACCACCGTTTTTGTTAGAATGAGATATGAACGAAATTTGTCAAAAGTAAAGACAATAGCAAGGAGTTCTTTTTTAGTAGTTGTGTAATTCGTTTGTGCTCCTTGTAATGTCTTACTAGCATAATATATAGGTTGAAATCGTTTTTCAATCCTTTGTCCTAAAACGGCTCCCATTGCAAAATCACTTGCATCGCACATTAGTTCAAACGGTAAATTCCAATTCGGTGTTATCATGATCGGCGCATTAGTGAGTTTCTCTTTAAGAATATTAAAAGATTTGATGCATTCATCTGAAAAGATGAATGGAGCATCCTTTTCTAGGAGTTTATTCATAGGAGTGGCAATTTTAGAAAAATCTTTTATGAAACGTCGGTAAAAACCGGCATGCCCTAGAAAACTCCTAACTCCTCTAACATTGGTGGGATGTGAAAGTTTAGCAATTACATCTACTTTAGCTCTATCCACTTCAATTCCTTCTTTTGAAATTTTATGTCCAAGAACGATGCCTTCTTTAACCATGAAATGACATTTCTCCCAATTAAGAACTAGATTTGATTGTTCATCTAATAAGCATTCGTTCAAGATTAGCTAGACATGATTCAAAAGTATCACCGAAGACTGAAAAGTCAACCATGAAAACTTCCATGCATTCTTCTTTCATGTCGTGAAAAATCCCCATCATGCACCTTTGAAAGGTTGCAGGGGCATTGCAAAGTCCAAATGGCATGCATTTGTAAGCAAAAGTACCATAAGGGCACATGAACGTGGTTTTATCTTGATCTTCGGGTGCTATTGGAATTTGAAAATATCCGGAAAATCCATCAAGAAAACAATAGTAACTGTTTCCGGCTAATCTTTCCAACATTTGATCAATAAAAGGTAAGGGAAAGTGATCTTTTCAGGTGGCGTCATTTAATTTTCTATAATCAATACACACACGCCATCCTGTTACAGTCCTAGTAGGAATAAGCTCATTTTTTTCATTTGTAATGACAGTCATGCCACCCTTCTTAGGCACGCATTGAACTGGGCTTACCCATGGACTATCAGAAATTGGATAAATTAAACCTGCATCTAGCAGTTTAATTATTTCTTTTTTAACAACATCTTGCATATTCGGATTTAGTCTTCATTGGCGTTGCACATACGTTTTATGACCTTCTTCCATAAGGATTTTATGTGTGCAATACGAAGGACTTATTCCTTTTATATCATGAATCTTCCATGCAATGGCTGATTTATGAGCTTTCAACACAGAAATGAGTTGTGATTTCTCATTTTCAGTAAGAGAAGACGATATTATTACAGGTAATTCAGATTCACCTTGTAAATAAGCGTATTCCAAATGGTTTAGAAGTGGCTTTAACTCTAATTTCGGAGGTTCTTCTATCGATGATTTATATCGATATCTGTCTTCTTCTTTTAGCATTTGAATTTCTTCTGTTGTTGGTTCATATCCATTAGCTATTAGTGTAGCTAACATTTCAGCTTCATCAATTGGTTCAGTTCCTTCTCCTAAAGAACATTCTCCGGTTCCTTGTAATTCTGGAAATTCTTCTAATAATTCTGCATGTGAATCTATAGTTTGAATATAATAACATGTATCATCTGCAGATTGCGGTTGTTGCATTGCTCTATCAACTGAAAAGGTAACACTCTCATCCTCTATACTTAGGGTCAATTTCTTACCGAACACGTCTATCATTGCTTTAGCCGTGTTTAAGAATGGTCTTCCTAATAGGAGAGGAACTTGAGAATCTTCTTCCATGTCCAGAACAACAAAATCTACTGGAAATACTAAAGTACCAACTTTAACTAGCATGTTCTCCATTATCCCTCTAGGATATTTTATTGATCTATCGGCTAGTTGTATACTTATTCTTGTTGGTTTCAATTCTCCAAGGTCTAGTTTAGCGTATAATGAATACGGCATTAAATTTATACTAGCACCTAAGTCTGCCAATGCTTCTATTGAACTAAGACTACCCAGAAAACATGGAATTGTGAAACTTCCTGGATCAGATAATTTTTCTGGTATCTTATTCAACAGCACTGCTGAACAATTAGCATTCATAGTAACAGCCGAGAGTTCTTCCGTTTTCTTTCTATTTGAGATTAGATCTTTCAGAAATTTAGCATATCTAGGCATTCCTGAAATCACATCAATGAAAGGAAGATTTACATTTATCTATTAAAACATATCCAAGAATTTGGATTGCTCGGCTTCAAGTTTCTCTTTTTTCATTTTACTCGGGTAAGGAAGTGGTGGTTGGTATGGTTTAACATAAGGTTTAGCCTTAACTGTGTTATCTTCATTAACCTTTTCAACTACCGGTTCTTTTTCCTTATCTTGATCAGGTTGTGGTTCTTGTGGAGTAGGAATAGCTTCATCAGAAGTTACAGGTATTTCAGGTGGTTTAAGTGTTGTACCACTTCTTGTGGTAATGGCTTTAGCTGTTTCATTTCGGGGGTTAGCATTTGTATCACTAGGTAAACTTCCCGGTTTTCTTTCACCTATTAACCTTGCTAGGTTACTTACTTCTTGTTCCAAGTTTTGAATAGAAGCTTGTTGATTTCTAAATGCTTGAGCATTTTATTCATTAGTTTGTTTTTGAGATGTGAAAAACTGCGTTTGAGTTTCAACTAGCTTTGTCATCATATCTTCTAAATTCGGCTTTTTATCATCGGTTTGTGGTGGTTTGTTTTGAAAATTAGGTCTTTGCTGATTGTAAGTATTATTGGATACTTGTTGATTGTTAGGACCTTGTTGGTTGTTGTATGGAATATTTCGATTATAATTCTGGTTTTGATTATAAATTGGTCTTGGCCGTTGATAATTATTCTGATAATTATTTCCAGGCCTTTGGTTTAGATATGAAACATTCTCTCTTTGTTCCATTGTTAATTCAATACTGAGACAATCTTTTGTCAAATGTGGTCCTCCACACTGCTCACAACTAATTCGTATTGAGTGGATATCTTTAGTCATCTTTTCCATTCGTCTCTCGACAGCATCTATCTTTGCGGAAATGGAATCTAAGTCATGGCTAGAATCGACTCTAGCTGCTTTAGATGATCTAACGATATCTTTTTCTTGGTGCCACTCATGTGAGTGGGAAGCAGTGTTATCAATAATTTTGTAAGCATCAGTTTCGGTTTTCTTCATAATAGAACCACCAGCTGCTATATCGATGTCTTTTCTTGTAGTGATGTCGCATCCTTGGTAGAATATTTGTACTATTTGACAGGTGTCTAAACCATGTTGCGGACATCCTCTTAATAACTTTCCAAATCTTGTCCACGCCTCATATAGAGTTTCATTTGGCTTCTGTGTGAACGTAACAATTTCTCCTTGAAGTCTTACGGCTTTAGATGCCGGAAAGAATTGTTTAAGAAATTTTTCAACTAAAACGTCCCATGTATCAATCGCCCCTTCAGGTAACGACTCAAACCAATCTTTGGCTTCTCCCTTTAAAGTCCAGGGAAATAACATGAGATATATCTGTTCATCCTCCACTTCTCGGATTTTAAATAGAGTGCAGATCCTATTAAAGGTACGAAGATGTTCATTTGGATCTTCCTTCGGCGTACCACAAAATTGGCATTGATTAGTCACCATGTGTAGAATTTGTCCTTTGATTTCATAATCTGGCGCATTAATGTCTGGATGAGTAATTGCGTGACCTTGGCCAGTGCGTTTAGCTCTCATTCGGTCTTCCATACTTAAAGGTTCCAGATTCTCCATAATTGAATTTGTTGAATCGGAATCACTAGAGGATTCTGATTTAATGGTTCGTTCCTCATCAATCTATGTTTGAATGATTGGTGGTTTCGGAGGAAATATTAATGGTTCAGGATCTACGAATTGTCCCTGAATATTCTCCGGATTCTCAATTGTGAGGTCGGGTTCAAAAAAATGAATTATCGGAAATTTGAATTGGAGTACTTGGTCGACTGGATGACGATTCTAAAGAAAAATTAACGGCGGTAATATTAGCTAGATGTCTTGATTGAGTTACAGGTGGTGAACGTACAAAAGGTGGTGAACGTCTTGCTCGGTGCATTCACTGAATATCCTATTAGTTTTTTAAAAGGAAAGAAAAATTATATAAGTTATCCAATTAATAGACTTTTCTGATTTTGCCCACGTTTCGAATAACCAAAAGATGCAGCAGAGGGGAAGGATTCGTTTGGTCTCAATATAATTGAGGACTGTTTGGCTCCAATAACCCGGTCCACGTACAAATCCAACTATTACTACGAACCAGAAAATTTTGATGTCTATCAATTTAACCACTTAAAATAAATTTTCGTAATTTTAAGAAGTATAGATAAGAAGTAGAAAAAAAATCTATGTCCTAAAACTAGAATAGCGAGAAATAAGAAAGAAAAAGAGTGCGTCGAAAAAGGTCGAAAAAGAAAATATCGAAAAAATAAAAGGCGTCGAAAAATAAGAAATAATAAAAAAAATGACTTATAGAACTTAAAAACACTCGACTAATGTCATAACCCGTCCTTAACCATAAGAACGTGTTAGATAACGTATGATTTCATTGCGAGGTATTGACCTCTATATGCGACATTTTTAAAAGAGAAACTGCATATATTATACATTACAAACCATAACCATTATTTTTGTTACAAGCTTTAGACAATAAAAAGATGATTATCGTTTAGCGATAATCTTCGACTTACAAACTTTACATATAATGATAACAACACGATTTCGAGCATATTTTACAACACAAATCCTTGGGTATGCAGTTTTATTTTTTGACACAAATATGCGTACGCAAGATCCTGCTCAAATTCAACATAATGCAGCGGAAGCTTTAGTAATCACCTGAGAATAGACATGTTTTAAAAGGTCAACATAAAGTTGGTGAGATATAGGTTTAATGCCGGCAGCAATATATATATATAGACCACAAGATTTCGTATATAAACAGTTTAATAAAAATATTCTAAGTGGTTGAGCACTTGGTAACCATACTTAACATTTAATCACGTCGCATATTCCCTTTATTATGAAATCTTACTACACCGTACCAAGTGTAGTCACGAAACGAAGTACTGTGCAACCGTTGAATACTGGTCGTCCAGTCCGGTTGGGGTTGTCAGGCCCGATAGATCTATCAACAGGATTCGCGTTTACAATACCGCTGTAAATATTAGTTACCAAGCTACAGGGAAGTATGCCAGTGGTACAACTCAACGTAGAATATATTTTTCAGTTACTTGTGTCCATAACGTAAAACATAAAATACATGTATTCTCATCCCGAAATATTTAGAGTTTAAAAGTGGGACTATATACTCACTTTCGTCTTGAAGATATATATATAATTTGACTTGGTCTCCGGTTGATATCACGAACCTATCCATATATAATATATCAATACCTTTTCTTTTTAAACAAACGTCACATATATATACTTGTTATACTTTTAATACTTTGAATAATTCCTTAGTCCGTAGTTAGCAGTTCGTTGTTAGTAATTCAATTTTAATGGTTCATTTTTAGATGTTTAATATACCCGCAATGAAATAAATAAAACCCCCAACGAAATAAATAAAACCCCATCGTATATGTATTGGTCGAGATTAATCTTGACCCATGGTACCGGTGTTGTCAAATGACGTGTTGCGTACATAAAGTACCGGTGTTGTCAAATGACGTGTTGCGTACAATCATGGGATCTTATGATTAATCTTCTCGTGTTGTTTACGGGTGATCCTGAACCATATAAAATTGAATTATAAGTACATATATATAAAATATCATGTTAACTTAAAAAGATGTGATTTATTTAATTTTTTCCCAATTATTTTCGTGGCTAAACTAGTCTTGGATATCCGATTTTGTTTCGGTCATAGTTTCTTCGTTACAACTCCGTTTTCGTTGATTCAACTTGCCATCTCCTTGGATCGAGTCCCTCTTTAAGACTATGAACTGTAAATACCTTAGTTTATATTCAAAATCACACGGCATAGGTCAAACTTTAGTGAAACTTATGAAGTTAATCATTTTCCATCATGTAAACAACCTCAAATGATTATTTTTCTAAAAATACTTATACTTTGAGTTAAATCATGAAATTTTTATGTGTTATCATATTCATAGTAAAAATCATTTTTCCAGAAAATAAACCTCCAATTCAAAGTTTAAGATGGTTTTTAATTATCCAACCCAAAACAGCCCCCGGTTGCACTCCGACGTCGTAAATTCAGTTTTTAAGGTGTTCTTTGAAAAACCAAGTTATACCTTGTTAAGTTAGCATATAATTAAGATATGTTACAGGTCTTGAAGTATTTTAAAAGTTAAGTTAGAAGGATCTATTTAGTTTGCGAACAAGTTTGAAATCATTCAAACTATGTTCTAGTTTATAAACTCTTATATATATAGCTTTAAATATATGAATTGAAAAAGAGTTGAAGTAGAGTTTTTACCTCAAGTTTAAAATATAAAGTTGCTGGAAAGAAGTAGTAAAATAAAAGTTGAGAGAGTTCTTGCAAGTGTGTGTGAAAATTGGAAGTAAAATTTGGAAAATGAATGTGTAAAAATGAGTTAGAAATGGTGCTTATTTATAGGCTTGAAAATTTAGTTTTTAGTGAAAATATCTAAGATAAGTTAAAATTTATTATGTCATGAATGACATATTATTCCAATAATTGAAGATTTCTATTGGTATATACCAATAGTAAATACTTCTAGAAGTTGTGTATAGTACCCTAGATATACGTATAGGATTATTGAGGAAACGGAACGAGAATTCAAATATAACTATCTTTTGTAAATATACTTATATTGTTTTATGTATAAAAGCCCTTTAAAAATGATTAAATACATTACTTATACGATATATGTATAAACATTATAAATCATCAGTATTTATGTCAAATAACGTTACGTAGGTTATTGTTTTGAAACTTATGTTAGTAGTTTCAAAATATACTAATGACTTTTTGTTATTAATACAAAATGAGATATTAAAACATCCTTAGATCATGTTAAATATGTATGTATAATTATCATATATTGTATAGTTCGTGATATCATCGGTCAAACTAGACGGTCAAACGTTGTGTAAAACTCTTTTCAAAAACATAAGTCTCAACAATTTGGATTGCTTATCATGTTGGTAAGGTTTAATTTATGTAAATATTAATCTCATAAGTATAGAACGATCGGAAAAGTGCGGGTCGTTACAGTACCTACCCGTTAAATAAATTTCGTCCCGAAATTTTAAAATTGTACCTATTTTGCGTCATCGAGAAACAAGTGTGGATACTTTTGTTTCATCTGATCCTCTCGTTCCCAAGTAAACTCAGGACCTCTTCGAGCATTCCAACGAACCTTAACGATTGGTATGTTGCTCTGCTTGAGCTGTTTAACTTCACGATCCATGATTTTGATTGGTTCTTCGATGAATTGTAGTTTCTCATCGACATGGATTTCTTCAAGAGGAATGGTGAGGTCTTCCTTTGCAAGACACTTCTTAAGGTTTGAGACGTGAAAGGTATTGTGTACTCCGGCGAGTTGTTGTGGTAACTCGAGTCGATAAGCTACTGGTCCAATGCGTTCGATGATCTTGAACGGGCCTACATATCTTGGGTTCAGTTTACCTCTTTTACCGAAACGTATTACACCTTTCCAAGGTGACACCTTTAGCATAACCATGTCCCCAATCTGAAACTCTAATGGTTTCCTTCGGACATCGGCGTAGCTCTTTTGGCGACTTCGGGCTGTTTTCAATCTCTCCTTGATTTGCACTATCTTCTCAGTCGTTTCGTGTATGATCTCGGGACCAGTTAATTGTCGATCTCCTACTTCATTCCAACAGATAGGAGATCTACACTTCCTTCCATACAATGCTTCGAATGGTGCAGCTTTAATGCTTGCATGATAACTATTATTATACGAAAATTCTGCTAACGGTAGATACTTATCCCATCCGTTTCCAAAATCGATCACACATGCCCTGAGCATGTCTTCAAGAGTCTGAATCGTTCTTTCACTCTGCCCGTCGGTTTGCGGATGATATGCGGTACTCATATCTAAACGAGTTCCTAGTGCCTCCTGCAGTGATTGCCAGAACTTTGAGGTAAATCTACTATCACGATCGGATATAATGGAAATAGGTATTCCATGCCTTGAAACAATTTCCTTTATATACAATCGTAATAGTTTCTCCATTCTATCCGTTTCCTTTATAGGCAAGAAATGGGCAGATTTGGTAAGACGATCAACAATCACCCAAATGGTGTCGTATCCCCAGGCAGTCTTTGGTAACTTCGTGATGAAATCCATGGTAATACCATCCCATTTCCATTCTGGGATTTCTGGTTGTTGAAGTAACCCTGATGGTTTCTGGTGTTCTGCCTTGACCTTGGAACAAGTTAAACACTCCCCAACATATGTTGCAACGTCTGTCTTTAAGTTAGGCCACCAATAATGTGTCTTAAGATCTTGATACATCTTTCCAACTCCAGGATGTATCGAGTATCTTGTCTTATGTGCCTCGTTCAATATCAACTTCCTTAATCCACCCAACTTTGGTACCCAAATACGGTTTGCAAAATATCGAATTCCATCTTCCCGTATAACGAGTTGCTTCTCATACTTCTTCATTATTTCATTTCCTATATTTTCTTTAGTAAGTGCTTCTCGTTGAACTTCTTTGATTTGTGAGTTGAGATTCATGCGAATTTTTATGTTCATCGCTCGTACTCGAATTGGTTCTCGTTCCTTTCTGCTTAGTGCGTCAGCCACCACATTCGCTTTCCCGGGATGATAACGAATTTCACAATCATAGTCGTTTATTAACTCGACCCACCTACGTTGCCTCATGTTCAGCTGTTTCTGATCAAAAATATGTTGAAGACTTTTATGATCAGTAAACACAGTGCATCTAACCCCATATAAGTAGTGTCTCCATATCTTTAACGCAAACACGACTGCTCCCAGTTCTAGATCATGCGTCGTATAATTCCGCTCGTGAATCTTCAATTGTAGAGATGCGTATGCAATAACTTTCTTCCGTTGCATAAGAACGCAACCAAAACCTTGTCGCGAAGCGTCACAATATATTTCAAAATCATCGTTCCCTTCTGGTAACGATAAAATAGGCGCCGTAGTCAACTTCTTTTTCAGTAATTGAAATGCACTCTCCTGCTCAGAAGTCCATTCATATTTCTTCCCTTTTTGCGTTAACGCTGTCAACGGCTTAGCTATTCGGGAAAAATCTTGAATAAACCTTCTATAATAACCGGCTAAACCCAAAAATTGGCGTATCTGCATTGGTGTCTTAGGAGTCTCCCATTTTTCAATGGCTTCAATTTTTGCTGGATCAACCTGAATTCCTTTGCTACTAACAACGTGGCCAAGAAATTGCACTTCTTTCAACCAGAAAGCACATTTAGAAAATTTAGCATATAGCTGTTCTTTTCTCAACAACTCTAATATCAACCTTAAATGCTGCTCATGCTCTTGCTCACTCTTGGAATAGATAAGAATATCATCAATGAAAACGATAACAAACTTATCTAAATATGGACTACAAACTCGATTCATGAGGTCCATGAATACAGCTGGCGCATTCGTCAATCCAAACGGCATGACCAAAAATTCGTAATGACCGTAGCGTGTCCGAAAAGCAGTTTTCGGTATATCTTCTTCTTTGACACGTAATTGATGATAGCCCGATCTTAGGTCAATTTTCGAGTACACACATGATCCTTGGAGTTGATCAAATAAGTCGTCAATTCTCGGTAGTGGATACCGATTCTTGATAGTTAACTTATTTAATTCACGATAATCTATACACATTCGGAAAGATCCGTCTTTCTTCTTGACGAATAAAATTGAAGCTCCCCACGGTGAAGTACTTGGTCGTATGAATCCACGATCCAGTAATTCTTTTAACTGACTCTGAAGTTCTTTTAACTCGGACGGTGCAAGTCTATATGGAGCACGGGCAACCGGTGCAGCTCCTGGTACAAGATCTATTTGAAATTCTACAGATCTAAATGGAGGTAATCCCGGCAACTCTTCCGGAAATACTTCAGGAAAATCTCTTGCCACAGGCACGTCATTGATGCACTTCTCTTTTTCTTTCCTTTCGACTTTATTAACATGTGCTAAGATAGCATAGCACCCTTTCTTCAAGCACTTTTGAGCTTTCAAATAACTAATGAGTTTTAGCTTTGATTTACCCTTCTCTCCATAAATCATTACTGGCGTTTTATCCTTACGAGGAATGCGAATTGCCTTCTTGGCGCACACAACTTCAGCTCCTATTTTGGACATCCAGTCCATGCCGATTATTACATCAAAACTTCCTAATTCTACGGGTATCAAATCAATCTTAAATGTTTCTCCGGCTAAATTTATTTTACAATCACGGCAAATTTTATCGGCTTTAATTAGTTTACCATTAGCTAACTCAATCATGTACTTAGCATCTAGAGGTAATGATGAACAATTCAATTTAGCGTGAAAGTCTCTACACACGTAACTTCTATCAGCACCAGTATCAAATATAATAGATGCGGATAAGTTATTAATGGTAAACGTACCCGTAACAAGCTCCGGGTCTTCACATGCCTCTCTAGCATTAATAACAAATGCTCTCCCACGTGCAGGTCCGATATTCTTCTCTGGATTCGGGCACTGGCTCTTATAGTGACCTTGTTTTCCACACCCAAAACAAGTAATGGTAGCCAAAGCGGTTCTATTTGCATTGGTGGCAGGAGTCTTGGTACCATTTGTATTTGTAACGAGAGCCCTACAATCTTCAGCAAGATGACCCTTTCGATTACATTTGTTGCATACCACATTACAGTAACCAGAGTGATGTTTGTGGCATCGGTTGCATAAAGGATTTTGTCCTTTATAACCAAAGCTTAAACCACTACCCGCACCTTGCGTGTTTTCTTGTTTCTTAAAAGATTGTTGTTGATTACCTCGATCATAATTTCCATTCCACTTTCTTTTGTTACCTGATACCTTCACATCAGTATTGGATACTTTCTTATCCATGATGACCTGATCCATTAGCTCGTTTGCCATGGTTATAGCTTCATGAATTGTCTTAGGTTTCGATGCTGTAACGTTTGCCTTGACCTTTTTGGGCAAACCATCTTTGTACATTTCAATCTTCCGTTCTTCGGTTGGAACCAATTCAGGACATAGCAAAACTAATTCCATGAATCGCTGATTGTAGTTGGTGATTTCAGTACCAATAACCTTCAGACTTCGTAACTCATCTTCCAACTTCCTAACCTCGTTCCTTGGACAATATTCGTTGATTAACATTGTTTTGAATTCTTCCCACGGAGTATCATAAGCTACATCTCCTCCTACAGCCTTCACATAATTTTTCCACCACGTGAGTGCACTATCTTGTAAAGTGCACGATGCATACTTGGTCATGTCCTTTTCAACACAACCACTGATTTTAAACACAGTCTCCATCTTTTCTATCCACCGGGTTAAACCGATTGGTCCTTCTGTTCCACTGAATGATGAGGGCTTGCAAGCTTGAAAAGTTTTGTAAGTGCATCCCACACGAGGATTTGGGTTAACTGCAGCACCTCTTGCAGCCTCGACCCATAACATTCTGTCGTTCACTCGTTGATTGATGAGTTCCTGGATTTCTTGTTCCGTCATTCGGTTCAATCGCGCCATATTCTTCTATAAGAATGAAAAGAAAATAATTATTCACATGGAATATTATAGATGTAGTGTATATTTACAGTACATTATAGCTTATTAATAATATGAACCAGGTATTATTATAAAAGCCTTTTCTTCTTATTAGCGTTTTATAATTATATCTAGGGTAGTACCTACCCGTTAATGTCCATACTTAATAGCTTAGTACAGAATCAATTACTACCATCTAAATAATACTTAACCATGGAAAATTATTGCATTTCACACTTCACTATTTTACATATGCTTATCTTATATCGAACATTAAGCAAACCACACTAATAATATTATACAAAACATTATATGATCCCATGGTTTAATACGGCAGCGCATCGTTTGGTCTATTTTCTAGGACGTTTAGGTTCAAGGAATGGCCTAACGCTTATCCTAGCTGTCTGCCTATATTTTGGCTGTGGGGCTGAAGAACTGGATGCCGGGACAGCACGAATAGGAATAGCGGGAATAGGGGTGGTAGTGTCTAGTGGAGTTGGTGCCACATCATCCTTACTAAACTCGGGATTTGAATTTTCTAATTCATTAGCCTTTCGTTTCTTTCCTAGTTCGAACTCGTCTTTTGTAATTTCCTGTATTTCTTCCTCGGGTTCACTTTCCTCCTCGGGTTCACTTTCCTCCTCGGGTTCACTTTCCTCCTCGGGTTCACTTTCCGGGTTCTCTATAATCGGTTCATCCGGAATTTGTGAGTCTTCCCCAAAGATATTATTTTCGTCATCGGATAGGTTAATGACTGGAACACCATCTGAAGATTCTGGTTCGGAGTCGCTGAATGTGATAACAAGTTTTGAGCCCGACATCTATCATACAACAACTAACCCATTAGTACTACATAATATTTACATATAAATTTTAACCAACAATGATAAGCAATGGTTTTTAAATCAGACCCGGTCAAAGTCCAGACTTACTAATGTATCCTAACGACTTATCGGTTAGACACACTAATGCAAACCTGGTTCGCTAAGACCACCGCTCTGATACCACATGTCATAACCCGTCCTTAACCATAAGAACGTGTTAGATAACGTATGATTTCATTGCGAGGTATTGACCTCTATATGCGACATTTTTAAAAGAGAAACTGCATATATTATACATTACAAACCATAACCATTATTTTTGTTACAAGCTTTAGACAATAAAAAGATGATTATCGTTTAGCGATAATCTTCGACTTACAAACTTTACATATAATGATAACAACACGATTTCGAGCATATTTTACAACACAAATCCTTGGGTATGCAGTTTTATTTTTTGACACAAATATGCGTACGCAAGATCCTGCTCAAATTCAACATAATGCAGCGGAAGCTTTAGTAATCACCTGAGAATAGACATGTTTTAAAAGGTCAACATAAAGTTGGTGAGATATAGGTTTAATGTCGGCAGCAATATATATATATAGACCACAAGATTTCGTATATAAACAGTTTAATAAAAATATTCTAAGTGGTTGAGCACTTGGTAACCATACTTAACATTTAATCACGTCGCATATTCCCTTTATTATGAAATCTTACTACACCGTACCAAGTGTAGTCACGAAACGAAGTACTGTGCAACCGTTGAATACTGGTCGTCCAGTCCGGTTGGGGTTGTCAGGCCCGATAGATCTATCAACAGGATTCGCGTTTACAATACCGCTGTAAATATTAGTTACCAAGCTACAGGGAAGTATGCCAGTGGTACAACTCAACGTAGAATATATTTTTCAGTTACTTGTGTCCATAACGTAAAACATAAAATACATGTATTCTCATCCCGAAATATTTAGAGTTTAAAAGTGGGACTATATACTCACTTTCGTCTTGAAGATATATATATAATTTGACTTGGTCTCCGGTTGATATCACGAACCTATCCATATATAATATATCAATACCTTTTCTTTTTAAACAAACGTCACATATATATACTTGTTATACTTTTAATACTTTGAATAATTCCTTAGTCCGTAGTTAGCAGTTCGTTGTTAGTAATTCAATTTTAATGGTTCATTTTTAGATGTTTAATATACCCGCAATGAAATAAATAAAACCCCCAACGAAATAAATAAAACCCCATCGTATATGTATTGGTCGAGATTAATCTTGACCCATGGTACCGGTGTTGTCAAATGACGTGTTGCGTACATAAAGTACCGGTGTTGTCAAATGACGTGTTGCGTACAATCATGGGATCTTATGATTAATCTTCTCGTGTTGTTTACGGGTGATCCTGAACCATATAAAATTGAATTATAAGTACATATATATAAAATATCATGTTAACTTAAAAAGATGTGATTTATTTAATTTTTTCCCAATTATTTTCGTGGCTAAACTAGTCTTGGATATCCGATTTTGTTTCGGTCATAGTTTCTTCGTTACAACTCCGTTTTCGTTGATTCAACTTGCCATCTCCTTGGATCGAGTCCCTCTTTAAGACTATGAACTGTAAATACCTTAGTTTGTATTCAAAATCACACGGCATAGGTCAAACTTTAGTGAAACTTATGAAGTTAATCATTTTCCATCATGTAAACAACCTCAAATGATTATTTTTCTAAAAATACTTATACTTTGAGTTAAATCATGAAATTTTTATGTGTTATCATATTCATAGTAAAAATTATTTTTCCAGAAAATAAACCTCCAATTCAAAGTTTAAGATGGTTTTTAATTATCCAACCCAAAACAGCCCCCGGTTGCACTCCGACGTCGTAAATTCAGTTTTTAAGGTGTTCTTTGAAAAACCAAGTTATACCTTGTTAAGTTAGCATATAATTAAGATATGTTACAGGTCTTGAAGTATTTTAAAAGTTAAGTTAGAAGGATCTATTTAGTTTGCGAACAAGTTTGAAATCATTCAAACTATGTTCTAGTTTATAAACTCTTATATATATAGCTTTAAATATATGAATTGAAAAAGAGTTGAAGTAGAGTTTTTACCTCAAGTTTAAAATATAAAGTTGCTGGAAAGAAGTAGTAAAATAAAAGTTGAGAGAGTTCTTGCAAGTGTGTGTGAAAATTGGAAGTAAAATTTGGAAAATGAATGTGTAAAAATGAGTTAGAAATGGTGCTTATTTATAGGCTTGAAAATTTGGTTTTTAGTGAAAATATCTAAGATAAGTTAAAATTTATTATGTCATGAATGACATATTATTCCAATAATTGAAGATTTCTATTGGTATATACCAATAGTAAATACTTCTAGAAGCTGTGTATAGTACCCTAGATATACGTATAGGATTATTGAGGAAACGGAACGAGAATTCAAATATAACTATCTTTTGTAAATATACTTATATTGTTTTATGTATAAAAGCCCTTTAAAAATGATTAAATACATTACTTATACGATATATGTATAAACATTATAAATCATCAGTATTTATGTCAAATAACGTTACGTAGGTTATTGTTTTGAAACTTAAGTTAGTAGTTTCAAAATATACTAATGACTTTTTGTTATTAATACAAAATGAGATATTAAAACATCCTTAGATCATGTTAAATATGTATGTATAATTATCATATATTGTATAGTTCGTGATATCATCGGTCAAACTAGACGGTCAAACGTTGTGTAAAACTCTTTTCAAAAACATAAGTCTCAACAATTTGGATTGCTTATCATGTTGGTAAGGTTTAATTTATGTAAATATTAATCTCATAAGTATAGAACGATCGGAAAAGTGCGGGTCGTTACAACTAACCCAACCTTATTACTATCACTAACTTAAAATTATAATCGCAAATTGAGATTACTAATTGGAATGATAATTGATACATAGGTAAAAGGCGTCTAAAAATATTAAAGCTGACAAGTAAAACTATATCCCAAATGGCAATATCTTAAAAATGTACTAAAACTTAAAAAGGCGTCGCAAAATTCTAAATCACCTAAATCTTAGTCTAAAAAAAAAAGCACTTAAGGGATTTTACGGCAAAGTCTAAAAATCTAGAAATAAAAATAACTATGGCAAAAACTATGAATTAAAACTAAATACGAGCGAAAAATACAAAAAATTATGCTAAAACAATTTAAAAGGGACAAAATATAAAAATATACTAAAAGTTGTAAAAAGTACAATTTTTTATAAAAATATTATTTTTATATTATTTATTTAATAAAAATATTAATTTTACAATTTAAATAAACTAATTTAACTAAATATAAAATAAATTAAAAACTAAAATTAAACTAAATAATAAAATATTAAAACCTAATTAGGGTTTATTAAATAATAATAATAATACACCGTAATTAATGCAGTTAGGGTTTCCTGTTAGCGTGTCAGACACTCTCATGCGATCGCATGAGTTTATGCCTTCGGGCTCATGCGATCGCATGAGCCAGGATTTTGGGTCAGGTTACGGGCTGCTACAGTAGCAGGCCAGAGAGTTTATTTATTCTTTTTATTTTGCTGTGTTTATTTTTTTCTGTTTTAAATATTTATATAATATATTTTTATAAATTAAATAAAACTTATATTTTATAAAATAAATATAAAAAAACTTTTATAGAACTTAAATATTTAACAAACTCTTAAAAATATTTATATTTTTGTTTTTCTTTTTATATTTTCGAATATATTAAAACGTATTTTTACAAAAGCGTATTTTAATAAAAGTAAACTAAAAATAAAAATCTTTTTTTTTATTTAGCGTTGCGCTTCCGGCTTTTAAGCAAGAAAAATTCCCGACAGCGGCGCCAAAAATACTTGATGTTAAAGCTAAGGGGTATAAAATACTATTAAATTTTACAAGGAAATACTATTAAATACGATACAATTTTACACAAGATATTTATTTATTTAGAGAATGGATATACTTAAACCTTGCTACAACACTTATAGGCAGTGTACCTAATCGTACAGTAGTGTAGTTTTTAGTAAGTCCGGTTCGTTCCACAGGGAATCTTTTAATCAAAGCTTAACGCTATATTAGTTTTATTTTATAAAAATACAAATATATATAAGTAATATTATTATTATAAAGGGGGGTTTTTACCGTTTAATGACCGGTTTGTCGATTTTAAAAACTTTAGTCGCAGTTAAAACAAAATGTAAAATATTGAATAAATAAAAGACTTAATTTAAAGCGTAAAGTAAATAATGATAATGAAATTGCGATAAATAAAAGTGCGATAAAATAAACTTGCGATAATTAAAAAGTACGATAATTAAAAGTGCAATTAAATACAATAACAAAAAATAAAAGTGCGATAATTAGAAGTGCAATTAAATATAAAATAAAGGAAATTAAATATGAAATAAAAGAATTATGCTTATTTAAACTTCCGTAATCATGATGTTTGACGTGTTGAATTTAGTTTATGCCCATGGGTTAATTGTCCTTTGTCCTGGATTATTTAATATGTCCGTCTGGTTTTTGTCCATAACAGTCCATCAGTCATAAATATAAAGTGCGAGTGTCCTCGTCAAATTATCCTTATACCCGAAGTTAAATATTCCAACTAATTGGAGACTTAAACTGTAACAAGATTTTAATACTTTGTTTAATAATTACACCAGGATGTCGACTGAATGTAACCCAAGGTTTTAATACTTTGTTATCAATTATGCCAAGTGTCCTTGTACATAATTTCACCCCTGTTTTAATAATTCTAGTGGCTATTAATCCATTCCCGTGTCCGGTTAAATGAACGATTATTCGTACATATAAATATCCCTCCCATCGTGTCCGATTGAGTGTATATGGTTATTTATAGGGACGTCCAATTGTAAATCTTTATATTAAAATTAACAAACTATCATTTAGTTAAACAAATATAAAGCCCATTAATAGCCCATAGTCTAATTTCCACAAGTGTTGTTCTTTTGTCCAAACCCCAATTATGGTACAAAGCCCAATTACCCAATTTTAGTAATTAGCCCAACATCATGATTACTTCGTTTTAAATAAGCATAATAATAACTTAGCTACGGGACATTAAATTAAAAAGGTTGAACATAACTTACAATGATTAAAAATAGCGTAGCGTTACCCGGACAGAATTTCGACTTACACCCTTACAACATTCGCTAACACACCCTTATTATTAGGATTTAAAATTAAAATTAAAATTAAAATATAAATTATATATACATATACTACGTTTGAGTGAAGAAGAAAAAGATGATTTTTTACGTTCACCAAACTGCGAATTTATAGGCCTGTGGGCTGGAAAATATGCTCATGCGATCGCATGGAGTTTCTTCCTCCAGGCCATGCGATCGCATGGCCAGCTGGGGAGACTCAAAAGTCTTTGTTTTTTTTATGCCGACGGTTTTTAAATATAATATAATATATATATTAATTTTAAGAATTAATTATATATTATATTATATTCATGTGCATAGTTGACTTGAAATTTTTAGTCCGTTGCGTCGAGCGTTGAGAGTTGACTCTGGTCCCGGTTTCGGATTTTCGAACGTCCTTGCGTACAATTTAATATCTTGTACTTTGCGTTTTGAATCTTGTACTCTTGTAATTTCGAGACGTTCCTTATCAATAATTGGAACCTCTTTGATTGTAATTTGTTCTTTTGAGCTTTTTGGTCGTTTGCGTCTTTAATTCGTCGAATCTGTCTTTTGTCTTCACCTTTTATTATTTAAACGAATATCACTTGTAAATAGAACAATTGCAACTAAAAGCTTGTCTTTCTTGAGGAATAATGCTATGAAATATATGTTCGTTTTTAGCATTATCAGGTGCTCCGGTCTTGTTTGTGAAAAAGAAAGATGGAAGTATGCGGATGTGCATCGATTATCGGGAGTTGAACAAAGTGACGATCAAGAATCGCTATCCATTACCTAGGATTGACGATTTGTTTGACCAACTCCAAGGTGTAACGTATTTTTCTAAGATTGACTTACGGTCCGGCTATCATCAAGTACGGGTCCGTGAGGAAGACATAGAGAAAACGGCTTTTCGAACGCGTTATGGGCATTTTGAGTTTGTAGTTATGCCTTTTGGTCTTACGAATGCACCGGCGGCATTCATGGATCTTATGAACCGGGTGTGCCAACCTATGTTGGACAAGTCGGTAACTGTGTTCATCAACGACATACTTGTTTATTCTAAGAGTATGAAGGAACATGAGCACCATTTGCGTGAAGTGTTGAAGACATTGCGGAAGGAGAAGTTGTATGCAAAATTCTTCAAATGTGAATTTTGGCTAAGGGAAGTTCAATTCCTTGGCCATATTGTGAATCAAGAAGGAATTCAAGTAGACCCGGGGAAGATAGAAACGGTGAAGAGTTGGGGACAACCGACTACGCCTACGGAAATCCGAAGCTTTCTCGGATTGGCCGGTTATTATCGTCGGTTCATCCAAGACTTTTCTAAGATTGCTTCTCCTTTGACTAAATTGACGAGGAAGAACGTAAGATTCAATTGGGAGAATGAGCAAGAAATCGCTTTTCAACTATTAAAAGAGAAATTGTGTTAAGCTCCGGTGTTAGTGTTGCCGGGAGGGGTAGAAGACATGACGGTTTATTGTGATGCTTCTTTAACTGGGCTCGGGTGTGTTTTGATGCAAAGAGGTAAAGTCATCGCTTACGCCTCTCGATAATTAAAGGAATACGAAAAGAGATACCCGACTCACGATCTTGAATTGGCGGCGGTGGTTCATGCGTTGAAAATTTGGCGCCACTACTTATATGGTGTCAAGTGTAGGATTTATTCGGACCATAAGAGTTTGAAACATCTCTTTACTCAACGAGATTTGAATTATCATCAACGTAGGTGGATGGATGTGGTAAAGGATTATGATTGTGAGATACTTTACCATCCGGGAAAGGCGAATGTGGTCGCGGATGCGTTGAGTCGAAAGAGTCAACATCCGGCGATACAAGTAGGATCGTTACGCATGATTATTACTAACGATTTCCTTGTAAAGCTTGGTGAGATTCAAATAGAAGTGTATGTTCACAACAAGCATGAAGAGCGGATTGTGGGGCAAACAGAGTTCATTACTATGGGCTCGCATGGTTTGTTGTCGTTTCAAGGAAGAGTGTGGGTACCTAAGATGGGTGGTAACCGACAAGTGCTACTTGATGAAGCACATAAGTCAAGGTACTCCATTCATCCGGGTGCAACAAAGATGTACTATGATTTGAAGAAAGATTATTGGTGGCCCGGTATGAAGCGTGATGTGGTTAAGTATGTTGAACAATGCGTCACGTGTTTGAAAGTTAAAGCCGAACACCAAAAGCCGTACGGTAAGTTACAACCCTTGGAAGTCCCGAAATGGAAATGGGAGCACATTATCATGGACTTCATTACTAAGTTACCGAAGACGGCGAGAATCCAATATGATACGATTTGGGTGATAGTTGATCGATTAACGAAAAGTGCTTTGTTTCTTCCCATTCGGGAAACGATATCATCGGAGACTTTATCCAAGTTGTTTATCAAGGAGGTGATATCGAGACATGGGGTTCCTATATCTATTGTTTCGGATCGAGATACTCGTTTTACGTCCTGGTTTTGGAACAAGTTTCATGAAGACATGGGTACTCAATTGTAAATGAGCACAGCGTATCATCCTCAAACGAACGGTCAAACAGAACGTACGAATCAAACTTTAGAAGATATGTTACGAGCGTGCATTATTGATTTCGGTGGTAGTTGGGATGAGCATTTGCCTTTGGTGGAATTCTCGTACAATAATAGTTATCATACTAGTATCGGGATGCCGCCATATGAGATGCTTTATGCGCGTAGGTGTCGAACCCCGATTTATTGGGGTGAAGTGGGACAAAAGGAAATAGGGAGTTCCGATTTGGTTTTGGAGACGAATAGTAAAATTGTGATGATTCGGGCTCGACTTAAAGCGGCGCAAGATCGACAAAAGTCTTATGCCGATAAAGGTAGGAGAACGATTGAGTTTCAAGAAGGTGACATGGTGATGCTTAAGGTTTCTCCATGGAAGGGTGTTATCCGGTTTCGAAAACGAGGAAAGTTAGCTACTTGGTTTATTGGTCCTTTCAAGGTTTTGGCACGTGTTGGTGAGGTTGCTTATCGACTAGAGTTACCCGAAGAACTCGCGAGAATTCATAACACATTTCATGTTTCCCATCTTTGTAAGTGTCTTGCGGATGACTCGACTTGGATGCCTTTAGATGAGATTACGTTAAATAACAAACTAGAGTATGCGGAAGAACCGGTTGCAATCCTTGATGAGAAGGTTAAGATGTTGCGAAACAAGGAAGTTAGAACTTTCAAAGTGCAATGGCGACATCGAAAGGGTTCCGAGTTTACATGGGAATCCGAAGAGTTTGTCTTGGTCTATCTTCCGGCTTGTCATGCGACTTGGATCACGAGGACACGCTCCGATTTAAGTGGGAGAGAGTTGTAACATCCCGTTTTCTCGTACGTATCGAAAGGTACATACTTAACCATTTGTACATTTGTAACTCGTTAGATATATGTGTGATATATATATATATATATATATATATATATATATATATATATATATATATATATATATATATATATATATATATATATATATATATATATATATATATATATATATATATATATGTACTAGTTAATGTGTGCATAAATAAGTCTATAAATGAGTTTCGGTTAGTGTTAAGTCTTGTGAGACTTAGATATGAGATTTAGATGTGTATTGGAAGCTTGAACGAATTGAATGTTGTGTAAAACGATTTTTGTGTTTAAGGTTGTCGAGCTTCCCACATACAGCGTTAGGCCGTGCCGCGACAAAGTGGTCCGCGCCGCGGAAAAGCAAGCAAACCAGGAACAGAAGTTAAGTTAAGGGAGGTTGATTTTTATGTTGTATGTCGCGCCGCGACAAATGGGCCGCGCCTCAGCAATACTGCTGGACAGACTCCGGTTTTAGCTCAAATTAAATGAATTTAAGGGGAAAATTGGTAATTTAACGTGTAGATCTGATGGGAGCATTAAATCTCCACCACTTGTTCATTTAATTCATTTATTTTTCTCTTTTCTTTCCATTTTCTCTCCCAAAACACAAAACCCATTTAGATTAAATTTAAGATTTGGAGTTGGAGAATTGTGAATCAAACCTTGGAGCAAGATTTAAAGTTGTTCCTTGTGTCTCTAGCTACACGTTGATACTCTCGGTAAGTTCTAACTTTATGTTTTAAGTTTTAATTGGTTAATGGCTAAGGTTTTGGTTACTAGAGACTTGTATGACCCATTTGAGGGTAAAATGGGTGAATTTGGGTTATGTTGTTGTAATGGAACCCTAACAGCCACAAACTAGGGTTTTGGTCTTGTTATTTGGGGTTGTAAGTGTCAAATGGTGTTGCTAGTCACTAATACACTTTTAGATTTATGAAAGAAGTGTTAACGGGTAAGTTTGGCTTGATTAAGAGGCTAAGTAATTTAAAATGGGTCAAAATGTACTAGTTGACCTAGTTTGGGTGAAATGGGTATGAATTACCCTAAGTTTGTGTTAATTGAAGTTAGTAGACTTTAATGCACCAGCTTTAGTGGTTAAAGTCGGGTCTTGGCCATTTAAGGGCGGTATTTGGTGTGGTTGAGTCATTTAATGCGAATTGGATCATTAAATGCTCAAGTAAGTGTAATGTGGTTAATTTCACTAGTTGGTGTATTGAATGTGTACTTAATGAATTAGGTACATTGCCTTGAAGCTCGGACGTGCATAATCATCATCCTTGTGTCAAGGTGAGTGGAATAAGTATACTTGTACGTATATGATGTGCTTATTTGTACGTAAGGATATGTGTTGTCCTAGTTAGCGATATATGTGTTGTACACTAACGAATTATGAACGGATATGTGTTGTCTAAATTAGCGATATATGTGTTGTACGCTAACGGTTTATTAAATGGATATGTGTTGTCCAAGTTGGTGTTATATGTGTTGTACACTAATGATCTTATGAACGGATATGTGTTGTCCAAGGGTTGGTGATATATGTGTTGTGCACTAACGGTTGTTATGAACACCGATGGAAATTTTGAGTACCATTCCTTTTTGCTATTGGTTAACCATGGTTGTGTGAATGTGTATTTAGCATATTAAATTATGAACTATATGCTATTGTCGGCTGCTAGCTCCTTGTGAATTATGGATTGTAGTTTATGCATGATGTTTGCATGCTTGTCGAATAGCTAGCTTGTATGCGGTATTGTGTAAGTGATTGCAAGTAAGTAGGTTATATATGAACATGTATAATTATTGCATTCACTAAGCATTAGCTTACCCCTCTCGTTGTTTATCTTTTTAGTTGCAGGTGCGGATAAGGGCAAAGGGGTTATCGGGCACTAGGTGGCCTTTGATGATGTTTTGTTGAAGTTTAAAAGTTGGCCTAACGTTTGGGTAGTTTAGTCTCAAACCATGCTCAAAGGGTCGTTTGAATTATAAATTATCGTTGTAGTGGGTCAAACTTGTATTGAACTTAATTAATGGCCTTCGTGCCTTTTATAAACATTTAAATTGTTGAACGTTTAAATGGAACTTGTGAATTGGTTTACATATTTTATTGGCGCGTAAATGTGTATCATTACAAAAAAAAAATTATTGTATGGAATACGGGTTGGGTTGTTTCAATAACATGCTTCTTTATGTTGTATGTTAGATGCTCTTTCTAATTCACGAAATCCTATGTTGGGATATGTTGAGTCAAAATAGGTTCTTAACCCGTAGCGTAAAATTGCATTTGGGTTCCCCGCATTTAACGCTTTAAAGAAAACATGGCGTAACTTAAAGTCTCCCCAATGTGATATACCCCACCTATCAAAGGAAAGCCTTTTATAAACTAAGGCATTTCTGGAAAGTCTTTCAAATGTTTGACAAGTTAATTTCGCCATAACTAAATGTGCTGATGAATTCTGACCGACTCTAGACAAGATTTCCCCAATCATATCCTCTGGTAGGTCTTCTAAAATATTCGGTTGTCTACCCTTAACATCCATTTTGTTTTTATAATGTAAAATAGACAAGGATTAGATTCGTAATAACAAACAATACAAGAAATTTTTACATAGAACATAAAAGTACAAGCACACTACAATACATTTATTACACAACATGCTCACACCCCTCTAATCTGAATCACTGGTTTCTTCTTCTTCGGACTTGGTTCTTTTTCCTAATTTTCTAGGGATATATGATGTTCCTCTAATACGAGTCGTCGTTTTCCACATTGGTTTAGAAAAACCTGGTGGTTTAGAGGTTCCCGGGTTATTGTCACGATATTGAAAATACGAGTGTTGACGGTACATATAAAGTTCATCGGGGTCGGAATCAGATTTCTCTATTTTGATGCCTTTTCCCTTATTATTTTCTTTTGCCTCATTAAATTGGGTCGGGGTAATTTCTATAACATTATCGGAATCCTAATCAGGATCCGATTCATCAAAAAATTGGTTATTTTCCCAATATTTTGCTTCCTTAGCGGAAACACCATTGACCATTATTAACTTTGGTCCATTGGTTGAGGATTTTCTTTTATTTGACCGGTTTTCTGTGGTTCCTACTATTTCCCCCTCCGGAACCTCTTCTTCTTCCGGTTCTTCTTCTTCTGGTTCCTCTTCTTCCGGTTCCTCTTCTTTCGGTTCCGTTTCCTCTTCTTCCGGTTCTTCGAGAACTTGTGAATCTTGCCATTATATATTCGACTCTTCGTTATTATTAGGTGAGTCAATGGGATTTGTGCTAGAGGTAGACATCTATCACACAATATCAAACATGTTAAGAGATTAATATATCACATAATATTTACATGTTAATAATATATAGTTTCTAACAAAAATGTTAAGCAATCATTTTTAAAGAAAACACAGTCGAAGTCCAGACTCACTAATGCATCCTAACAAACTCGATAAGACACACTAATGCAAATTTTCTGGTTCTCTAAGACCAACGCTCGGATACCAACTCAAATGTCCCGTTCATATTGATTATAAACGTTCCATATTAATTGATTTCGTTGCGAGGTTTTGACCTCTATATGAGACGTTTTTCAAAGACTGCATTCATTTTTAATACAACCATAACCTTTATTTTATCAATAAAGGTTTTAAAAGCATTACGTAGATTGTCAAATAATGATAATCTAAAATATAATGTTTACACATGACCATTACATAATGGTTTACAATAGAAATATATTACATCGACATATGTTTCTTGAATGCAGTTTTTACACAATATCATACAAACATGGACTCCAAATCTTGTCCTTATTTTAGTATGCAACAGCGGAAGCTCTTAGTATTCACCTGAGAATAAACATGCTTTAAACGTCAACAAAAATGTTGGTGAGTTATAGGTTTAACCTATATATATCAAATCGTAACAATAGACCACAAGATTTCATATTTCAATACACATCCCATACATAGAGATAAAAATCATTCATATGGTGAACACCTGGTAACCGACATTAATAAGATGCATATATAAGAATATCCCCATCATTCCGGGACACCCTTCGGATATGATATAAATTTCGAAGTACTAAAGCATCCGGTACTTTGGATGGGGTTTGTTAGGCCCAATAGATCTATCTTTAGGATTCGCGTCAATTAGGGTGTCTGTTCCCTAATTCTTAGATTACCAAACTTAATAAAAAGGGGCATATTCGATTTCGATAATTCAACCATAGAATGTAGTTTCACGTACTTGTGTCTATTTTGTAAATCATTTATAAAACCTGCATGTATTCTCATCCCAAAAATATTAGATTTTAAAAGTGGGACTATAACTCACTTTCACAGATATTTCCTTCCTCGGAAATAAGACTTGGCCACGGATCGATTAACGAACCTATACAAATATGTACATATATCAAAGTATGATCAAAATATAATTACAACCATTTTTATTATGTTTTAAAGATTTGAATGTATTAAGTCAGCTGTCCTCGTTAATAACCTACAACTAGTTTTCCACAGTTAGATGTACAGAAATAAATCGATATATATTATCTTGAATCAATCCACCACCCAGTGTATACACGTCTCAGGCTAGATCACAACTCAAAGTATATATATTTTTGGAATCAACCTCAACCCTGTATAGCTAACTCCAACATTACTGCATATAGAGTGTCTATGGTTGTTCCAAATAATATATATACATGGGTCGATATGATATGTCAAAACATTTGCATACGTGTCTATGGTATCCCAAGATTATATAATATTTTAGAATATATGTATAATACAATATAAGTTAGCTAGGATATGATTTGTATAGATTTGTTAAACATTTCCCGTAGCTAAAAAGATCAAAAATATTCAATCTTGTTTTACCCATAACTTCTTCATTTTAAATCTGTTTTGAATGAATCAAATTGCTATGGTTTCATATTGAACTCTAATTTAAGAATCCAAACAGAAAAAGTATAGGTTTATTGTCAGAAATTTAAGTTACATGTCAATTACTAAAGAGGTAGTCATTTCCGTCGAAAGAACGACATCTTGATGACCATTTTGAAAAACATACTTTCACTTTGAGTTTAACCAAGATTTTTGGATATAGTTTCATGTTCATATGAAAAATCATTTTTCCAGAAGAACAACTTTTAAATCAAAGTTTATCATAGTTTTTAATTATCCAAACCAAAACAGCCCCCGGTTTCACTACGACGGCGTATATCCGATTTTATGGTGTTCATCGTGTTTCCAGGTTTTAAATCATTAAGTTAGCATATCATATAGATATAGAACATGTGTTTAATTTATTTTGAAAGTCAAGTTAGAAGGATTAACTTTTGTTTGCGAACAAGTTTAGAATTAACTAAACTATGTTCTAGTGATTACAAGTTTAAACTTTCGAATAAGATAGCTTTATATGTATGAATCGAATGATGTTATGAACATCATTACTATCTCAAGTTTTCTGGATAAAACTAATGGAAATGAGAAAAATGGTTCTAGCTTCAAATGATCCTTGGATGGCTTGAAAGTTCTTGAAGCAGAATCAAGACACGAAAACAGTTCAAGTAAGATTTTCACTCGAAATAAGATTGTTATAGTTGTAGAAATTGAATCAAAGTTTGAATATGAATATTACCTTGAATTAGAAAGATAACCTACTGTAAATAACAAAGGTTCCTTGATCTTAGATGATTACTTGGAATGGATTAGAAAGCTTGGAAGTAGACTTGCAAACTTGGAAGTATTCTTGATTTTTATGAAACTATACTTATGGAATTTATGAAGAACACTTAGAACTTGAAGATGGAACTTGAGAGAGATCAATTAAATGAATAAAATTGAAGAATGAAAGTGTTTGTAGGTGTTTTTGGTCGTTGGTATATGGATTAGATATAAAGGATATGTAATTTTGTTTTCATGTAAATAAGTCATGAATGATTACTAATATTTTTGTAATTTTATGAGATATTTCATGCTAGTTGCCAAATGATGGTTCCCACATGTGTTAGGTGACTCACATGGGCTGCTAAGAGCTGATCATTGGAGTGTATATACCAATAGTACATACATCTAAAAGCTGTGTATTGTACGAGTACGAATACGGGTGCATACGAGTAGAATTGTTGATGAAACTGAACGAGGATGTAATTGTTGAAATGTCCCGTTCTTATTGATTAAAAACGTTCCATATTAATTGATTTCGTTGCGAGGTTTTGACCTCTATATGAGACGTTTTTCAAAGACTGCATTCATTTTAAAACAAACCATAACCTTTATTTCATCAATAAAGGTTTAAAAAGCTTTACGTAGATTATCAAATAATGATAATCTAAAATATCCTGTTTACACACGACCATTACATAATGGTTTACAATACAAATATGTTACAACAAAATAAGTTTCTTGAATGCAGTTTTTACACAATATCATACAAGCATGGACTCCAAATCTCGTCCTTATTTAAGTATGCGACAGCGGAAGCTCTTAATAATTACCTGAGAATAAACATGCTTAAAACGTCAACAAAAATGTTGGTGAGTTATAGGTTTAACTTATATATATCAAATCATAATAATAGACCACAAGATTTCATATTTCAATACACATCCCATACATAGAGATAAAAATCATTCATATGGTGAACACCTGGTAACCGACATTAACAAGATGCATATTTAAGAATATCCCCATCATTCCGGGACACCCTTCGGATATGATATAAATTTCGAAGTACTAAAGCATCCAGTACTTTGGATGGGGTTTGTTAGGCCCAATAGATCTATCTTTAGGATTCGCGTCAATTAGGATGTATGTTCCCTAATTCTTAGATTACCAGACTTAATAAAAAGGGGCATATTCGATTTCGATAATTCAACCATAGAATGTAGTTTCACATACTTGTGTCTATTTTGTAAATCATTTATAAAACCTGCATGTATTCTCATCCCAAAAATATTAGATTTTAAAAGTGGGACTATAACTCACTTTCATAGATTTTTACTTCGTCGGGAAGTAAGACTTGGCCACTGGTTGATTCACGAACCTATAATAATATATACATATATATCAAAGTATGTTCAAAATATATTTACAACACTTTTAATATATTTTGATGTTTTAAGTTTATTAAGTCAGCTGTCCTCGTTAGTAACCTACAACTAGTTGTCCACAGTTAGATGTACAGAAATAAATCGATAAATATTATCTTGAATCAATCCACGACCCAGTGTATACGTATCTCAGTATTGATCACAACTCAAACTATATATATTTTGGAATCAACCTCAACCCTGTATAGCTAACTCCAACATTCACATATAGAGTGTCTATGGTTGTTCCGAAATATATATAGATGTGTCGACATGATAGGTCGAAACATTGTATACGTGTCTATGGTATCTCAAGATTACATAATATACAATACAAGTTGATTAAGTTATGGTTAGAATAGATTTGTTACCAATTTTCACGTAGCTAAAATGAGAAAAATTATCCAATCTTGTTTCACCCATAACTTCTTCATTTTAAATCCGTTTTGAGTGAATCAAATTGCTATGGTTTCATATTGAACTCTATTTTATGAATCTAAATAGAAAAAGTATAGGTTTATAGTTGGAAAAATAAGTTACAAGTCGTTTTTGTAAAGGTAGACATTTCAGTCGAAAGAACGACGTCTAGATGACCATTTTAGAAAACATACTTCCACTTTGAGTTTAACCATAATTTTTGGATATAGTTTCATGTTCATAATAAAAATCATTTTCTCAGAATAACAACTTTTAAATCAAAGTTTATCATAGTTTTTAATTAACTAACCCAAAACAGCCCGCGGTGTTACTACGACGGCGTAAATCCGGTTTTACGGTGTTTTTCGTGTTTCCAGGTTTTAAATCATTATGTTAGCATATCATATAGATATAGAACATGTGTTTAGTTAATTTTAAAAGTCAAGTTAGAAGGATTAACTTTTGTTTGCGAACAAGTTTAGAATTAACTAAACTATGTTCTAGTGATTACGAGTTTAAACCTTCGAATAAGATAGTTTTATATATATGAATCGAATGATGTTATGAACATCATTACTACCTCAAGTTTAGTAGGTAAACCTACTGGAAGTGACAAGAAATGATCTAGCTTCAAAGGATCTTGGATGGCTTGAAAGTTCTTGAAGTAGGATCATGACACAAAAACAAGTTCAAGTAAGATTTTTACTCGAATTAAGATAGTTTATAGTTATAGAAATTGAATCAAAGTTTGAATATGAATATTACCTTGAATAAGAAAGATAACCTACTGTATATTACAAAGGTTTCTTGATCTTAGATGATTACTTGGAATGGATTAGAAAGCTTGGAAGTAAATTAGTAAACTTGAAGGGATTTTTGAAGTGTTCTTGAAGTGTTCTTCCTATGATGATTATAGCTTGATTCTTGAAGTGATTTTTGATGAATATGATGATTAAATACTGGAAAAATACATTCATAATAGTGTGTGTGTGTGTGTTGAGAGAGAATTAGAAAGAGAATTAGAAGTGAAATGGAGTGAATGATGAGTGGTAATTGGTGAGTGGGGTTAAAAGGAGTTCTAGTTAGTTGACTAGCTCATGGTAGAAGTTAAAATTGATTAGTCATACATGACATAATCAAGAGTGGAATCCCATGCTAGTTCCTATTGGTATATACTCATAGTAAGTACGTTTTGAAGCTGTGTATAATACGGGTAAGAATACGACTAGAATTCTTGATGAAAGAAAAGAATGGGAAAGTAACTGTAACCATTTTCGTTAAGTATGAGTGTTTTGATATATGTCTTGAAGTCTTCCAAAAGTATTTTAATACATCTAAATACACTACATGTATATACATTTTAACTGAGTCGTTAAGTCATCGTTAGTCGTTACATGTAAGTGTTGTTTTGAAACCTTTAAGTTAACGATCTCAATTAATGTTGTTAACCCATTGTTTATTATATCTAATGAGATGTTAAATTATTATATTATCATGATATTATGATATATTAATATATCTTAATATGATATATATACATTTAAATGTCGTTACAACGATAATCGTTACATATATGTCTCGTTTCGAAATCCTTAAGTTAGTAGTCTTGTTTATATGTATATAACTCATTGTTAATATAATTATGGAGATACTTACTTATCATAATCTCATGTTAACCATATGTATATCCATATATATATCGTCATGTCGTTTTTACAAGTTTTAACGTTCGTGAATCGCCGGTCAACTTGGGTGGTCAATTGTCTATATGAAACATATTTCAATTAATCAAGTCTTAAAATGTTTGATTGCTTAACATATTGGAAACATTTAATCATGTAAATATCAATCTCAATTAATATATATAAACATGGAACAGTTCGGGTCACTACAGTACCTACCCGTTAAATAAATTTCGTCCCGAAATTTTAAGCTGTTGAAGGTGTTGACGAATCTTCTGGAAATAGATGCGGGTATTTCTTCTTCATCTGATCTTCACGCTCCCAGGTGAACTCGGGTCCTATACGAGCATTCCATCGAACCTTAACAATTGGTATCTTGTTTTGCTTAAGTCTTTTAACCTCACGATCCATTATTTCGACGGGTTCTTCAATGAATTGGAGTTTTTCGTTGATTTGGATTTCATCAAACGGAATAGTGAGATCTTCTTTAGCAAAACATTTCTTCAAATTTGAGACATGGAAAGTTTTATGTACAGCCGCGAGTTGTTGAGGTAACTCAAGTCGGTAAGCTACTGGTCCGACACGATCAATAATCTTGAATGGTCCAATATACCTTGGATTTAATTTCCCTCGTTTACCAAATCGAACAACGCCTTTCCAAGGTGCAACTTTAAGCATGACCATCTCTCCAATTTCAAATTCTATATCTTTTCTTTTAATGTCAGCGTAGCTCTTTTGTCGACTTTGGGCGGTTTTCAACCGTTGTTGAATTTGGATGATCTTCTCGGTAGTTTCTTGTATAATCTCCAGACCCGTAATCTGTCTATCCCCCACTTCACTCCAACAAATTGGAGACCTGCACTTTCTACCATAAAGTGCTTCAAACGGCGCCATCTCAATGCTTGAATGGTAGCTATTGTTGTTGGAAAATTCTGCTAACGGTAGATGTCGATCCAAACTGTTTCCGAAATCAATAACACATGCTCGTAGCATGTCTTCAAGCGTTTGTATCATCCTTTCACTCTGCCCATCAGTTTGTGGATGATAGGCAGTACTCATGTCTAGACGAGTTCCTAATGCTTGCTGTAATATCTGCCAGAATCTTGAAATAAATCTGCCATCCCTATCAGAGATAATAGAGATTGGTATTCCATGTCTGGAGACGACTTCCTTCAAATACAGTCGTGCTAACTTCTCCATCTTGTCATCTTCTCTTATTGGCAGGAAGTGTGCTGATTTGGTGAGACGATCAACTATTACCCAAATAGTATCAAAACTACTTGCAGTCCTTGGAAATTTAGTGATGAAATCCATGGTAATGTTTTCCCATTTCCATTCTGGGATTTCGGGTTGTTGAAGTAGACCTGATGGTTTCTGATGCTCAGCTTTGACCTTAGAACACGTCAAACATTCTCCTACATATTTAGCAACATCGGCTTTCATACCCGGCCACCAAAAATGTTTCTTGAGATCCTTGTACATCTTTCCCGTTCCAGGATGTATTGAGTATCTGGTTTTATGAGCTTCTCTAAGTACCATTTCTCTCATATCTCCAAATTTTGGTACCCAAATCCTTTCAGCCCTATACCGGGTTCCGTCTTCCCAAATATTAAGATGCTTCTCCGATCCTTTGGGTATTTCATCCTTTAAATTTCCCTCTTTTAAAATTCCTTGTTGCGCCTCCTTTATTTGAGTAGTAAGGTTATTATGAATCATTATATTCATAGATTTTACTCGAATGGGTTCTCTGTCCTTCCTGCTCAAGGCATCGGCTACCACATTTGCCTTCCCCGGGTGGTAACGAATCTCAAAGTCGTAATCATTCAACAATTCAATCCACCTACGCTGCCTCATATTCAGTTATTTCTGATTAAATATGTGTTGAAGACTTTTGTGGTCGGTATATATAATACTTTTGACCCCATATAAGTAGTGCCTCCAAGTCTTTAATGCAAAAACAACCGCGCCTAATTCCAAATCATGCGTCGTATAATTTTGCTCGTGAATCTTCAATTGTCTAGACGCATAAGCAATCACCTTCGTTCGTTGCATTAATACACAACCGAGACCTTGCTTTGATGCGTCACAATAAATCACAAAATCATCATTCTCTTCAGGCAATGACAATATAGGTGCCGTAGTTAGCTTTTTCTTCAATAACTGAAACACTTTCTCTTGTTCATCATTCCATTCAAATTTCTTCCCTTTATGCGTTAATGCAGTCAAGGGTTTTGCTATTCTGGAAAAGTCTTGGATGAACCTTCTGTAGTAACCAGCTAGTCCTAAAAACTGGCGTATGTGTTTTGGAGTTTTCGGGGTTTCCCACTTTTCAACAGTTTCTATCTTTGCCGGATCCACCTTAATACCTTCTTTGTTCACTATGTGACCGAGGAATTGAACTTCTTCCAACCAAAATGCACACTTTGAAAACTTAGCGTACAATTCTTCCTTCCTCAATACTTCTAACACCTTTCTCAAATGTTCACCGTGTTCTTGGTCATTCTTTGAGTAAATAAGTATGTC
Source organism: Rutidosis leptorrhynchoides (assembly GCF_046630445.1). Classification (NCBI taxonomy): domain Eukaryota; kingdom Viridiplantae; phylum Streptophyta; class Magnoliopsida; order Asterales; family Asteraceae; genus Rutidosis; species Rutidosis leptorrhynchoides. Next base: position 247,028,952 of record NC_092341.1, read on the forward strand.
ATCAATGAAAACAGTGACAAACTTGTCAAGGTATGGTCCACACACTCGGTTCATAAGGTCCATGAACACAGCTGGTGCATTAGTTAAACCAAATGGCATGACCATAAACTCGTAATGACCGTAACGTGTTCTGAAAGTAGTCTTTGGAATATCATCTTCTTTCACCCGCATTTGATGATACCCGGAACGTAAGTCAATCTTTGAATAAACAGACGAGCCTTGTAGTTGATCAAATAAGTCGTCGATTCTCGGTAGTGGGTAGCGGTTCTTGATGGTAAGTTTGTTCAACTCTCGGTAGTCGATACACAACCTGAATGTACCATCTTTCTTCTTGACAAACAAAACAGGAGCTCCCCACGGTGATGTGCTTGGTCGAATGAAACCACGCTCTAAAAGTTCTTGTAATTGGCTTTGCAGTTCTTTCATCTCGCTGGGTGCGAGTCTGTAAGGAGCACGAGCTATTGGTGCAGCTCCTGGTACAAGATCTATTTGAAATTCAACGGATCGATGTGGGGGTAATCCCGGTAATTCTTTCGGAAATACATCGGGAAATTCTTTTGCGACGGGAACATCATTGATGCTCTTTTCTTCAGTTTGTACTTTCTCGACGTGTGCTAGAACAGCATAGCAACCTTTTCTTATTAGTTTTTGTGCCTTCAAATTACTAATAAGATGTAGCTTCGTGTTGCCCTTTTCTCCGTACACCATTAAGGGTTTTCCTTTTTCTCGTATAATGCGAATTGCATTTTTGTAACAAACGATCTCTGCTTTCACTTCTTTCAACCAGTCCATACCGATTATCACATCAAAACTCCCTAACTCTACTGGTATCAAATCAATCTTAAATGTTCCGCTAACCAGTTTAATTTCTCGATTCCGACATATATTATCTGCTGAAATTAATTTACCATTTGCTAATTCGAGTAAAAATTTACTATCCAAAGGCGTCAATGGACAACTTAATTTAGCACAAAATCTCTACTCATATAGCTTCTATCCGCACCCGAATCAAATAAAACGTAAGCAGATTTATTGTCAATAAGAAACGTACCCGTAACAAGCTCCGGGTCTTCCTATGCCTCTGCCGCATTAATATTGAAAACTCTTCCGCGGCCTTGTCCATTCGTGTTCTCCTGGTTCAGGCAATTTCTAATAATGTGGCCCGGTTTTCCACATTTATAACAAACTACATTGGCATAACTTGCTCCGACACTACTTGCTCCGCCATTACTCGTTCCGACACCATTTGTTCCTTTCGTTCTATTAACCCCTGGTCCGTAGACCTCACACTTCGCCGCGCTATGACCATTTCTTTTACACTTGTTGCAAAATTTGGTGCAGAACCCCGAGTGATACTTTTCACACCTTTGGCATAGTTGCTTCTGATTGTTGTTGTTGTTGCGGTTATTATTGTTGTTGGGATGATTGTTGTAGTTGCTGTTGTTGTTGTTGTTGTTGTTGTTGTTATTGTTGTTGTTGTTGTTGTTGTTGTTGTTGTTTGGCCGTTTGTTGTAGTTGCGATTGATGTTGCGATTGTTGGGATAATTGTTGCGATTATTGTTGTAATTGCTGTTGTTGTATTGGTGATTCTTATCACCATTTTCCTCCCACTTTCTTTTGACTTGCTTCACATTGGCCTCTTCAGCAGTCTGTTCTTTAATTCTTTCTTCAATCTGGTTCACTAGTTTGTGAGCCATTCTACATGCCTGTTGTATGGAGGCGGGCTCGTGTGAACTTATATCTTCTTGGATTCTTTCCGGTAATCCTTTCACAAACGCGTCGATCTTCTCTTCCTCATCTTCGAATGCTCCCGGACACAATAGGCACAATTCTGTGAATCGTCTTTCGTACGTGGTAATATCAAATCCTTGGGTTCGTAACCCTCTAAGTTCTGTCTTGAGCTTATTGACCTCGGTTCTGGGACGGTACTTCTCATTCATCAAGTGCTTGAATGCTGACCACGGTAGTGCGTACGCATCATCTTGTCCCACTTGCTCTAGATAGGTATTCCACCATGTTAACGCAGAACCTGTGAAGGTATGCGTAGCGTACTTCACTTTGTCCTCTTCAGTACACTTACTTATGGCAAACACCGATTCGACCTTCTCGGTCCACCGTTTCAATCCGATCGGTCCTTCGGTTCCATCAAATTCCAAAGGTTTGCAGGCAGTGAATTCTTTGTAGGTGAATCCTACACGATTTCCTGTACTGCTAGATCCAAGGTTATTGTTGTTATGTAGTGCAGCCTGTACTGCGGCTATGTTTGAAGCTAGAAAAGTACGGAATTCCTCTTCATTCATATTCACGGTGTGTCGAGTAGTCGGTGCCATTTCCTTCAAAATAGTCAAATGGAACAAGTTAATCATACAGAATATTAAGAGTAGTTAATAGTATTTCGTAGCATAATATGAACTCATTTATAAAAGCTTTTTCTTCATATTAGCGTTTTATAAGTTTAAATTCGGGTAGTACCTACCCGTTAAGTTCATACTTAGTAGCTAATATACAATTCAACTACTACAATTCTATATGAAAAACTGATTATAATAATATTTCGCGTTCAAACTTTTATACAATATTTTACAAACTTACAATACCGCTTATTTTACATAAAGCATGAAATATAGCACACAATAACTTTGATACAAGATAGTTGTGAAGATAATTCTAGCTAGTACACAAGTCGTTCAGCAAAGGCAATAAAGACACGTAATTCATACGTCCATAAACAAGTCATGCATTCTGGTTTTACTAGAACTACTTCCCATCCTTGGTCTTGTGGAACATAACCGTTATGGCCGTTGATAAGACAGCGTGTTGTAACGTCGTCAAAGGGACGAGGGTTATGTAATGTCCAACAGTCCCGTAACAATCTAAAAACCTCATTTCTTACCCCAATTACCGACTCCATCACTTGTGGGAACGTTTTGTTTAATAGTTGTAGCCCGATGTTCTTGTTCTCACTTTGGTGAGAAGCAAAAATTACTAATCCGTAAGCATAACATGCTTCTTTATGTTGCATGTTAGCCGCTTTTTCTAAATCACGAAGTCCAATATTCGGATATATTGAGTCAAAATAATTTCTTAACCCATTGCGTAAAATATCATTTGGGTTCCCCGCAATATATGCGTCAAAGTAAACACATCGTAACTTATGGATTTCCCAATGTGGTATCCCCCATCTTTCGAACGAAAGCCTTTTATAAACCAAGGCATTCTTGGAACGTTCTTCGAATGTCTTACAAACTGATCTCGCCTTAAATAGTCGTGCCGAAGAATTCTGACCGACTTTAGACAAGATTTCATCAATCATGTCTCCGGGTAGGTCTCTTAAAATATTGGGTTGTCTATCCATTTTGTGTTTTTATACTGTAAAATAGACAAGAGTTAGATTCATAAAAAAAATACTTATTAATACAAGAAATTTTTACATATATCTTAAAGCATAAGCACACTATATTACATATATTACACCACACGAATACAACTATCTTATTCCGACTCGCTTGTTTCTTCTTTTTCGGTTTTGGTTCGTTTTGCCAAGTTTCTAGGGATATATGATGTTCCCCTAATACGAGCCGTCGTTTTCCACATTGGTTTAGAAAAACCTGGTGGTTTAGAGGTTCCCGGGTCATTGTTACAACTTAAGGACTTCGGGGGTTGACGATACATATAAAGTTCATCGGGGTTGGAATTAGATTTTTCCATTTTTATGCCCTTTCCCTTATTATTTTCTTTTGCCTTTTTAAATTCAGTTGGGGTAATTTCTATAACATCATCGGAATTCTCGTCGGAATCCGATTCATCGGAGAATTGGTAATCCTCCCAATATTTTGCTTCCTTGGCGGAAACACCATTGACCATAATTAACCTTGGTCGGTTGGTTTAGGATTTTCTTTTACTTAACCGTTTTATTATTTCCCCCACCGGTTCTATTTCTTCATCCGGTTCCGATTCTTCTTCCGGTTCCGATTCTTCTTCTGGTTCCGACTCTTCTTCCGGTTCCTCTTCGGGAACTTGTGAATCAGTCCACGAATCATTCCAATTTACATTTGACTCTTCATTATTATTAGGTGAGTCAATGGGACTTGTTCTAGAGGTAGACATCTATCACATAATATCAAACGCGTTAAGAGATTAATATATCACATAATATTCACATGTTAAAAATATATAGTTTCCAACAAAATTTGTTAAGCAATCATTTTTCAAGTAAACTCGGTCGAAGTCCAGACTCACTAATGCATCCTAACAAACTCGATAAGACACACTAATGAAAAATTCTGGTTCTCTAAGACCAACGCTCAGATACCAACTGAAATGTCCCGTTCTTATTGATTAAAAACGTTCCATATTAATTGATTTCGTTGCGAGGTTTTGACCTCTATATGAGACGTTTTTCAAAGACTGCATTCATTTTAAAACAAACCATAACCTTTATTTCATCAATAAAGGCTTAAAAAGCTTTACGTAGATTATCAAATAATGATAATCTAAAATATCCTGTTTACACACGACCATTACATAATGGTTTACAATACAAATATGTTACAACAAAATAAGTTTCTTGAATGCAGTTTTTACACAATATCATACAAGCATGGACTCCAAATTTCGTCCTTATTTAAGTATGCGACAGCGGAAGCTCTTAATAATTACCTGAGAATAAACATGCTTAAAACGTCAACAAAAATGTTGGTGAGTTATAGGTTTAACCTATATATATCAAATCATAATAATAGACCACAAGATTTCATATTTCAATACACATCCCATACATAGAGATAAAAATTATTCATATGGTGAACACCTGGTAACCGACATTAACAAGATGCATATTTAAGAATATCCCCATCATTCCGGGACACCCTTCGGATATGATATAAATTTCGAAGTACTAAAGCATCCGGTACTTTGGATGGGGTTTGTTAGGCCCAATAGATCTATCTTTAGGATTCGCGTCAATTAGGGTGTCTGTTCCCTAATTCTTAGATTACCAGACTTAATAAAAAGGGGCATATTCGATTTCGATAATTCAACCATAGAATGTAGTTTCACGTACTTGTGTCTATTTTGTAAATCATTTATAAAACCTGCATGTATTCTCATCCCAAAAATATTAGATTTTAAAAGTGGGACTATAACTCACTTTCACAGATTTTTACTTCGTCGGGAAGTAAGACTTGGCCACTGGTTGATTCACGAACCTATAACAATATATACATATATATCAAAGTATGTTCAAAATATATTTACAACACTTTTAATATATTTTGATGTTTTAAGTTTATTAAGTCAGCTGTCCTCGTTAGTAACCTACAACTAGTTGTCCACAGTTAGATGTACAGAAATAAATCGATAAATATTATCTTGAATCAATCCACGACCCAGTGTATACGTATCTCAGTATTGATCACAACTCAAACTATATATATTTTGGAATCAACCTCAACCCTGTATAGCTAACTCCAACATTCACATATAGAGTGTCTATGGTTGTTCCGAAATATATATAGATGTGTCGACATGATAGGTTGAAACATTGTATACGTGTCTATGGTATCTCAAGATTACATAATATACAATACAAGTTGATTAAGTTATGGTTGGAATAGATTTGTTACCAATTTTCACGTAGCTAAAATGAGAAAAATTATCCAATCTTGTTTTACCCATAACTTCTTCATTTTAAATCCGTTTTGAGTGAATCAAATTGCTATGGTTGCATATTGAACTCTATTTTATGAATCTAAACAGAAAAAGTATAGGTTTATAGTCGGAAAAATAAGTTACAAGTCGTTTTTGTAAAGGTAGTCATTTCAGTCGAAAGAACGACGTCTAGATGACCATTTTAGAAAACATACTTCCACTTTGAGTTTAACCATAATTTTTGGATATAGTTTCATGTTCATAATAAAAATCATTTTCTCAGAATAACAACTTTTAAATCAAAGTTTATCATAGTTTTTAATTAACTAACCCAAAACAGCCCGCGGTGTTACTACGACGGCGTAAATCCGGTTTTACGGTGTTTTTCGTGTTTTCAGGTTTTAAATTATTAAGTTAGCATATCATATAGATATAGAACATGTGTTTAGTTAATTTTAAAAGTCAAGTTAGAAGGATTAACTTTTGTTTGCGAACAAGTTTAGAATTAACTAAACTATGTTCTAGTGATTACGAGTTTAAACCTTCGAATAAGATAGTTTTATATATATGAATCGAATGATGTTATGAACATCATTACTACCTCAATTTTAGTAGGTAAACCTACTGGAAGTGACAAGAAATGATCTAGCTTCAAAGGATCTTGGATGGCTTGAAAGTTCTTGAAGTAGGATCATGACACAAAAACAAGTTCAAGTAAGATTTTTACTCGAATTAAGATAGTTTATAGTTATAGAAATTGAATGAAAGTTTGAATATGAATATTACCTTGAATAAGAAAGATAACCTACTGTATATAACAAAGGTTTCTTGATCTTAGATGATTACTTGGAATGGATTAGAAAGCTTGGAAGTAAATTAGTAAACTTGAAGGGATTTTTGAAGTGTTCTTGAAGTGTTCTTCCTATGATGATTATAGCTTGATTCTTGAAGTGATTTTTGATGAAGATGATGATTAAATACTGGAAAAATACGTTCATAATAGTGTGTGTGTTGAGAGAGAATTAGAAAGAGAATTGGAAGTGAAATGGAGTGAATGATGAGTGGTAATTGGTGAGTGGTGAGTGGGGTTAAAAGGAGTTCTAGTTAGTTGACTAGCTCATGGTAGAAGTTAAAATTGATTAGTCATACATGACATAATCAAGAGTGGAATCCCATGCTAGTTCCTATTGGTATATACCCATAGTAAGTATGTTTTGAAGCTGTGTATAATACAGGTAAGAATACGACTAGAATTCTTGATGAAAGAAAAGAATGGGAAAGTAACTTTAACCATTTTCGTTAAGTATGAGTGTTTTGATATATGTCTTGAAGTCTTCCAAAAGTATTTTAATACATCTAAATACACTACATGTATATACATTTTAACTGAGTCGTTAAGTCATCGTTAGTCGTTACATGTAAGTGTTGTTTTGAAACCTTTAAGTTAACGATCTCAATTAATGTTGTTAACCCATTGTTTATTATATCTAATGAGATGTTAAATTATTATATTATCATGATATTATGATATATTAATATATCTTAATATGATATATATACATTTAAATGTCGTTACAACGATAATCGTTACATATATGTCTCGTTTCAAAATCCTTAAGTTAGTAGTCTTGTTTATATGTATATAACTCATTGTTAATATACTTATGGAGATACTTACTTATCATAATCTCATGTTAACCATATGTATATCCATATATATATCGTCATGTCGTTTTTACAAGTTTTAACGTTCGTGAATCGCCGGTCAACTTGGGTGGTCAATTGTCTATATGAAACATATTTCAATTAATCAAGTGTTAACAAGTATGATTGCTTAACATGTTGGAAACATTTAATCATGTAAATATCAATCTCAATTAATATATATAAACATGGAAAAGTTCGGGTCACTACAATTGTAAGCATTTTTGTTAAGTAGAAGTACTTTGATATGTGTCTTGAAGTCTTTCAAAAGTGTAAGAATACATATCAAAACACAACATGTATATACATTCTAATGAAGTCGTTAAGTCTTCGTTAGTCGTTACTTGTAAGTGTTGTTTTGAAACCTTTAAGTTAACGATCTCAATTAATGTTGTTAACCCAATGTTTATTATATCAAATGAGATGTTAAATTATTATTTTATCATGATATTATGATGTATGAATATCTCTTAATATGATATATACATTAAAATATCGTTACAACGATAATCGTTACATATAAGTCTCGTTTCGTAATTCTTGAGTTAGTAGTCTTGTTTTTACATATGTAGTTCATTGTTAACACACTTAATGATATATTTAAATATCATTTTATCATGTTAAATATAGTGTATCAATATCTTAATATGATACATATATATTTAGTAGACGTTATCATAACGATAATCGTTATATATATCATTTCGAGTTTCTTAACTTAGTAATCTCATTTCTTATGTATATCATACATTGTTAATATACTTAGTGAGATACTTACTCATCATAATCTCATGTCAACCATATATATATATGTCTATATATACCACAACATGTAGTTTTTACAATTTTGTAACGTTCGTGAATCGCCGGTCAACTTGGGTGATCAATTGTCTATATGAAACTTATTTCATTTAATCAAGTCTTAAAAAGTTTGATTGCTTAATATGTTGGAAACATTTAGTCATGTAAATATCAATCTCAATTAATATATATAAACATGGAAAAGTTCGTGTCACTACATCACGCTCCCAAACCACGCTCTCAACCACTACAAATAGTCTTAATGGGATTTCCTATGACTTGAGAAAGGGTTGGATTCACCTATGATCAGCTCAGTGAGAAACCATAGTTTACGGCGTGACTCATTATTGGCATGTTCTGTTAGAAAATACATGTTCCATTTTGTTTTCATTTTTGCTAATTATTATAATACACTCAAAATACTTACTCAAATATTTGTAACTTCCTTTATTTAAGTAAATACTTCCTAGAAGAAAATAAAAAAAGATTTGGTACTAAATTTTGCTCCTACTTTCTGTTACTTCATTCACTTTCAACTAAGGCTTTATATAGCCTAATATACATTTACACATGCACCACTAGCAACTAACCCCACTTCCAAATTTGCTACCCATTACAATCGCCTCCCATGACTCACGTACTCACATGATTCAGTCAACATATCATTCTAACTAATAAACAATTAACTAAAACTTACATATTGTTGTAAATTTAGTAGTTAAATATGGATGGTAATTAGTCAAATATGGATAGTAAAATTTGTACTATATATATGTGCATAATGTAAGTTACAAAAACACATATATACATTAAATACATCACACCTCTCTTCAACCTCTTTCTCTCCTATATCTTCTACAACACATCTCTCTTTTGTTGGTTCTTTCAATTTGAATATATTAAACCAGGCCACTAAAGGTAGTTATAAGCCTACTGAAATATAACACGTTATCAGCACGAAGTGCTCCGTATAATCAAGGTTTATCTAAGCAAGCACACGTCACTAATCAAGGTAAGAAATTATCTAACTTTTATTAACTTCACTAACATTTATATTTATGTTATTTAAGTTATATATGGTCAGTTATACCGCCTGAATTATATTTCTGTAATCTAACTTTTATTAACTTCACTAACATTTATATTTATGTTATTTAAGTTATATATGGTCGGTTATACCGCCTGAATTATATTTTCTGTAATCTAACTCTTATTAACTTCACTAACATTTATATTTATGTTAATAAGACCTCATGATTTTACGCAACACGTCATTTGACAACACGGTACTTTATGTACGCAACACGTCATTTGACAACACGGTACCATGGGTCGAGATTAATTCCGATCAATACGAATACGATGGGGTCTTTATATGTTATCTAACATTTATGATTACTTATGCAATTAATCATTATTTATTTCATGCATACTAATGTTTATTCTTAAAAGTAAATCTTAAAAGTTAAAATAAGAAAAAATAGTTTGTATTTTTATTAAAAGTAAATCTTAAAAGTTAAAATAAGAAAAAGTAGTTTGTATTTTTATTAAAAGTAAATCTTAAAAGTTAAAATAAGAAAAAGTAGTTTGTATTTTTATTAAAAGTAAATCTTAAAAGTTAAAATAAGAAGAAAAAAAATCTTGTCCTTTATATTACTCATACGCGTTTTGATATAGTGACTTTATTCGTTAACGTCAACTAACGACGTTACAATGGTCATATATACATAACGGTTGTTAACGTCAACTGACGACGTTACAACAACTATATTTTTCAAATATAAAATAAACATCTCCGTTTTCACATTTTCACAAATCAATCTTCATTTTTCAGATTACTACTCTCAAAAAGTTTTTTGTAAAAATGATTCACACAAGGATGATTTTTCTTATTGTATTGGTCATATTACCTATCATCATTGTTGCTAATATACCACCGGGTGAACCTATATTCTATCCTGCCCTTGTGGTTTTATTATTTGTAATCATACCATTATTCTGTTATTTGCTACTTATGAATTTAAAATGATTCTAATTTCATTTTATTATTTGTCTATGAATAGAAGTTGATTACGATTATGATTTATGTTATTCATCTTTTTGATAATAGAAAATGTCGAATTTGAAAAGGCTTAAATTTGCTCATTTAGAACAAGTGTGAACAACTACTTAACATGGGTTATGAATGTAGAAAAACATCTCAAATCAAACGGTATTTTAAAAACCCTGAATGAAAATAACAATTATTCCGAACAAGAGAAAGCAATAGTAAGTATTTTTCTTAGCAAACATATTGACGAGTCCTTAGAATCTACATATTATATGATCGAAAATCCAAGTGTATTATGGAAAATACTCAAAGATAGATACGATATTAATTATCAAAAAAAAATAATAATAATAACGGTGATCCATGAAAGAATAAAATTAAAGATATTAGTAGACGCTCTTATAAGAATTCCGGAGATTCTTATTAATGATCTGGTAACGTGGATCATCAGTCTAGTATTTCTTGAATACATGAACATCTTGTTTAGCTCTACAAATAAGTCCCAAAAAGAAAAGAAAACGAGAGTGAATCTGTTGACAAATCTTGATTAAATTAACCCTGAGCTACCTTGAGACTTGAATGGTTTGAATTTTCTAAGATGCCTAGTTTTTTTTATGTATCACTCATAAATAAATGGTTTTAGACCATAACGCATATGTTTTATTAAGTGTTATCTTTTATGTACTTCAGATTATAACTTGTTTGCAGGTAATATAATTTGATTATCTTGCTGAAATATAACTCATTATTTGCTTATCTTATTTGAAGTTTTAGTATGAATCCTGCTGAAATACAACATCAATTAAATGGTAAAGACCTATGTATTGCAGATAGTAGTAACATACACACTATGATCAAATCTAAGAAATATTTCATTGATTTAAATCAAATGAAGGAATTATAAATACTATATCAGCTCTTGCAAACTTGATATAAGGAACGAAAAATGCAAAATTTCATATTACCAAATGGTACGAATTTTTTGGTAAACAATGTCTTGTTTTCTCCCAAATCAAAGAGAAATTTGTTAAGTTTCTCTGATATATATCATAATGGATATGATTATCAGTAAATGATAATCGAAAATGAGAAATATCTATGTAGCACCGAAAAGCGCATATGATAAAAAGCGCATATGATAAAAAGCGCATATGATGAAAAACACAGCGCATAGGATTAAAAGCGCATATGATAAAAAGCGCATATGATGAAAAGCGCAGCGCATATGATTAAAAGCGCATATGATAAAAAGCGCATATGATGAAAAGCGCAGCGCATAGGATTAAAAGCGCATATGATAAAAAGCGCATATGATGAAAAGCGCAGCGCATATGATTAAAAGCGCATATGATAAAAAGCGCATATGATAAAAAGCGCAGTGCATATAATTAAAAGCGCATATAATGAAAAGTGCATATGACGAAAAGCGCAGCACATATAATTAAAAGCGCATATGGTGAAAATGATATATGATGAAAAGCACATATGGTGATTAATGAAAATCACATACGGTGATTAATGAAAAGCACATATAGAGATTAATGAAAAGCACATATAGTGATTAACGAAAAACACATATGGTGATTAATGAAAAGCACATATGGCAATTAATGAAAAGCACATTGAGAAATAATCACCAATGTTTCTTGAAAGAATTCAAGGGTATATATATGGACTAATTCATCCATCATGTGGACTATTTTTCTAATAGACGCATCTAACGCATGGTCTCATGTTTGTGTGTTATCAAGCCGTAATATGGCATTTGCAAAGTTTCTTGCACAAATTATTAAATTAAGAACACATTATTCTGATTACACCATTAAAAGGATGAGACTTGATAATGCTGGTGAGTTAACATCTCAAGCTTTTAATGATTATTATATGTCTACAAGTATTGTTGTTGAACATCCAGTTGCTCATGTGCATACACAAAATTGGTTTAGCTGAATCAATAGATAAATGCTTACAGCTAATAACTAGACAATTAGAAATGAGTACAAAACTCTCAATATTTATATGGGGACATGTAAATTTACATGATGTGACATTAGTTCGCATTAAATCAAGTGCAAGTTATAAATATTCTCCATTACCAACTTAATTTTGGTGGAGACCAAATATTTTCCATCTTAGAACATTTGGTTGTGCAGTGTATTTTTAATTGAACAACCACAACAAATGGTTCCTCAAAGAAGGATTGAAATATATGTTAGATATGAAACATCTTCAATCATAAGATATATTGAACCCATGACGGGTGATGTTTTTACAGCAAGTTTTATCGATTGTAACTTTAACGAAACATTGTTCCCTATATTAGGGGGAGAAATGAAATATAAATAAAATGATGTTTCATGGTGTGAACATCAATTAAGGAATATTGATCATCGCACAAAAGAATGCGAAAAGAAAGTTCAAATATAATGCATATGCAAGAACTTGCAAATTAATTACTTTATGCATTTAAAGATACAAAAAATAAGTGACTAAATCATATATACCAGCAGTAAATGCTTCAGCTAGAATTGAAATTACAAAAGCTGGCAATAATATCACTCATGAGTCTTTGCTACGGCAGAAACGTGGGAGACCAATTGGTTCCAAGGATAAAAATCCTCGAAAAAGAAAATCAGCTGATAATGAGGTAAAAGAAAGTGTTCAAGAAGAACCACAAATCAATACTCCTTCTGCAGAGGATATTGATAAATGTAAATACATAAATTGCAATAAATTATGCAATATTATGAAACTGAAATGAAATGAAAAATCTTGATGAGATATTTTCATATAATGTTACAATGACATCATGAATAAAGATGACGATCTGGAACTAAAATCTGTCATTGAATATCAAAATAGACGTGATTGAACTCAACGGAAAGGAGCAATACGAGCTGAATTAGAATCGCTCAATAAAAGAAAGTTTTTGGATCAATCATTATCACTTTTAAAGATGTGAAACAATGGGATACAAATGAATTTTTATCCGAAAAGAAATGTGCAAATGAAGTTACAAGGCAAAACTAGACTTGTAACTCAAGATTTCCCACAAAGACCAGAAATGAATTAGGAGAAAAACTTATCCTCCTATAATGAATACAATTACTTATTAGATACTTAATCAACCTGGTAGTTATTTAAATGCATCTCATGGATGTTGTTACTACTTATCTGTATGGATCACTTAATAGTGATATATATATGAATATACCTGAAGGGTTAAGGTATCATAAGCATCTAATGCAAAACCCAAGGGAATATATTCCATTAAATCACAAAGATTTCTAAATGGGTTTATACAATCGGGATGTATGTGGTATAATCGATTAAATTATTACTTGATAAGAAAAGGGTATACATATAAACTTATTTGCACGTGTGTTTTATAAAAACAATGTTCGGATATGTGATCATAGCTGTTTATATCAATTATCTTAAATAAAGAAATCTATGAAGCCATTCAACTTCTAAAGAAAGATTTTAAAATAAAAAAAATCAAGTATTACGTTGATTTACATATTGAGCATATAACTAATGACTTACTTATACATCAAACAACTTATACCGAAAAGATTTTAAAATATTTTAATATGGACAAGACAAAAACCATTAAGTACTCATATGGTTGTTAGATCTTAATATGGATACTAATCCATTTCATCCTCTAGAAGATCATGAAGATCTTCTTGGTTCAGAAGTTCTATATTTTAGTGCAATTGGGGCTCTTATGTATCTTACAAGTTATACAAGATCTGACATTTCTTTTGCAGTTAATTTGTTGACAAGGTTCAGCTCAGCCCCTACCAAAAGACATTGGAATCGAATCAAACAAATAGTTTGATACCTTCGGGGAACTACTGATTTATAATTATTTTATTCTAACAACTCGAAACAAGATTTGTTTGGTTATACAGATGCAGATTATTTTTCTGATCTACATAAAGCTAAATCTCAAACTGGATATGTATTCCTAAATGGAGGCACCGCAATATCATGACGTTCTCAAAACAAACACTTGTTGCAACATCATCAAATCATGCCGAAGTGATTGCATTACATGAAGCTACTCGAGAATGATTTTAGTTAAGATAAATGATACAAATCATTATTGATTCTTGTGGACTAGAACGCTATAAAAGCCCAACAACTATCTATGAAGATAATACAGCTTACATAGTACAAATGAAAGAAGAGTATCAAAAATGACAGAACAAAACATAAATGCTGACGAGGCGCTAAAGCTATAAACGGTCTTAACGGTCATAAGTTTGATGGAAAAGAATGGTATATTGGTAAGGCTCAGAAAAAGACTGAAAGGGAATAGGAATTGAAACAACAGTTTGAGCAAACCATGAAGGAGACTGTAGAAAAATCACATGGGTCAAACTTGTACATAAAAGATTTAGATGATACAGTTTCAGATGAAAACCTCAGATTCTTCTCATATACTCAAAATCTCGTAAAAGACAACCAGATTAAAATGAGATACGTTCAATCAATAACTCTGCTGATCTTTATACCAAAGCACTGTCAATCGCTGTTTTCAAAACATACGTTCACAATATTGACATGAGGCAAGTTCAAAAGATGTGACGACTCAGCATTGTCTACTTGAGGGGGAGTCAACTCTATGCTGCACTCTTTTTCCCTTAGCAAAAGTTTTATCCCACTGGGTTTTCTTTAGCAAGGTTTTTAACGAGGCAGTATTAATTGCTCTTTAAAAAAATTACCATCTAAGGGGGAGTGTTGTAAATTTAGTAGTTAAATATGGATGGTAATTAGTCAAATATGGATAGTAAAATTTGTACTATATATATGTGCATAATGTAAGTTACAAAAACACACATATACATTAAATACATCATGTAGTGACCCGAACTTTTCCATGTTTATATATATTAATTGAGATTGATATTTACATGATTAAATGTTTCCAACATGTTAAGCAATCAAACTTGTTAAGACTTGATTAATTGAAATAGGTTTCATATAGACAATTGACCACCCAAGTTGACCGGTGATTCACGAACGTTAAAACTTGTAAAAACTATACGATGACATATATATGGTTATATATATAGTTAACATGATTTTATTATAAGTATGTATCTCATTAGGTATTTTAACAATGAGTTATATACATAAAAATGAGACTATTAATTTAAGAAACTCGAAAACGATATATATAACGATTATCGTTATAACAACGTCTTACTAGGTACATATGAATCATATTAAGATATTGATACACTTGTTTAATTATGTTAAATGATAAGTAAATATATTATTAAGTGGATTAACAATGAAATACATATGTAAAAATAAGACTACTAACTTAATGATTTCGAAACGAGACATATATGTAACGATTATCGTTGTAACGACATTTAACTGTATATATATCATACTAAGATATATTATATATCATAATATCATGATAATATAACAATTTAACATCTCATTTGTTATAATAAATAATGGGTTAACAACATTCAACAAGATCGTTAACCTAAAGGTTTCAAAACAACATTTACATGTAACGACTAACGATGACTTAACGACTCAGTTAAAATGTATATACATGTAGTGTTTTAACATGTATTCATACACTTTTGAAAGACTTCAAGACACTTATCAAAATACTTCTACTTAACAAAAATTCTTACAATTACATCCTCGTTCAGTTTCATCAACAATTCTACTAGTATGCACCCGTATTCGTACTCGTACAATACACAGCTTTTAGATGTATGTACTATTGGTATATACACTCCAATGATCAGCTCTTAGCAGCCCATGTGAGTCACCTAACACATGTGGGAACCATCATTTGGCAACTAGCATGAAATATCTCATAAAATTACAAAAATATGAGTAATCATTCATGACTTATTTACATGAAAACAAAATTACATATCCTTTATATCTAATCCATACACCAACGACCAAAGATACCTACAAACACTTTTATTCTTCAATTTTATTCATCTAATTGATCTCTCTCAAGTTCTATCTTCAAGTTCTAAGTGTTCTTCATAAATTCCAAAAGTTCTAGTTTCATAAAATCAAGAATACTTTCAAGTTTGCTAGCTCACTTTCAATCTTGTAAGGTGATCATCCAACCTCAAGAAATCTTTGTTTCTTACAGTAGGTTATCATTCTAATACAAGGTAATAATCATATTCAAACTTTGGTTCAATTTCTACAACTATAACAATCTAATTTCAAGTGATGATCTTACTTGAACTTGTTTTCGTGTCATGATTCTGCTTCAAGAACTTCGAGCCATCCAAGGATCCGTTGAAGCTATATCCATTTTTCTCTTTTCCAGTAGGTTTATCCAAGGAACTTAAGGTAGTAATGATGTTCATAACATCATTCGATTCATACATATAAAGCTATCTTATTCGAAGGTTAAAACTTGTAATCACTAGAACATAGTTTAGTTAATTCTAAACTTGTTCGCAAACAAAAGTTAATCCTTCTAACTTGACTTTTAAAATCAACTAAACACATGTTCTATATATATATATGATATGCTAACTTAATGATTTAAAACCTGGAAACACGAAAAACACCGTAAAACCGGATTTACGCCGTCGTAGTAACACCGCGGGCTGTTTTGGGTTAGTTAATTAAAAACTATGATAAACTTTGATTTAAAAGTTGTTATTTTGAGAAAATGATTTTTATTATGAACATGAAACTATAACCAAAAATTATGGTTAAACTCAAAGTGGAAGTATGTTTTCTAAAATGGTCATCTAGACGTCGTTCTTTCGACTGAAATGACTACCTTTACAAAAACGACTTGTAACTTATTTTTTTGACTATAAACCTATACTTTTTCTGTTTAGATTCATAAAATAGAGTTCAATATGAAACCATAGCAATTTGATTCACTCAAAACGAATTTAAAATGAAGAAGTTATGGGTAAAACAAGATTGGATAATTTTTCTCATTTTAGCTACGTGAAAATTGGTAACAAATCTATTCCAACCATAACTTAATCAACTTGTATTGTATATTATGTAATCTTGAGATACCATAGACACGTATACAATGTTTCGACCTATCATGTCGACACATCTATATATATTTCGGAACAACCATAGACACTCTATATGTGAATGTTGGAGTTAGCTATACAGGGTTGAGGTTGATTCCAAAATATATATAGTTTGAGTTGTGATCAATACTGAGATACGTATACACTGGGTCGTGGATTGATTCAAGATAATATTTATCGATTTATTTATGTACATCTAACTGTGGACAACTAGTTGTAGGTTACTAACGAGGACAGCTGACTTAATAAACTTAAAACATCAAAATATATTAAAAGTGTTGTAAATATATTTTGAACATACTTTGATATATATGTATATATTGTTATAGGTTCGTGAATCAACCAGTGGCCAAGTCTTACTTCCCGACGAAGTAAAAATCTGTGAAAGTGAGTTATAGTCCCACTTTTAAAATCTAATATTTTTGGGATGAGAATACATGCAGGTTTTATAAATGATTTACAAAATAGACACAAGTACGTGAAACTACATTCTATGGTTGAATTATTGAAATCGAATATGCCCCTTTTTATTAAGTCTGGTAATCTAAGAATTAGGGAACAGACACCCTAATTGACGCGAATCCTAAAGATAGATCTATTGGGCCTAACAAACCCCATCCAAAGTACCGGATGCTTTAGTACTTCGAAATTTATATCATATCCGAAGGGTGTCCCGGAATGATGGGGATATTCTTATATATGCATCTTGTTAATGTCGGTTACCAGGTGTTCACCATATGAATGATTTTTATCTCTATGTATGGGATGTGTATTGAAATATGAAATCTTGTGGTCTATTATTATGATTTGATATATATAGGTTAAACCTATAACTCACCAACATTTTTGTTAACATTTTAAGCATGTTTATTCTCAGGTGATTATTAAGAGCTTCCGCTATCTCATACTTAAATAAGGACGAGATTTGGAGTCCATGCTTGTATGATATTGTGTAAAAACTGCATTCAAGAAACTTATTTTGTTGTAACATATTTGTATTGTAAACCATTATGTAATGGTCGTGTGTAAACAGGATATTTTAGATTATCATTATTTGATAATCTACGTAAAGCTTTTTAAACCTTTATTGATGAAATAAAGGTTATGGTTTATTTTAAAATGAATGCAGTCTTTGAAAAACGTCTCATATAGAGGTCAAAACCTCGCAACGAAATCAATTAATATGGAACGTTTTTAATCAATAAGAACGGGACATTTCAGTTGGTATCCGAGCGTTGGTCTTAGAGAACCAGAATTTTGCATTAGTGTGTCTTATCGAGTTTGTTAGGATGCATTAGTGAGTCTGGACTTCGACCGTGTTTACTTGAAAAATGATTGCTTAACAAATTTTGTTGGAAACTATATATTTTTAACATGTGAATATTATGTGATATATTAATCTCTTAACGCGTTTAATATTATGTGATAGATGTCTACCTCTAGAACAAGTCCCATTGACTCACCTAATAATAATGAAGAGTCAAATGTAAATTGGAATGATTCGTGGACTGATTCACAAGTTCCCGAAGAGGAACAAGAAGAGTCGGAACCGGAAGAAGAATCGGAACCGGAAGAAGAATCGGAACCGGATGAAGAAATAGAACCAGTGGGGGAAATAATAAAATGGTTAAGTAAAAGAAAATCCTCAACCAACCGACCAAGGTTAATTATGGTCAATGGTGTTTCCGCCAAGGAAACAAAATATTGGGAGGATTACCAATTCTCCGATGAATCGGATTCCGACGAGAATTCCGATGATGTTATAGAAATTACCCCAACTGAATTTAAAAAGGCAAAAGAAAATAATAAGGGAAAGGGCATAAAAATAGAGAAATCTAATTCCAACCCCGATGAACTTTATATGTATCGTCAACCCCCGAAGTCCTTAAGTTGTAACAATGACCCGGGAACCTCTAAACCACCAGGTTTTTCTAAACCAATGTGGAAAACGACGGCTCGTATTAGGGGAACATCATATATCCCTAGAAACTTGGCAAAATGAACCAAAACCGAAGAAGAAGAAACAAGCAAGTCGGAATAAGATAGTTGTACTCGTGTGGTGTAATATATGTAATATAGTGTGCTTATGCTTTATGATATATGTAAAAATTGCTTGTATTAATAAGTATTTTTTTTTATGAATCTAACTTTTGTCTATTTTACAGTATAAAAACACAAAATGGATAGACAACCCAATATTTTAAGAGACCTACCCGGAGACATGATTGATGAAATCTTTTCTAGAGTCGGTCAGAATTCTTTGGCACAACTATTTAAGGCGAGATCAGTTTGTAAGACATTCAAAGAACGTTCTAAGAATGCCTTGGTTTATAAAAGGCTTTCGTTCTAAAGATGGGGGATATCACATTGGGAAATCCATAAGTTACGATGTGTTTACTTTGACGCATATATTGCGGGGAACCCAAATGCTATTTTACGCAATGGGTTAAGAAATTATTTTGACTCAATATATCCGAATATTGGACTTCGTGATTTAGAAAAAGCGGCTAAAATGCAACATAAAGAAGCATGTTATGCTTACGGATTAGTAATGTTCGCTTCTCACCAAAGTGAGAACAAGAACATCGGGCTACAACTATTAAACAAAACGTTCCCACAAGTAACGGAGTCGGTAATTGGGGTAAGAAATGAGGTTTTTAGATTGTTCGGGACTGTTGGACATTACGTAACCCTCGTCCCTTTGACAACGTTACAACACGCTGTCTTATCAACGGCCATAACGGTTATGTTCCACAAGACCAAGGATGGGAAGTAATCCTAGCAAAACCAGAATGCATGACTTGTTTCTGGGCGTATGAATTACGTGTCTTTATTGCCTTTGCTGAACGACTTGTGTACTAGCTAGAATTATCTTCACAACCATCTTGTATCAAATTTATTGTGTGCTATATTTCATGCTATATGTAAAATAAGCGGTATTGTAAGTTTGTAAAATATTGTGTAAAAGTTTGAAAGCGAAATATTATTATAATCAGTTTTTCATATAGAATTGTAGTAGTTGAATTGTATATTAACTACTAAGTATTAACTTAACGGGTAGGTACTACCCGAATTTAAACTTATAAAACGCTAATATGAAGAAAAAGCTTTTATAAATGAGTTCATATTATGCTACGAAATACTATTAACTACTCTTAATATTCTGTATGATTAACTTGTTCCATTTGACTATTTTGAAGGAAATGGCACCGACTACTCGACACACCGTGAATATGAATGAAGAGGAATTCCGTACTTTTCTAGCTTCAAACATAGCCGCAGTACAGGCTACGCTACATACCAACAATAACCTTGGATCTAGCAGTACAGGAAATCGTGTAGGATGCACCTACAAAGAATTCACTGCCTACAAACCTTTGGAATTTGATGGAACCGAAGGACCGATCGGATTGAAACGGTGGACCGAGAAGGTCGAATCGGTGTTTGCCATAAGTAAGTGCACTGAAGAGGACAAAGTGAAGTACGCTACGCATACCTTCACAGGTTCTGCGTTAACATGGTGGAATACCTATCTAGAGCTAGTGGGACAAGATGATGCGTATGCACTACCGTGGTCAGCATTCAAGCACTTGATGAACGAGAAGTACCGTCCCAGAACCGAGGTCAATAAGCTCAAGACAGAACTTAGAGGGTTACGAACCCAAGGATTTGATATTACCACGTACGAAAGACGATTCACAGAATTGTGCCTATTGTGTCCGGGAGCTTTCGAAGATGAGGAAGAGAAGATCGACGCGTTTGTGAAAGGATTACCGGAAAGAATCCAAGAAGATATAAGTTCACACGAGCATGCCTCCATAAAACAGGCATGTAGAATGGCTCACAAACTAGTGAACCAGATTGAAGAAAGAATTAAAGAACAGACTACTGAAGAGGCCAATGTGAAGCAAGTCAAAAGAAAGTGGGAGGAAAACGGTGATAAGAATCACCAATACAACAACAACAGCAATTACAACAATAATCGCAACAATTATCCCAACAATCGCAACATCAATCGCAACTACAACAAACGGCCCAACAACAATAACAACAACAACAATAATAACAACAGCAACTACAATAATCATCCCAACAACAATAACAACCGCAACAATAACAACAATCAGAAGCAGCTATGCCAAAGGTGTGAAAAGAATCACTCGAGGTTCTGCACCAAATTTTGCAACAAGTGTAAACAAAATGGTCATAGCGTGGCGAAGTGTGAGGTCTACGGACCATGGGTTAATAGAACGAAAGGAACAAATGGTGTCGGAATGAGTAATGGCGGAGCAAGTAGTGTCGGAGCAAGTTATGCCAATGTAGTTTGTTATAAATGTGGAAAACTGGGCCACATTATTAGAAATTGCCCGAACCAGGAGAACACGAATGGACAAGGCTGCGGAAGAGTTTTCAATATTAATGCGGCAGAGGTACAGGAAGACTCGGAGCTTGTTACGGGTACGTTTCTTATTGACAATAAATCTGCTTACGTTTTATTTGATTCGGGTGCTGATAGAAGCTATATGAGTAGAGATTTTTGTGCTAAATTAAGTTGTCCATTGACGCCGTTGGATAGTAAATTTTTACTCGAATTAGCAAATGGTAAATTAATTTCAGCAGATAATATATGCCGGAATCGAGAAATTAAACTGGGTAGCGAAATACTTAAGATTGATTTGATACCAGTAGAGTTAGGGAGTTTTGATGTAATAGTTGGCATGGACTGGCTGAAGAAGGTGAAAGCAGAGATCGTATGTTATAAAAATGCAATTCGCATTGTACGAGAAGAAGGAGAACCCTTAATGGTGTACGGAGAAAAGGGCAACACGAAGCTACATCTTATTAGTAATTTGAAGGCACAAAAACTAATAAGAAAAGGTTGCTATGCTGTTCTAGCACACGTCGAGAAAGTACAAACTAAAGAAAAGAGCATCAATGATGTTCCCATTGCAAAAGAATTTCCCGATGTGTTTCCGAAAGAATTACCGGGATTACCCCCACATCGATCCGTTAAATTTCAAATAGATCTTGTACCAGGAGCTGCACCAATAGCTCGTGCTCCTTACAGACTCGCACCCAGCGAGATGAAAGAACTGCAAAGCCAATTACAAGAACTTTTAGAGCGTGGTTTCATTCGACCAAGCACATCACCGTCGGGAGCTCCTATTTTGTTTGTCAAGAAGAAAGATGGTACATTCAGGTTGTGTATCGACTACCGAGAGTTGAACAAACTTACCATCAAGAACCGCTACCCACTACCGAGAATCGACGACTTATTTGATCAACTACAAGGCTCGTCTGTTTATTCAAAGATTGACTTACGTTCCGGGTATCATCAAATGCGGGTGAAAGAAGATGATATTCCAAAGACTGCTTTCAGAACACGTTATGGTCATTACGAGTTTATGGTCATGCCGTTTGGTTTAACTAATGCACCAGCTGTGTTCATGGACCTTATGAACCGAGTGTGTGGACCATACCTTGACAAGTTTGTCATTGTTTTCATTGATGACATACTTATTTACTCAAAGAATGACCAAGAACACGGTGAACATTTGAGAAAGGTGTTAGAAGTATTGAGAAAGGAAGAATTGTACGCTAAATTTTCAAAGTGTGCATTTTGGTTGGAAGAAGTTCAATTCCTGATTGGGGATTCAGTGGTGTAATGTTAAGAGGTCGTGCGACATGAAGACATTGATAGCAATATGGGGGAAGTTCCCATCAGGCAACAACGGTTCTGCCTGACCCTACTTAAGCATGCATATTATTGGTCACATAGTGAACAAAGAAGGTATTAAGGTGGATCCGGCAAAGACAGAAACTGTTAAAAAGTGGGAAACCCCGAAAACTCCGAAACACATACGCCAGTTTTTAGGACTAGCTGGTTACTACAGAAAGTTTATCCAAGACTTTTCCAGAATAGCAAAACCCTTGACTGCATTAACGCATAAAGGGAAGAAATTTGAATGGAATGATGAACAAGAGAAAGCGTTTTAGTTATTGAAGAAAAAGCTAACTACGGCACCTATATTATCATTGCCTGAAGGGAATGATGATTTTGTGATTTATTGTGACGCATCAAAGCAAGGTCTTAGTTGTGTATTAATACAACGAATGAAGGTGATTGCTTATGCGTCTAGACAATTGAAGATTCACGAACAAAATTATACGACGCATGATTTGGAATTAGGCGTGGTTGTTTTTGCATTAAAGACTTGGAGGCACTACTTATATGGGGTCAAAAGTATTATATATACCGACCACAAAAGTCTTCAACACATATTTAATCAGAAACAACTGAATATGAGGCAGCGTAGGTGGATTGAATTGTTGAATGATTACGACTTTGAGATTCGTTACCACCCGGGGAAGGCAAATGTGGTAGCTGATGCCTTGAGCAGGAAGGACAGAGAACCCATTCGAGTAAAATCTATGAATATAATGATTCATGATAACCTTACTACTCAAATAAAGGAGGCGCAACAAGGAGTTTTAAAAGAGAGAAATTTAAAGGATGAAATACCCAAAGGATCGGAGAAGCGTCTTAATATTCAGGAAGACGGAACCCGGTATAGGGCTGAAAGGATTTGGGTACCAAAATTTGGAGATATGAGAGAAATGGTACTTAGAGAAGCTCATAAAACCAGATACTCAATACATCCTGGAATGGGGAAGATGTACAAGGATCTCAAGAAACATTTTTGGTGGCCGGGTATGAAAGCCGATGTTGCTAAATATGTAGGAGAATGTTTGACGTGTTCTAAGGTCAAAGCTGAGCATCAAAAACCATCAGGTCTACTTCAACAACCCGAAATCCCAGAATGGAAATGGGAAAACATTACCATGGATTTCATCACTAAATTGCCAAGGACTGCAAGTGGTTTTGATACTATTTGGGTAGTAGTTGATTGTCTCACCAAATCAGCACACTTCCTGCCAATAAGAGAAGATGACAAGATGGAGAAGTTAGCACGACTGTATTTGAAGGAAGTCATCTCCAGACATGGAATACCAATCTCTATTATCTCTGATAGGGATGGCAGATTTATTTCAAGATTCTGGCAGACATTACAGCAAGCATTAGGAACTCGTCTAGACATGAGTACTGCCTATCATCCACAAACTGATGGGCAGAGCGAAAGGACAATACAAACGCTTGAAGACATGCTACGAGCATGTGTTATTGATTTCGGAAACAGTTGGGATCGACATCTACCGTTAGCAGAATTTTCCTACAACAACAGCTACCATTCAAGCATTGAGATGGCGCCGTTTGAAGCACTTTATGGTAGAAAGTGCAGGTCTCCGATTTGTTGGAGTGAAGTGGGGGATAGACAGATTACGGGTCCGGAGATTATACAAGAAACTACCGAGAAGATCATCCAAATTAAACAACGGTTGAAAACCGCCCAAAGTCGACAAAAGAGCTACGCTGACATTAAAAGAAAAGATATAGAATTTAAAATTGGAGAGATGGTCATGCTTAAAGTTGCACCTTGGAAAGGCGTTGTTCGATTTGGTAAACGAGGGAAATTAAATCCAAGGTATATTGGACCATTCAAGATTATTGATCGTGTCGGACCAGTAGCTTACCGACTTGAGTTACCTCAACAACTCGCAGCTGTACATAACACTTTCCACGTCTCGAATTTGAAGAAATGTTTTGCTAAAGAAGATCTCACTATTCCGTTAGATGAAATCCAAATCAACGAAAAACTTCAATTCATCGAAGAACCCGTCGAAATAATGGATCGTGAGGTTAAAAGACTTAAGAAAAACAAGATACCAATTGTTAAGGTTCGATGAAATGCTCGTAGAGGACCCGAGTTCACCTAGGAGCGTGAAGATCAGATGAAGAAGAAATACCCGCATCTATTTCCAGAAGATTCGTCAACACCTTCAACAGCTTAAAATTTCGGGACGAAATTTATTTAACGGGTAGGTACTGTAGTGACCCGAACTTTTCCATGTTTATATATATTAATTGAAATTGATATTTACATGATTAAATGTTTCCAACATGTTAAGCAATCAAATTTGTTAAGACTTGATTAATTGAAATAGGTTTCATATAGACAATTGACCACCCAAGTTGACCGGTGATTCACGAACGTTAAAACTTGTAAAAACTATACGATGACATATATATGGTTATATATATAGTTAACATGATTTTATTATAAGTATGTATCTCATTAGGTATTTTAACAATGAGTTATATACATAAAAATGAGACTATTAATTTAAGAAACTCGAAAACGATATATATAACGATTATCGTTATAACAACGTCTTACTAGGTACATATGAATCATATTAAGATATTTATACACTTGGTTAATTATGTTAAATGATAAGTAAATATATTATTAAGTGTATTAACAATGAAATACATATGTAAAAATAAGACTACTAACTTAATGATTTCGAAACGAGACATATATGTAACGATTATCGTTGTAACGACATTTAACTGTATATATATCATACTAAGATATATTATATATCATAATATCATGATAATATAACAATTTAACATCTCATTTGTTATAATAAATAATGGGTTAACAACATTTAATAAGATCGTTAACCTAAAGGTTTCAAAACAACACTTACATGTAACGACTAACGATGACTTAACGACTTAGTTAAAATGTATATACATGTAGTGTTTTAACATGTATTCATACACTTTTGAAAGACTTCAAGATACTTATCAAAATACTTTTACTTAACAAAAATGCTTACAATTACATCCTCGTTCAGTTTCATCAACAATTCTACTCGTATGCACCCGTATTCGTACTCGTACAATACACAGCTTTTAGATGTATGTACTATTGGTATATACACTCCAATGATCAGATCTTAGCAGCCCATGTGAGTCACCTAACACATGTGGGAACCATCATTTGGCAACTAGCATGAAATATCTCATAAAATTACAAAAATATGAGTAATCATTCATGACTTATTTACATGAAAACAAAATTACATATCCTTTATATCTAATCCATACACCAATGACCAAAAACACCTACAAACACTTTCATTCTTCAATTTTCTTCATCTAATTGATCTCTCTCAAGTTCTATCTTCAAGTTCTAAGTGTTCTTCATAAATTCTAAAAGTTCTAGTTTCATAAAATCAAGAATACTTTCAAGTTTGCTAGCTCACTTCCAATCTTGTAAGGTGATCATCCAACCTCAAGAAATCTTTGTTTCTTACAGTAGGTTATCATTCTAATACAAGGTAATAATCATATTCAAACTTTGGTTCAATTTCTATAACTATAACAATCTAATTTCAAGTGATGATCTTACTTGAACTTGTTTTCGTGTCATGATTCTGCTTCAAGAACTTCGAGCTATCCAAGGACCCGTTGAAGCTTGATCCATTTTTATCTTTTCCAGTAGGTTTATCCAAGGAACTTAAGGTAGTAATGATGTTCATAACATCATTCGATTCATACATATAAAGCTATCTTATTCGAAGGTTTAAACTTGTAATCACTAGAACATAGTTTAGTTAATTCTAAACTTGTTCGCAAACAAAAGTTAATCCTTCTAAATTGAATTTAAAATCAACTAAACACATTTTCTATATCTGTATGATATGCTAACTTAATGATTTAAAACCTGGAAACACGAAAAACACCGTAAAACCGGATTTACGCCGTCGTAGTAACACCGCGGGCTGTTTTGGGTTAGTTAATTAAAAACTATGATAAACTTTGATTTAAAAGTTGTTATTCTGAGAAAATGATTTTTATTATGAACATGAAACTATATCCAAAAATTATGGTTAAACTCAAAGTGGAAGTATGTTTTCTAAAATGGTCATCTAGACGTCGTTCTTTCGACTGAAATGACTACCTTTACAAAAATGACTTGTAACTTATTTTTTCAACTATAAACCTATACTTTTTCTGTTTATATTCATAAAATAGAGTTCAATATGAAACCATAGCAATTTGATTCACTCAAAACGGATTTAAAATGAAGAAGTTATGGGTAAAACAAGTTTGGATAATTTTTCTCATTTTAGCTACGTGAAAATTGGTAACAAATCTATTCCAACCATAACTTAATCAACTTGTATTGTATATTATGTAATCTTGAGATAAAATAGACACGTATACAATGTTTCGACCTATCATGTCGACACATCTATATATATTTCGGAACAACCATAGACACTCTATATGTGAATGTTGGAGTTAGCTATACAGGGTTGAGGTTGATTCCAAAATATATATAGTTTGAGTTGTGATCAATACTGAGATACGTATACACTGGGTCGTGGATTGATTCAAGATAATATTTATCGATTTATTTCTGTACATCTAACTGTGGACAACTAGTTGTAGGTTACTAACGAGGACAGCTGACTTAATAAACTTAAAACATCAAAATATATTAAAAGTGTTGTAAATATATTTTGAACATACTTTGATATATATGTATATATTGTTATAGGTTCGTGAATCAACCAGTGGCCAAGTCTTACTTCCCGATGAAGTAAAAATCTGTGAAAGTGAGTTATAGTCCCACTTTTAAAATCTAATATTTTTGGGATGAGAATACATGCAGGTTTTATAAATGATTTACAAAATAGACACAAGTACGTGAAACTACATTCTATGGTTGAATTATCGAAATCGAATATGCCCCTTTTTATTAAGTCTGGTAATCTAAGAATTAGGGAACAGACATCCTAATTGACAAGAATCCTAAAGATAGATCTATTGGGCCTAACAAACCCCATCCAAAGTACTGGATGCTTTAGTACTTCGAAATTTATATCATATCCGAAGGGTGTCCCGGAATGATGGGGATATTCTTATATATGCATCTTGTTAATGTCAGTTACCAGGTGTTCACCATATGAATGATTTTTATCTCTATGTATGGGATGTGTATTGAAATATGAAATCTTGTGGCCTATTATTATGATTTGATATATATAGGTTAAACCTATAACTCACCAACATTTTTGTTAACGTTTTAAGCATGTTTATTCTCAGGTGATTATTAAGAGCTTCCGCTGTCACATACTTAAATAAGGACGAGATTTGGAGTCCATGCTTGTATGATATTGTGTAAAAACTGCATTCAAGAAACTTATTTTGTTGTAACATATTTGTATTGTAAACCATTATGTAATGGTCGTGTGTAAACAGGATATTTTAGATTATCATTATTTGATAATCTACGTAAAGCTTTTTAAACATTTATTGATGAAATAAAGGTTATGGTTTGTTTTAAAATGAATGCAGTGTTTGAAAAACGTCTCATATAGAGGTCAAAACCTCGCAACGAAATCAATTAATATGGAACGTTTTTAATCAATAAGAACGGGACATTTCACATCACACCTCTCTTAAGCCTACTGAAATATAACACATATATTTTAATATTACTAATATTATATTAAACTTTTATCCTAACTTAGGTGAACCCATGAACTCCACTAGACCATTAACCACTTAATCAAAATTAACCAACATGTTCTCTATCGTTACCGTCTCGATAACAACATGCTTGTTCTCAAGCCTGAAATATGAATTTTGGCTGGAAATTTGAGGAATTTGCCCGAGTCAAGTCTTCCATAAAATTGGATTTTTTTTAACGGCCAAATTTTATTAAAAAAGAACTAACAAGAAGCTAGAATAAAAAAACGACAAAAAATTACAAAGGGCATAAGAGCCAATTAGTCCAACTAGATTTACTTCTAGCTTTTAACCGTAAAAAAGCTGACATTCTAATGTTATCAAAAATATCGCCCTTCTTGATTGTCTTGGATCCAAAAAGGTTATCGTTTCTGAAGTGCCAAATCCACCAAAATGTACAAGCAATAATGCAATAAAGGCGTGAACTAGAAGAAGCCGAGAGTGTGGATGAATCAAGCCAAGACACTAGATCCTCTGCATTATCCATCAGAGGCCAAGCAATACCTATCCAAACCTTCACTCGATGCCAAATGTAATTCACCATGTTACAAGTGTGATGTGTAGGATTAATGTGCAAGGTACAACATATAACTATATGGCCAACTTCATTTGAGCCTTCGGGGTCATAAACATATACACCGAGACGTCAAATAAAATATATATATATGATGTATATATATTACTCAAGTAACAAAATAGTAAATCGAAATTTATTCATTTACTATTCATATCAATAGTAAATGAAATTATTTTACTATTCACATGAAAGCGACATGATAGAACTTATTAATTATAAGTTACATAACATACCCCTGAAGTATTTGAGAAATACGACTTTATGATATTACATCCGATATAGAAATCGAACACAATATCCTATCTTTGATTCTTTCAAAAAGTAAAAGATTCACGGGTTAATATAGTGACTATAATTCAATAAAAAAAGGTTCACGGGTGTTTTCTAAAAAAGTACTATATATTCCTCTCTTTTGCAAGTGTGGATGATAATTATTCCATTTTTGGTCGACACATATAGAGAGAGAGAAAGACTTTTAATTTATGTGATAACACTCAAACTTGAATTGAAGTACCTTTTAAGTGACTGATCTCAAATTCAAGCGAAACGGTTTTCAAGTACTCCATTAAAGATTTATTATAATAATTTGATTATTATAATAAATTACTTGGGTTTGGACTAGCATCCATTGGCGTTGTCTGAAAGTGTAGTGGACTATCCAAAGAGACGATCATATCCTTTGATCGTAGGTTTCTCTCCGTCTCATCAATTTCTCCAAGAAAGGTATATCGTTAACTCCTCTTTTGTTTTATATTCATGACAATTATTATGGTGTAACTGAATCTGTGGGATCGTTAATCATGTGCATGTTTTGTTAAATTTAAATATATGAATATTTAATTTTGTAAATGGTTTATAAAATAATAATTGATTATTATTATTATTTTAACTATCCGCTGCGTTAATCTGATTTAAAAGTACACACGATTTTCTAACAGTGGTATCCGAGCCGCTTTTACACCATCTTAATTGTCACGTGATTTTCTTTAGATTTAGCTTTGTGGTGAATTGGTAAAAGTCAAAACCTTTATGATTTTGAAAGTCAACTTTGTTGATTACCTCATGACGCACGAATAAGATCTGGAAAAAAATACTGTTATAAATTTTAATTTTTTTTTATGGCTTGAATAATTGTTGTTTATTTCATTCCATGGTTGTACACATGCATTGTAAGCATGGACAAGCCATATGTAGGTTTTAATAATGTAGTTATTAAAATTTTGATTGCACACATAGCCCATAATGCCCCGACCTATGTATGATTGTTGTGATTGTTGATTACGACAATATTATGTTGATTATTTGATTTATTAGAAAGGCCATTTTGAAGCCAAAGTTGTATTATATTTATTTTTCATTTTCATAGTATTGTATTTATGTTTATTCTAAATTGTAAAAGTATTAGATTAGTTGTATTTTTCAATTTTAAATAAATGTAATAAGATGAAGATTAAAGATAAAGATGCAACGTGGAGTTTGACTTAGAAGATGGCGAACAGGTCAAGTTGACAACGATGGCGTTTGTCAAGTTTTCACTTGATTCTTGAATTAAGTGGGAGCTACAATATTACCCTTAGTTTGACCTCTTGATCTCATGTCGGCTCATGGGATCAAGCATAGGATTTTTGGGCTAGACTATATGTGTATGATGCATGATATGGTTATGTTTTATTTTTGCATTTATATATAATTGTTGATTAGAATATATGCTAAATGTTTTTGATGAAAACATCAAATAAAACCGTAAACAGTTTCAAAGATTAAAATTGATGATTTTAAAAGTTAAACTCTAACGAGTTTAAAGTTAAATGATTTTTAAAACACAAATTATATATGACCGGAATATTTTAAAAATATTTTAAAATGATACACAATGTGTATTTGTTATTTTTTTATATAAAATAAAATAACAAACTAGACGCATAAACAAGATCGACATATATAAAATTGGTTTAAATGATTTTTAATAAATAGTGTAGCGAATCTTGTGTGCATGCATTATTCGTTAACACAAACATTTTCAAAATACCCGTCAAATTTAAGTCATGTCATCCAATGAGCTTGCAAACACTCCTCGTTATTTTTTGATTACGGTGAGACCTAATCGAATTATAGCCACGAGGTGGATTTTCAGTTACGAGTGAGACTAGGCTAAATTTTCACTGTTTTCAAATTGGACGACTTAATCGTATTCATGGTGAGACCTGAGTTCGAGGCAAGGATGGGACAAACATGCCAATAGATAATAGTGGTTTGTTAGACTACCATATCTCAAGGTCCCATAAAGATTTAAGAGTTACACCTGTGATGCAATTGATACTCGCTACTTACCAGTAGACTCTATAACTGCTAGCTGATCAACAGATGTAGTTATGGAACCTCTATGTGGATCTTAGACTTTCATAAATTAATTGTTTTTAATTATATTAAAACTTGGGTAATGATGCGGTAGCGGAGTGGTATAAAATACTATTGAAGTTTACAACGAAACACTATTAAATACGATACAATTTTACACAAGATATTTATTTATTTAGAGAATGGATATACTTAAACCTTGCTACAACACTTATAGGCAGTGTACCTAATCGTTCAGTAGTGTAGTTTTTAGTAAGTCCGGTTCGTTCCACAGGGAAATCTTTAAACAAAGCTTAACGCTATATTAGTTTACTTTTATAAAAATACAAATACATATATATAAGTAATATTATTATTATAAAGGGGGGTTTTTACCGTTTAATGACCGGTTTGTCAATTTTAAAACTTTAGTCGCAGTTAAAACCAAATGTAAAATAATAAATAAATACAAGACTTAATTTTAAGCGTAAAGTAAATAACGATAATGAAATTGCGAATAATAAAAGTGCGATAAAATAAACTTGCGATAATTAAAAAGTACGATAATTAAAAGTGCAATTAAATACAATAACAATAAAAATGCGATAATTAGAAGTGCAATTAAATATAAAATAAAGGAAATTAAATATGAAATAAAAGAATTATGCTTATTTAAACTTCCGTAATCATGATGTTTGACGTGTTGATTTTAGTTTTATGCCCATGGGTTAATTGTCCTTTGTCCTGGATTATTTAATATGTCCGTCTGGTTTTTGTCCATAACAGTCCATCAGTCATAAATATAAAGTGCGAGTGTCCTCATCAAATTATTCTTATACCCGAAGTTAAATATTCCAACTAATTGGGGATTCGAATTGTAACAAGGTTTTAATACTTTGTTTAATGAATACACCAGGTTATCAACTGCGTGTAAACCAAGGTTTTACTACTTTGTTAGCAATTACACCAATTACCCTTGAATGTAATTTCACCCCTGTTTTAATTATTCTAGTGGCTATTAATCCATTCCCGTGTCCGGTTAAATGAACGATTATTCGTACATATAAATACCCCGCCCATCGTGTCCGATTGAGTGTATATGGTAATTTATAAGGACGCCCAATTGTAAATCTTTATATTAACATTAACAAACTATCATTTAGTTAAACAAATATAAAGCCTATTAATAGCCCATAGTCTAATTTCCACAAGTGTCGTTCTTTTGTCCAAACCCCAATTATGGTACAAAGTCCAATTACCCAATTTTAGTAATTAGCCCAACATCATGATTACTTCGTTTTAAATAAGCATAATAATAACTTAGCTACGAGACATTAATGTAAAAAGGTTGAACATAACTTACAATGAGTAAAAATAGCGTAGCGTTACACGGACAGAGTTTCGACTTACACCCTTACAATATTCGCTAACATACCCTTATTATTAGAATTATAATTAAAATTAAAATATAAATTATAAATATATATATATATATATATATATATTTTACGTATGAGAAGAAGAAGAAAAGATTGATTAAAAATGATCAGAATTCGGTTTGCTTTATAGGGAGTTTCAAAACTGGGGGCTCCGCGACTCGCGGCCATTTTGGCCTTCAAACTCCGCGAGTCGCGGAGAATGAAATTACAGCTCAGTCCCTTGGAGTCTTTCTATGCCGACGATTTTTATTTATAAATATAATATATATATAATTAATATAATTAATTATATATTATATTATATTTATATACATAGTTAACTTGTAATTTTTAGTCCGTTGCGTCGAGCGTTAAGAGTTGACTCTGGTCCCGGTTCCGGATTTTCAAACGTCCTTGCGTACAATTTAATATCTTGTACTTTGCGTTTTGAATCTTGTACTCTTGTAATTTCGAGACGTTTCTTATCAATAATTGGAACCTTTTTGATTGTCTTTTGTACTTTTGAGCTTTTTGGTCGTTTGCGTCTTCAATTCGTCGAATCTGTCTTTTGTCTTCACCTTTTATTATTTAAACGAATATCACTTGTAAATAGAACAATTGCAACTAAAAGCTTGTCTTTCTTGAGGAATAATGCTATGAAATATATGTTCGTTTTTAGCATTATCAAATATTCCCACACTTGAGCGTTGCTTGTCCTCAAGCAATATCGTCTTGAAATACTAGAATCACTTCTTTATTCTTCACACTTTGTATATCAGTGATTTCTATACGGCGGTATAAACAATGGTAGTAACGATATGGTTTACAGTCCCACATGACTATAAAAATTTAGATCCATTAAGGAAATTGGATCTTTATGAAAACATTTGATCTTTTGAAAATTAAATCTAGTTTTTACCCTAGATAAGTTTTCCGGAATAACCCTTTACCGGTGTTTGCAAAATATTTTTGTGGGTTTGGTGGGTTTTAGATTTGAAAATTTTAGCTCAAAACTTGCGGTTTTGTGTCACCCACGTGCTAACCTTGTATTTGGAAAGCAACACGTCCAGTTTACTTGTTCCGTATATTACCTTTCGGTAAACTACCGTCCGGTTGTAAAGGAAAGCGTTGAACAAGCAACTGTTAAGGCAATGTCCCCTGACATGCTTTTAATTATGGTCTGTAATGTGTCGGATGCAATTACTATCCTTGGTAGGAGCAATAGTAAAGCTCACCCTTATAATTTTTCGGTATGGCACAAGGTCCTGTCTTTGACCATGCTATGCAACCACCGTTCTTACGGTTGACACCCGATTTAGTTCAGGTGACCTAATGAATTCCAGGTGAATTCCTAGGATTTTACGTTCAATGGTAATGAACGCATTAAAAATAGGGTTTTCAGAAAACAAATCGGTTTTTAATTTTGATCAAAATATTTTCTCGTTCAAGCTCGAGTTTAGATATCATTGAATTCCATGAGTTTGTAATTCTCAATCTTTAAAGTCAATCTCAAGGATTGAGTAATATCAGTCTTAAAAGCTAATTTTTAATCTTTAAAAGGAGATTATCCTTTCTGGGGATCTGATTCATTAGTCTTATCCAGCTAATTTGCATGGTGCCCCTCCATTGTACGAGATAAATCCTTCTCATGGTTAGGATAAATCTGACCACTTGGCGACCCTGTTTAATGCTGAGGTCCGTGGATTTCCTGCTGATTTTAGTGATGACTTTTCTAGATTTTTCGTCAACCTACAGCTGGTCTGGACGACAACTTCATGACCTAAATCAAGAAGCGCGTTTCTTTTTCGGAAGACTTTACTTCCTTTTAATGATGGAATTGATTCATCGTGTAGATCCATCTCTTCTTTTCTTTCATCGGGTAAAAACAGTTTAGTTTAGTCCAAAGCAAAAGTATTTTCAGTTATTTGTTACAGATATATGTGACATATGTTTAAGATAACTTGGTAAATTTTCCCACACTTGGCTTTTATTTTCCTTTTTATCGTCCTCTATTCCATTTTAAATGAATTTTAACATTTTGGTTTGTTTCTCAATTTATGTCCTTTTTGAGGTAACAATAATTTCGGTGTTAAAACCTAGTTTTATCGTTCATAAATATGTATAAACATGATTTTTAGTTCATTTAATTGAAAATTTTGAAAATTTTTACTAGAATTGGGTAGTCAGTATATAAGACCAGGGCTGTTCTTTATTATCAGAGAGCACTAGATTCTAATACAACTACTGCTTTACTAGTATTTTTAATGGTAACCAAGTGTATAAAGTAAAAATTTTTAAAATCCGAAAGAATTTAACCCCTTCCCACACTTAAGATCTTGCAATGCCCTCATTTGCAAGAAATCAGTAACAATTTAAATTATTGAGGGTGATTTGTGTGAAAATGATTAAATTTTACCAAAGTTTCCAAATATATTGGCGTTTGTTTGCTGAATGATAAATGGTGCACATCATTTGTTCATTCCGTCTTGTTGTTATTTCACATATATTTTGCATCTTGTCGTCAAAATTAGTTGCTTTTGCTGAACTTAATGCCAGTCTTTGAAAATGCGTTGTTTTACCCTGTTGTGTACATAAGATAAACTGCAAATATATATACATATTTTTGAAGTTTGGTATATTACCCCACATTCAAAAATTATTAAAATCTAAGAATAAAAGTTAGACAATTATAAAAATGATTACAATATTAACAAAAGTATTAAACGTATCAATCATTACAAATTACAAAATAAAAAAAAATAATAAGTATACTAGGGATGATACTGGTACCAATAGGGGTTCCAGGCATAACCATAGGTGCTATAGAATGCTTCGGCAGGGTCATACGTAGGATACGGTGGCTGCATCTCTATAGACCAGGGAGTGAAGATGGGTTTCGGTGTATGAATATAGTTTCTACCTATATATTGGCAATGAGCTATGATTTGGTTCTGATGAACTTGCCAATCTTCAAATGCTCTCTGTCTAGCATTTTCGTATTCCTGAGAAGCTATAAACCTTTGCATTTCTTGCATCTCATTCCCCCCTCCTACATTACCTTGCTGTTGGTTTCTCTCCACCTGTGGATGTCTACCATGGTATCGTACTGCGGCGTTATTTCGCCTCTTCAAAACTTTCGCACCATGGTATACATTTAAACCTATAGTATCGCGGGGTTCTGGTTCTTCTACTAATAATCCCCCCCGACTTATATCCACACCGAGATATTCACCAATCAAAGTAATAAAAATACCACCTCCTATTATGCTATGCGGTCGCATCCCCCGAACCATAGCTGATAAATAATAACCCACACAATATGGTATACTTACAGCGCTTTGTGGGTCTCGAATACACATATGGTAAAACAAATCCTGGTCATTTACTTTTTCCTTGTTCTTACCCCTTTGTGTAATCGAATTAGCTAAAAACCTATGTATCACTCTTAATTCTGCTCTATCTATATCCAAATAAGAGTAATTTCCCCCTTTGAAACGGTGATGGCTTGTCATTTGACTCCACACACCGTGTGTATCAAAATTTTCATCTATCTTTCTACCGTTTAGTATCAATCCTCTACAATCGGCAGACGCTAACTCCTCGGGCGTATATATACGTAAAGCCTGAGCCATGTCCATTAAAGACATGTGGCGCATCGAACCGCCTAACAAAAATCTAATAAAAGAACGATCGGTTAAACTAGCTACCCGATCATTCAACTCTATACTACATAACAATTCTTCACACCATACTTTATATACAGGTCTACGCATGGTGAATAAATGTACCCAGTCATTAAAAGAAGAATTACCATAATTCTGTACAAGTAATTCCCTAATTGGCCCGGCCAATTCTACAGCTTCTAATTGTCCCCATTCTATGACCCTCGGTACCTCAACAACCTTAGAATGAAGAGTATGCAAACTCCTTTGGTATTTTGGATAATCTATCCAAAGTCTGTCAAATCTCAGGTTCGGGTGTAACTCTTCCAAGTGCATATCAGAAAAGGTCATGACTGAATGAGGTATATCCTGCTTGTAGTAGTTATCCACCTCCTGTTGTTCCATATTCTCAGCAGGAGCATTGCGGGCTTGGGATGAAGATTCACCCCTTTCAGTCTGCAAAACACATCAAACACAATTTTTGTGCATCCAAATATGCATTAGTGTCAGCAAAATCATCAATCAAAATAATTATAATGACATGATCAATTTATATCAAACTTAAGCTCATTTTCACATTTTTATCAAATCTACACTTTTGCAAATAAGCATATACGAAAATGTTCGCCAAGTTCATAAGTATTCAACTCAAATAACATGTCAAAATAATCATTACTAGCAATTAAACAAGTCTCAAATGGCATTATCTTTCAAAAATCAAGTTCATGAATTTTAGACTTGAAAAAGTCCACTTTAATTCTCAAAAATCATATTTAGGCTCAAAGTTTGGATCATTTAACTACCTAAACATGTTACATTACTTATTTTAGCAACAATTCATGACAAAAATCGGCCATAACCTGTTTATATCAAAAAGCCCCAAATTTGCTCAAGAACACAAACTCTAGATTATTCAAAATTTGAAGTTTAAGGCTTCTAATCATGTTAAACAGCATCAATCTAGGTTATACAAGCATAATACATAAACAATTTAAGCCTAATTACACTAAAAAGCATCAAAATCAAATTGGGAAAAAAATGACTCAAGAACACCAAATTTCGGATTAAATGGTGTTTAGGTGTAGAAATTTACCGTTTTTCTTGAGTAATTCTTAGATAGCATCCTTCTCAACATGATTTTAGCAAAAGATTTGGTGATTAACGGTTAAAAATTGTGATTTTTGGGGTTTTATCTCGGGTATTTTCGTGGGTTTTCGCAGTTTATTTTCTGTTGTGGGGAGTGAAACTGAGCTGTTGCAGCTCTTTATTTTTTTTCTGTAATCTGACTCCTCCGCGAGTCGCGGCGAATTGCACTTCAAACTCCGCGAGTCGCGGAGTTTGCTATTTTTTTTTTTTTATAATCATTAACTTATGAAACAATTAAGTACTTAATTTTAAAATTTTGTTTCCTTTGTTATTTAGGACGAGGTCGTTTCGGATCGATGTCCTAGTCCGTCCCTCGACAAAATTTTAAAATTTGTCTTTTTGTAGCGATTGTTTTAAAAGCTAAGATTTTTGGGTTTTTTCAATGTTTTTGGCATACTTTAATTCAATAAGATTAAAAATAATGATAATAAAAGTTCTCGTCCCTCCCTCGGGTAAAGCAATTTCGGTTTAAAGAACTAGTCTTCAACTTACGACGAATTTTAAAAATCATATTTTTAACTTAATGAGATAAAGTAAATTTTTGTTTTTAAATTCACACAACTTAAATATAAAAAAAATTCACACCAAACTTAAAATTGAAATGCATAAAATAAAAATTTATATTTTAAAAATTAAAAATTCACACCAAACTTAATTTAAAAATTTATAAATTCATACCAAACTTATATTAATTTTTCAAATATTTACAATTTTAAATATATTGTTTTTACAAAGTTTACAATATTAATTTAAGATTTAAATATTAATATTAAAAACATGGTAAGAATAAAATTAAAAATCTTTTTGTCTTTTTATCCCACTTTAATCAATCAAATATTATCAAAAATATGCGCCCCTCTTTTCGGTAAAGTAATTTCGGTTCCAAGACCTAATTTAACTCATGACGAATTTTTGAAATATTTTGTGTTGATTGATTAAAGATATTTATACCTTAAGAATAAACGTTAAATTTCGCAGTGATGTAATAAATTTTTGAATGATATCAATAATTTCGGTCGCCAAACCTAATTTTATTCAATACCAATTTAATACTTTTTAGCGAACAAATTAGCGTTTATTATCAAAAGGTTAAAAATAAAAATAAAAATAAAAACTGTACAGACATACCTGTGAAATAGATTTCTTAGTTATATGATCTATCCCATTCATAAGATAGTCGGTTTAATTGGTTTTCCATGGCTACATAGGCGTAACCTCGCTCATTCAGTGTCTTTTCTTCTAAACATATGAACGGTCCGTCTCTGCATAAAGTAACAAATTCGGTATTTGAATAGGTTTGATTATTTGAACATTTACCTTCATGTGACCATTTTCCGCATTTGTGACATCGTTCTAGGTGTCGTGCTCTTCTTTTCGCTGCGGATTTTGATTTTCCTTTACCAAATTGTAACTTATTATCTTCGCATCTGGATTCTTTTCTAACTCCGTCCATTCTTTCTCTGATTACTGATACTATTTCACTCGGTAGTATGTCATTATTACGTTTAGTGATCAAAGCGTGTAGCATTAGACCATGGTTTAGCTCACAGGCAGTCTTCATTTTGTAAAAACCTAAAAAAAATAAAAATTCAGAATGGGAGGAGAAGACTAGTTCTTTAGGGTCTGCTAGGGAAAGACCATTCGGGTTCCATTTTCGAGAACTACACGAAAACAAACAATCTAACTCTAACAGAAATACATATTATCCTTTAAAGACTTGATTCTCCCCACACTTAGTTAGCTGTGGTGTCGAAATTGTGATTAACTTCGTTGTCGACTTCCATCGGAACATGTATGTAATGTTTAACTCTGTGACCATTAACTTTAAATTCCATCCCATTTGAATTTATTAATTCTATCGTTCCGTATGGGAAAACTCTTTTGACTATGAATGGTCCAGACCATCTTGATTTCAATTTTCCAGGAAATAGCTTGAATCGTGAATTGAAAAGAAGAACTCTGTCTCCTTCTTTAAATTCTTTTGAACTTCTGATTCTTTTATCATGCCATTTCTTCGTTCTTTCTTTATAGATTAACGAATTTTCGTATGCTTCATATCTTAATTCTTCTAATTCGTTTAGTTGACTTAATCGTAGACGTCCAGCTTCATGTAAATCAAGATTACATGTCTTCAAAGCCCAAAATGCTTTGTGTTCAATTTCTACTGGAAGATGACATGCTTTTCCATAAACAAGTCTAAAAGGTGTGGTTCCAATTGGAGTTTTGTAGGCTGTTCTAAAAGCCCAGAGTGCATCCTCCAATTTAATGGACCATTCCTTCGGATTTGATCCTACGGTTTTCTCTAAAATACGTTTTAAAGCTCGGTTGGTATTTTCAACTTGTCCACTTGTTTGTGGATGATATGCGGTGGAGATTTTATGAGTTACTCCATATCTTTTAAGAACTTTCTCAAGTTGATTATTACAGAAATGAGTACCCCGATCACTTATTAAAGCTTTCGGTGTTCCAAACCTTGCAAAAAGACGTTTTAAAAAGTTGACTACAACTCGTGCATCGTTAGTTAGGAGAGCTTGTGCTTCCGCCCATTTAGATACATAATCAATGGCTACGAGTATATATAGATTATTATGAGATTTTGGAAATGGACCCATAAAGTCAATACCCCAAATGTCAAATACTTCACATACTTGGATGACATTTTGTGGCATTTCATCACGTTGATTTATTTTTCCGGCCCTTTGACATGCATCACAGGATTTGCAAAGAAGGTGTGCGTCTTTGTAAATTGTTGGCCAATAGAATCCAGCTTCATAAACTTTTCTTGCTGTTAGTTGAGGCCCATAATGCCCTCCTGTTGGTCCTGTGTGACAATGGTTTAAAATTTTACTAGCTTCATCTCCAAATACACATCGGCGTATTATTCCATTGGGACAACTTTTAAACAGATGTGGATCTTCCCAGAAATAGTGTTTTATATCACTGAAGAATTTCTTCCGTCTTTGGTACGATAATCCTTTTTCAAGGAATCCACAAACTAAGTAGTTTGCATAGTCTGCAAACCATGGGATTTCTTTATAATCTATCTTCAATAGATATTCATCAGGAAAGTTGTCTTGTATGGCCGATTCATTTAGAACTTCTAATTCGGGATTTTCAAGACGAGAAAGATGATCAGCGGCGAGATTTTCTGCTCCTCTTTTATCTCGGATTTCAATATCAAACTCTTGTAAGAGTAAGATCCAACGGATTAATCTTGGTTTAGCATCTTGTTTTGAAAATAGGTATCTAAGAGCAGAATGGTCGGTATAGACCACCGTTTTTGCTAGAACGAGATATGATCGAAATTTGTCAAAAGCAAAGACAATAGCAAGGAGTTCTTTTTCAGTAGTTGTATAGTTCGTTTGTGCTCCTTGTAATGTCTTACTAGCATAATATATAGGTTGAAATCGTTTTTCAATCCTTTGTCCTAAAACGGCTCCCATTGCAAAATCACTTGCATCGCACATTAGTTCAAATGGTAGATTCCAATTTGGTGTTATCATGATTGGCGCATTAGTGAGTTTCTCTTTAAGAATATTAAAAGATTTGATACACTCATCTGAAAAGATGAATGGAGCATCCTTTTCTAGGAGTTTATTCATAGGAGTGGCAATTTTAGAAAAATCTTTTATGAAACGTCGGTAAAAACCGGCATGCCCTAGAAAACTCCTAACTCCTCTAACATTGGTGGGATGTGGAAGTTTAGCAATTACATCTACTTTAGCTCTATCCACTTCTATTCCTTCTTTTGAAATTTTATGTCCAAGAACGATGCCTTCTTTAACCATGAAATGGCATTTCTCCCAATTAAGTACTAGATTTGATTTTTCGCATCTAATTAGCATTCGTTCCAGATTAACTAGACATGATTTAAATGTATCACCGAAGACTGAAAAGTCATCCATGAATACTTCCATGCATTCTTCTATCATGTCGTGAAAAATCGCCATCATACACCTTTGAAAGGTTGCAGGGGCGTTGCAAAGTCCAAATGGCATGCGTTTGTAAGCAAAAGTACCATAAGGGCACGTGAATGTGGTTTTCTCTTGGTCCTCGGGTGCTATTGGAATTTGAAAATATCCGGAAAATCCATCTAGAAAACAATAGTAACTATTTCCGGCTAATCTTTCCAACATTTGATCTATGAAAGGTAAGGGAAAGTGATCTTTTCTGGTGGCGTCATTTAATTTTCTATAATCAATACATACACGCCATCCTGTTACAGTCCTAGTAGGAATAAGCTCATTTTTATCATTTGTAATGACAGTCATGCCACCCTTCTTAGGCACACATTGAACTGGGCTTACCCATGGACTATCGGAAATTGGATAAATTAAACCTGCATCTAGCAGTTTAATAATCTCTTTCTTAACTACATCTTGCATATTAGGATTTAGTCTTCGTTGGCGTTGCACATACGTTTTATGACCTTCTTCCATAAAGATTTTATGTGTGCAATACGAAGGACTTATTCCTTTAATATCATGAATCTTCCATGCAATGGCTGGTTTATGAGCTTTCAACACAGAAATGAGTTGTGATTTCTCATTTTCAGTAAGAGAAGACGATATTATTACAGGTAATTCAAATTCACCATGTAAATAAGCGTATTCCAAATGGTTTGGAAGTGGCTTTAACTCTAATTTCGGAGGTTCTTCTATCGATGATTTGTATCGATATCTGTCTTCTTCTTTTAGCATTTGAATTTCTTCTGTTGTTGGTTCATATCCATTAGCTATAAGTGTAGCTAACATTTCAGCTTCATCAATTGGTTCATTACCTTCTCCTAAAGAACATTCTCCTGTTCCTTGTAATTCTGGAAATTCTTCTAATAATTCTGCATGTGCATCTATAGTTTGAATATAATAACATGTATCATCTGCAGATTGTGGTTGTTGCATTGCTCTATCAACTGAAAAGGTAACACTCTCATCCTCTATACTTAGGGTCAGTTTCTTACCGAACACGTCTATCATTGCTTTAGCCGTGTTTAAGAATGGTCTTCCTAATATGAGAGGAACTTGAGAATCTTCTTCCATGTCCAGAACAACAAAATCTACTGGAAATACTAAAGTACCAACTTTAACTAGCATGTTCTCCATTATCCCTCTAGGATATTTTATTGATCTATCGGCTAGTTGTATGCTTATTCTGGTTGGTTTTAATTCTCCAAGGTCTAGTTTAGCGTATAGTGAATACGGCATTAGATTTATACTAGCACCTAAGTCTGCCAATGCTTCTATTGAACTAAGACTACCCAGAAAACATGGAATTGTGAAACTTCCTGGATCAGATAGTTTTTCTGGTATCTTATTCAACAGCACTGCTGAACAATTAGCATTCATAGTAACAGCCGAGAGTTCTTCCATTTTCTTTCTATTTGAGATTAGATCTTTCAAGAATTTAGCATATCTAGGCATTCCTGAAATCACATCAATGAAAGGAAGATTTACATTTATCTGTTTAAACATATCCAAGAATTTGGATTGCTCGGCTTCAAGTTTCTCTTTCTTCATTTTACTTGGGTAAGGAAGTGGTGGTTGGTATGGTTTAACATAAGGTTTATCCTTAACTGTGTTATCTTCATTAACCTTTTCAACTACCGGTTCTTTTTCCTTATCTTGATCAGGTTGTGGTTCTTGTGGAGTAGGAATGGTTTCATCAGAAGTTACAGGTATTTCAGGTGGTTTAAGTGTTGTGCCACTTCTTGTGGTAATGGCTTTAGCTGTTTCACTCCGGGGGTTAGCATTTGTATCACTAGGTAGACTTCCCGGTTTTCTTTCACCTATTAACCTTGCTAGGTTACTCACTTCTTGTTCCAGATTTTGAATAGAAGCTTGTTGATTTCTAAATGCTTGAACATTTTGTTCATTGGTTTGTTTTTGAGATGTGAAAAACTGTGTTTGAGTTTTAACTAGCTTTGTCATCATATCTTCTAAATTCGGCTTTTTATCATCGGTTTGTTGTGGTGGTTTGTTTTGAAAATTCGGTCTTTGCTGATTGTAAGTATTATTGGATACTTGTTGATTGCTAGGACCTTGTTGGTTGTTGTATGGAATATTTCGGTTATAATTCTGGTTTTGATTGTAAATCGGTCTTGGCGGTTGATAATTATTCTGATAATTATTTCCAGGCCTTTGGTTTATGTATGAAATATTCTCTCTTTGTTCCATTATTAATTCAATACTGAGACAATCTTTTGTCAAATGTGGTCCTCCACACTGCTCACAACTAATTCGTATTGAGTGAATATCCTTAGTCATCTTTTCCATTCGTCTCTCCACAGCATCTATCTTTGCGGAAATGGAATCTAAGTCATGGCTAGAATCGGCTCTAGCTGCTTTAGATGATCTAACGATATCTTTTTCTTGTTGCCACTCATGTGAGTGGGAAGCAGTATTATCAATAATTTTGTAAGCATCAGTTTCGGTTTTCTTCATAATAGAACCACCAGCTGCTATATCTATGTCTTTTCTTGTAGTGATGTCGCATCCTTGGTAGAATATTTGTACTATTTGACAGGTGTCTAAACCATGTTGCGGACATCCTCTTAACAACTTTCCATATCTAGTCCACGCCTCATATAGAGTTTCATTTGGTTTCTGTGTAAACGTAACAATTTCTGCTTGAAGTCTTACGGCTTTAGATGCAGGAAAGAATTGTTTAAGAAATTTTTCAACTAAAACGTCCCATGTATCAATCGCCCCTTCAGGTAACGATTCTAACCAATCTTTGGCTTCTCCCTTTAAAGTCCAGGGAAATAACATGAGATATATCTGTTCATCCTCCACTTCTCGTATTTTAAATAGTGTGCAGATCCTATTAAAGGTACGTAGATGTTCATTTGGATCTTCCTTCGGCGCACCACTAAATTGGCATTGA
Source organism: Rutidosis leptorrhynchoides (assembly GCF_046630445.1). Lineage (NCBI taxonomy): Eukaryota > Viridiplantae > Streptophyta > Magnoliopsida > Asterales > Asteraceae > Rutidosis > Rutidosis leptorrhynchoides. The sequence goes on from NC_092341.1 coordinate 247,073,703, forward strand.
TTAGTCACCATGTGTAGAATTTGTCCTTTGATTTCATAATCTGGCGCATTAATGTCTGGATGAGTAATTGCGTGACCTTGGCCAGTGCGTTTAGCTCTCATTCGGTCTTCCATACTTAAAGGTTCCAGATTCTCCATAATTGAATTTGTTGAATTGGTATCACTAGATGATTCTGATTTAATGGTTCGTTCCTCAACAATCTCTGTTTGAATGATTGGTGGTTCCGGAGGAAAGTTTAGTGGTTCAGGATCTACGAACCGTTCCTGAATATTTTCCGGATTCTCAATTGTGCGGTCGGGTTCAAAAAATGGATTATCGGAAATTTGAACTGAAGTACTTGGTCGACTGGATGACGATTCTAAAGAAAAATCAACGGCGGTTATATTTGCTAAATGTCTTGATCTAGTTACAGGTGGTGAACGTACAAAAGGTGGTGAGCGTCTTGCTCGGTGCATTCACTGAATATCCTATTAGTTTTAAAAAGGAAAGAAAAATTATAATAAGTTATCCAATTAATAGACTTTTCTGATTTTGCCCACGTTTCGAATAGCCAAAAGATGCAGCAGAGGGGCAGGATTCGTTTGGTCTCAATATAATTGAGGACTGTTTGGCTCCAATAACCCGGTCCACGTACAAATCCAACTATTACTACGAACCAGAAAATTTTGATGTCTATCAATTTAACCACTCAAAATAAATTTTCGTAATTTTAAGAAATTTAGATAAGAAGTAGAATAAAAATCTATGTCCTAAAACTAGAATAGCGAGAAATAAGAAAGAAAAAGAGTTCGTCGAAAAAAAAAATTGAAAAAGAAAAATGGTTGAAAAAAAATAAAAGGCGACGGAAAAATAAAAGAAACTTATAAAAAATTAAAAATACTTGACTAACCTAACCTTATTACTACAACTAACTTAAAATTATAATCGCAAATTGATATTACTAATTGGAATGATAATTGATACATAGTAAAAAGTGTCTAAAAATATTAAAGCTTACAGGAAAAACTAAATCCCAAATGGAAATAGCTTAAAAAGAAACTAAAACTTAAAAAGGCGTCGCAAAATTCTGAAGTACCTAAATCTTAGTCTAAAGAAAAAGCACTTAAGGAATTCTACGGCAAAGTCTAAAAATCTAGGAGTAAAAATGACTATGGCAAAAACTAAGTTTAAAATTAAATATGAGCGAAAAATACAAATATTACGCTACAACGATTAAAAAGGGACAAAATATAAAAATATACAAAAAGTTGTAAAAATTACAATTTTTATAAAAATATTATTTTTATATTATTTATTTATTAAAACTATTAATTTTACAATTTAATAAAACTAATTAATACTAAATACATAAATTAAATAAAAAGTAAAAGTTAAAATAAAATTAATTATAATAATAATAATAATTAGGGTTAATAATAATAATAATTATTAAATACCCCGTAATTAATGCTGAATTAGGGTTCTGTCTCGTGTCAGAGTCACTCCGCGAGTTGCGGTATTTAAAAAATCAAACCCCGCGAGTCGCGGGGTTCAGAATTTCAACTGACAGGTTTAATTTCAACGCGTTTTTCTTTATTTATTTATTTAATTTTTTTTCTGTTTTTATATAAATAAAAGATATTTAAATAAAACTTATATTTTTTATAAACTAAAATAAAAATAAAGAAACTTAATCAACTTAAATATTTAACAAAATCTTAAAAATACTTATATTTTTGTTTTTCTTTTTATATTTTCGAATATTTAAAACGTATTTTTACAAAAGCGATTTTTAATAGAAAAAATCTTTTTTTTTTTTATATTAGCGTTGCGCTTCCGGCGTTTAAGAGAGTTCCCCGGCAGCGGCGCCAAAAATACTTGATGTGGTAGCGGAGTGGTATAAAATACTATTGAAGTTTACAACGAAACACTATTAAATACGATACAATTTTACACAAGATATTTATTTATTTAGAGAATGGATATACTTAAACCTTGCTACAACACTTATAGGCAGTGTACCTAATCGTACAGTAGTGTAGTTATTAGTAAGTCCGGTTCGTTCCACAGGGAAATCTTTAAACAAAGCTTAACGCTATATTAGTTTACTTTTATAAAAATACAAATACATATATATAAGTAATATTATTATTATAAAGGGGGGTTTTTACCGTTTAATGACCGGTTTGTCGATTTTAAAACTTTAGTCGCAGTTAAAACCAAATGTAAAATAATAAATAAATACAAGACTTAATTTTAAGCGTAAAGTAAATAACGATAATGAAATTGCGAATAATAAAAGTGCGATAAAATAAACTTGCGATAATTAAAAAGTACGATAATTAAAAGAGCAATTAAATACAATAACAATAAAAATGCGATAATTAGAAGTGCAATTAAATATAAAATAAAGAAAATTAAATATGAAATAAAAGAATTATGCTTATTTAAACTTCCGTAATCATGATGTTTGACGTGTTGATTTTAGTTTTATGCCCATGGGTTAATTGTCCTTTGTCCTGGATTATTTAATATGTCCGTCTGGTTTTTGTCCATAACAGTCCATCAGTCATAAATATAAAGTGCGAGTGTGCTCATCAAATTATTCTTATACCCGAAGTTAAATATTCCAACTAATTGGGGATTCGAATTGTAACAAGGTTTTAATACTTTGTTTAATGAATACACTAGGTTATCAACTGCGTGTAAACCAAGGTTTTACTACTTTGTTAGCAATTACACCAATTACCCTTGAATGTAATTTCACCCATGTTTTAATTATTCTAGTGGCTATTAATCCATTCCCGTGTCCGGTTAAATGAACGATTATTCGTACATATAAATACCCCGCCCATCGTGTCCGATCGAGTGTATATGGTAATTTATAAGGACGCCCAATTGTAAATCTTTATATTAACATTAACAAACTATCATTTAGTTAAACAAATATAAAGCCTATTAATAGCCCATAGTCTAATTTCCACAAGTGTCGTTCTTTTGTCCAAACCCCAATTATGGTACAAAGTCCAATTACCCAATTTTAGTAATTAGCCCAACATCATGATTACTTCGTTTTAAATAAGCATAATAATAACTTAGCTACGAGACATTAATGTAAAAAGGTTGAACATAACTTACAATGAGTAAAAATAGCGTAGCGTTACACGGACAGAGTTTCGACTTACACCCTTACAATATTCGCTAACATACCCTTATTATTAGAATTATAATTAAAATTAAAATATAAATTATAAATATATATATATATATTTTACGTATGAGAAGAAGAAGAAAAGATTGATTAAAAATGATCAGAATTCGGTTTGCTTTATAGGGAGTTTCAAAACTGGGGGCTCCGCGACTCGCGGCCATTTTGGCCTTCAAACTCCGCGAGTCGCAGAGAATGAAATTACAGCTCAGTCCCTTGGAGTCTTTCTCTGCCGACGGTTTTTATTTATAAATATAATATATATATATAATTAATATAATTAATTATATATTATATTATATTTTATATACATAGTTAACTTGTAATTTTTAGTCCGTTGCGTCGAGCGTTAAGAGTTGACTCTGGTCCCGGTTCCGGATTTTTGAACGTCCTTGCGTACAATTTAATATCTTGTACTTTGTGTTTTGAATCTTGTACTCTTGTAATTTCGAGACGTTTCTTATCAATAATTGGAACCTTTTTGATTGTCTTTTGTACTTTTGAGCTTTTTGGTCGTTTGCGTCTTCAATTCGTCGAATCTGTCTTTTGTCTTCACCTTTTATTATTTAAACGAATATCACTTGTAAATAGAACAAATGCAACTAAAAGCTTGTCTTTCTTGAGGAATAATGCTATGAAATATATGTTCGTTTTTAGCATTATCAGGTAATTAATTTATTAAAGTATTATATCGAAGATACTAAAATTGAACCTTGTTCTTTTGTAGATGTCAAACAATCAAAACGTAAACCAAAACACCCTCCGTTCTTTATTGGAGAAGGAGAAACTCAATGGTTCAAACTTTCTCGATTGGTACCGCAACCTGAGAATTGTTCTCAAATATGAAGGGAAGTTGAACAAAATTGAAGAACCCTTACCCAAAGCTCCTCCTGAGACAGCTACTGCTGCTCAAAAGAATGCTTATCAGAAGTTGTTTGATGAGCAAGAGAAGATAGCTTTAATCATGCTTGCTAGTATGAATTCTGATCTCCAAAAGGAAATGGAAGATCGTACAGCATATGATATGATGACTGAGCTGAAAAATATGTTTCAAAAACAGGCTAGTCAAGAGTTATATGAAACTTATAAGCTTCTTCAAACATGCAAAATGGAGGAGGGTCAATCAGTGAGCCCTCATGTCTTGAAAATGAAAAGCTACATTGACCGATTGGAAAAACTTGGAACTACCTTGCCGCCTAACTTGGTTGTGAACATGATTTTGGTTTCATTACCAAAATCGTATCACCAATTTGTAATGAATTACAATATGCAAGGTTGGGAGAAATCTTTGGCAGAGGTGCACTCGATGCTCAAAACTGCTGAACACTTGGAAAAAGGAAAAGGCAAGTCAATTGCTAAAAAAAAGATTCCACCACCCCCAAGAAAGAAAACCCAGCGAAAGACGCCGAATGTTTCCACTGTGAAAAAGTTGGCCACTGGAGGAGGAACTGTCCTTTCTACCTATCTGAGTTAAAAAAAAAAGGCAAAGCTGACCAGACCAGCAAATCAGGTATTTTTCATATACAGTTATATACTTTTTCTAGTGATTCCTGGATTTTTGATACTGGTTGTGGTACTCACATCTGTAACAATATGCAGAGAATGAAAAGAAGTAATTGACTGAAGAACAACACACTAGACTTAAGAGTGGGCAATGGGGCTCGAGCTGCTATCAAATCTATTGGAACCTATGAGCTTACTCTACCTCAGTGTTGTAAATCTCCCGAGATCTCCCCGAGATCTCGTTTTTAGAAGGTAACCGAGACGAGATGTTCATCTCCCGAGATTTCTCGGTCAACGGGGTCAAACTTAGTCAAAGCAACGATTTCTCGGATTTTCTTGCTAACTTGTAAAATTTGTATTTTCTAAGATTTTCTCGCTCATTTCTCGGATACTTTTGTAAAATGTCGTAAAAACGTATATAAATATACATATATTTATGTTTTTATGTATATTTTTATTAAAAAAACTATAAAGTCAACGTCCGAGATCTCCCCGAGATTATTTCGAGATGCCGAGATCTCCCTAAAAAAGTCCAAACAAGATCTCTTCGAGATCCGAATTCCCCAACCTTGCTCTACCTAGTGGTCTTATTGTTTTGTTGGAACAATGTCATTATGCTCCTAGTATTACGAGCAATGTAATTTCAGTTTCTCTTTTAAAAATTGTTGATTTTGAACTTACATTTACGTACTTTGGTATTTCAGTTTCTAAGAATAATGTATTTTATTTTAATGTTATTCCACGTGATGGTATTTTTGAAATTGATATGCATGGTGTGATTTCAAATAATAATTCTGTATATACCTGTACTGCCAAACGATTCAAGCAAGACTTGAACAAGACCTATCTATGGCATTGTCGTCTTGGTCATATAAATCAACAACGCATTTCGAAACTCCAATCTGATGGGATTTTGGAATCAACTGGCTCTGAGTCATTTGATGTATGCAAGTCATGTTTATGTGGAAAGATGACAAAGGCTCCTTTCTCCGGTTTAGGTGAAAGAGCTAAAGATCTTTTAGGACTAATACATACTGATGTGTGTGGCCCTTTTAGAACTATGTCTAGAAATGGTGAATCATACTTCGTTACATTTACTGATGATTATAGTAGATATGGTTATGTTTATTTGCTGAAACATAAACATGAAGTTTTTGAAACATTCAAAATCTTCCAAAATGAAGTAGAAAATTAACTTGGAAAGACCATTAAAGCCCTTCGCTCTGATAGGGGAGGGGAATATATGAGTCAAGAGTTTTTAGACCACCTGAAGAATCGTGGGATTGTCTCACAATTCACTCCACCTTATACACCACATCACAATGGTGTGTCGGAGCGGAGGAATCAAACTTTACTTGATATGGTTCCATCTATGATGAGTCTAACTACTCTACCGATGTCTTTTTGGGGTTATGCATTAGAGTCTGCTGCAAGCATACTCAATATGGTTCCAACCAAGAAGGTAGAAAAGACACCATATGAGTTATGGCATGAAAAGAGTCCTAAGTTGTCTTATTTGAAAGTCTGGGGTTGTAAAGCGTATGTGAAACTTGACACTTCAAACAAGTTAGAACCTAGAGGTATCAAATGTCACTTTGTGGGATACTCAAAGGAAACAATGGGTTACTACTTTTACTACCAAGCTAAAAATAAAGTGTTTACTGCTCGGTTTGCTGAATTCTTTGAAAGAGATCTTCTCTTACAAGAAGTCAGTGGGAGTAAAGTAGATCTTGAGGAAATTCAAGAATCACAAAGTAACATACCTTATGAAGGCACTAGCCAACCGCACGTTGAAGCTGGACATATTGTTGGTGAGCCAGAACGTGTTGCACCTATACTTCGTAGATCTAGTAGAACTTTTCGTCAACCTGAGAGGTTAAATCTTCTGATTAATTCAGATGAACCTCATATAGGGGATTATGATGAACCCTCTAGCTATGGTGAAGCCATGTCAGATCCATAATCTGACAAATGGGGAGATGCTATGAAAGCAGAGATGCAGTCCATGAAAGATAATCAAGTATGTGACTTAATTGATCTTCCACCCAATTGCAAGACAGTAGGCAGTAAATAGGTCTTCAAGAAGAAGGCTGACATGGATGGTAATGTAAACACTTTTAAGGCTCGATTGGTGGCAAAAGGTTATACTCAAACTCAAGGAATTGATTATGAGGAAACTTTTTCACCAGTCGTAAGCATTAAATCAATTAGGATACTTATTGCCATAGCTAATTTTCATGATTATGAAATATGGCAAATGGATGCCAAAACTGCTTTCCTAAATGGCGACCTAAGCGAGGACGTATATATAGTTCAGCCGGAAGGGTTTGTGAATCCTAAACATCCTACTAAAGTATGCAAGCTTCTAAAATCTATTTATGGATTAAAGCAAGCATCCAGGAGTTGGAATCTTAAGTTTGATCAGAAAATCATGAGTTTGGTTTTTCTCAAAAACCAAGATGAGCCCTGTGTTTACATTAGAGCTAGTGGGAGCAAAGTTGTCTTCTTGATCTTGTATGTTGATGACATACTACTTATTGAAAATGACATTCCAACTTTGCAAGATGTCAAATCTTGGCTTGGAAAATATTTTGCCATGAAAGATCTTGGAGAAGCTAAGTATATTCTAGGAATCAGGATCTATAGAAATAGATCCAAAAGGCTTATTGGTTTGAGTCAAAGTACATACATTGACAAAATTTTGCGAAGATTTAACATGCAAAACTCCAAGCGCGGAGCATTGCCCATGCAAAAGGGCATAACCTTGAGCAAGTCTCAAAGTCCTATCACACATGATGAGATAAGACGAATGAAATGTGTTCCGTATGCTTCGGCTATAGGATCCATTATGTATTCCATGTTATGTACTAGACCTGATGTCTCGTTAGCCTTGAGTTTGACGAGTCGTTATCAACAGAATCTAGGTGAAGAACATTGGGTTGCTGTTAAGAGCATTCTTAAGTATTTACGGAGAACTAAAGATATGTTCTTGGTTTACGGAGGTTTGGAAGAAGAGTTGCGTATTAGATGTTATACAGATGCTAGTTTCCAAACTGATCGAGATGATTCTCGATCCCAGTCAGGGTATGTCTTTGTCATGAATGGCGGGGCAGTTGATTGGAGAAGCTCAAAGCAGAGCACAGTTGCACAGTCTACAACGGAAGCAGAATACATTGCTGCCTCAGAAGCTGCTCAAGAAGCTGTCTGGATTAGGAAGTTTATTGTTGAACTCGGAGTAGTTCCCAGCATTGAATCCCCTATGGAAATGTACTGTGATAATTCAAGTGCTATTATACTTGCGAAAGAATCACGTGTACGTAAAGGTAGCAGACACATTCTTCGAAAGTTTGACTACATTCAAGAAGTCGTTGAGAGGAATGATATTAGTATTCTTAAGGTTCATACAGATGATAATGTGGCTGACCCGTTCACGAAGCTCATGACACATAACAAGCATGATGATCATGCTAGTAGTATTGGACTTCTTTATGCTGCTGATATTTTTAATTTGTAATTTAGTATTTGGATATTTTTGGAACATTAAACAGTTTTATCATAATGAATTGATATATTGATGGTATGATTGTTTTCATATATATCACTTTGTTCTATATTAACATGTTTAATCCATGAGTAATTGTTGATTATTCAAAATCTCCATAATCAATCATGTTATGAGAATAACATGAATTAAGATTAATATGAAGTTTTGGTTATATTTATTGATGATAAATAGTTAACTTGTAGAGACCAAAATTCATATGTATTTATTGATGATGAATATTGGAATGACCCATCCGAGATGTCACTACATGGATCATTGTCAGCAGTGAATCTTTTAGTGATTATGTCTTTATGTCCTTAGACTTGAGATGCACGCCAGTTTTGATGTGTGAAACATTGTACTTTGATATGGTTAAACGATGTCCTGAATAAGGCTGTTATAAAGGCCATTATTGGGTATAATATAAAGCTCGTGATAGACACGTGTATGCAATATATGATTTGTTCCTCTAAAATGTTTGGAGTTAGATACTTTTTGAGCTCCTCGATGAATGAATAAGATATTTGTGTGGCCACACCCAGATGTAATTAAGATGATACTTAATTAATTTGGTGATCTAATTCAGTTCTAAGATCGAGAAATAAAATTGTTAAACAAATGAGAATGACCGATGATCCACATCTCAAGTTTAATTAAAGTATCTAAAACAAAAGGACGAATGACATTTAAAACTTATCATAAACAGTTTCGAGAAACTACCCTCACATGAATTTGGGGACAATGACGTGTTGCTAGACGCTTACCATTGTTTATATAGTTACTTGGTGTTGTGCCATGCACAAGTGGGAGTCTGTAGGATTAATGTGCAAGGTACAACATATAACTATATGGTCAACTTTATTTGAGCCTTCGGGGTCACACACATATACACCGAGACGTCAAATAAAATATATATATGATGTATATATATTACTCAAGTAACAAAATAGTAAATCAAAATTAATTCATTTGCTATTCATATAAATAGTAAATTAAACGAAATTAATTAATTTACTATTAACATGAAAGCGACATGATATAAATTATTAATTATAAGTTATGTAACATACCCCTGAAGTATTTAAGAAATACGACTTTATGATATTACATCCGATATAGAAATCGAATACAATATCCTATCTTTGATTATTTCAAAAAGTAAAAGGTTCACGGGTTAATATAGTGACTATAATTCAATAAAAAAGGTTCACGGGTGTTTTCTAAAAAGTACTATATATTCTTCTCTTTTGCAAGTGTGGATGATAATTATTCCATTTTTGGTCGACACATATAGAAAGAGAGAAAGACTTTTAATTTATGTGATAACACTCAAACTTGAATTGAAGTACCTTGTAAGTGACTGATTTCAAATTCAAGCGAAACGGTTTTCAAGTACTCCATTAAAGATTTATTATAATAATTTGATTATTATAATAAATTACTTGGGTTTGGACTAGCATCCATTGGCGTTGTCTGAAAGTGTAGTGGACTATCCAAAGAGACGATCATATCCTTTGATCGTAGGTTTCTCTCTGTCTCATCAATTTCTCCAAGAAAGGTATATCGTTAACTCCTCTTTTGTTTTATATTCATGATAATTATTATGGTGTAACTGGATCTTTGGGATCGTAATCATGTGCATGTTTTATTAAATTTAAATATATGAATATTTAATTTTGTAAATGGTTTATAAAATAATAATTGATTATTATTATTATTTTAATTATCCGCTGCGTTAATCTGATTTAAAAGTACACACGATTTTCCAACATGATGAATGTATGATCTCTCGATTTACCACCCACGCTACAAGTTGGACAAATAATTGAGTTAATATCTAACCCTCCGAATAAGAGGTTAAATCTCGTAGGAAGCCGATCCCGTAACCAACGCCACACAAAAAATGTTGATTTTAATTGGGAGAAACCGATGCCATCTAGTGAGTTGATGTGATGTAGGAAAATAAGAATTATCAAGGAAAATATGTGTGCTTTTGACAGAAAAGATCCCATTGCTAGCAATTGTTAGCGGATATAGTAGCCCATTATAATGTTTATCTATTTATGTTAGTCCATTTGATATGTTTAGTATAGGGCTTGGCCCAGTTATGTATTTCTATATATATTCTTGTAATATCCCGATGTGAGAGATCAATAAGAATCCCATTCAACATGGTATTAGAGCCATCCTTTCAATAAAACCTAAAAACACCCAAAATTGTTACTGCGCCGTTGCCTGCACAAAAGCACCAGAAGGTGCCGTCCATACTCAACGATCCATCCATATCAATTAAAACACTACATGTATATACATTTTAACTGAGTCGTTAAGTCATCGTTAGTCGTTACATGTAAATGTTGATTTGAAACCTTTAAGTTAACGATCTTGTTAAATGTTGTTAACCCAATGTTTATTATATCTAATGAGATGTTAAATTATTATATTATCATGATATTATGATATATTAATATATCTTAATATGATATATATATATATATATATATATATATATATATATATATATATATATATATATATATATATATATATATATATATATATATTTAAATGTCGTTACAACGATAATCGTTACATATAAGTCTCGTTTCGTAATTCTTGAGTTAGTAGTCTTGTTTTTACATATGTAGGTCATTGTTAACACACTTAATGATATATTTAAATATCATTTCATCATGTTAAATATAGTGTATCAATATCTTAATATGATACATATGTATTTAGTAGACGTTATCATAACGATAATCGTTATATATATCATTTCGAGTTTCTTAACTTAGTAATCTCATTTCTTATGTATATCACACATTGTTAATATACTTAGTGAGATACTTACTCATCATAATCTTATGTCAACCATATATATATGTCTATATATATACCACAACATGTAGTTTTTACAATTTTGTAACGTTCGTGAATCGCCGGTCAACTTGGGTGATCAATTGTCTATATGAAACTTATTTCATTTAATCAAGTCTTAACAAGTTTGATTGCTTAACATGTTGGAAACATTTAATCATGTAGATAACAATTTCATATAATATATATAAACATGGAAAAGTTCGGGTCACTACAGTTGTCAGCTTGGTAAGCATGTACGACTTCCATTTTCTATCTCTACTACCAAAGTTAACTCATTGTTTGAAATTGTTTACTCTGATTTGTGGACCTCTCCAATCCCGAGCATTGGTGGTTTAAAATATTATATTATTTTTCTGGATCACTTTTCTCATTATTTGTGGGTATATCCGTTACGACATAAATCCGATGCTTTTAATAAATTTGTTCAGTTCGGAGCTTTTGTTAAAACCCTATTTAACTGTGAAATTAAATCCTTCCAATGTGATCATGGTGGTGAATTTGACAACACCCTAATTCATCAATTATTCCAATCTAATGGTATTTGTATCCGATTCTCATGCCCACAAACATCTCAACAGTACGGAAAATCTGAAAGGATGATACGAACTATAAACAATCTCATACGCACACTTCTCTTCCAAGCCCACCTCCCTCCTACCTTCTAGGTTGAAGTGCTACACATGGCTACCCATCTCCTAAATATTCTCCCATCTTCCGCCATCAATAACGAAGTACCTCACACCCATTTAAACAAGTTTCCACCTAACTACTCTACGCTTCGTGTTTTCGGATGCCTTTGCTACCCTCACCTCAACACCACAAACAAACTTGCTCCCCGCTCTACCCCTTGAATATTTCTTGGGTACCCCTATAATCACCGGGGTTATCGTTTCTTAGATCTTGCCACCAACAAGATCATTCTTTCTCGTCACGTCACCTTTGATGAAACCACATTCCCTTACGGCTCTATGACACCAAACCAACCATCTTCTTATACGTTTCTCGATCCTCCACCTAATATTTTCTCTCACAACCTCCTTCAATCGCTTTCCACTCTGACCCAACAGGCTACTCAACCCGATCCCCCCTACCTCACCGACTACACAAGCCCAAGATGCCCAAAACCCCCAACCATCCCATCTACTTCTCCCCAGTTACAACCCACTGCCCACCAGGCTCCTACTACTCAATCCGGTCCACCACCTATACCACCTACCTCAGCACAACACATTCCATCCAGATCTTAGTCCTCTCACCCCATGGTCACACGATCTAAAGTAGGAACCACCAAACCTGTCCAACGCCTGAACCTAAATGTCTCCACCGTCTCTCCAATTCCTACATCATACTCTCTCGCCTTTAACGACCCACATTGGCTTCATGCTATGACAGAGGAATACAATGCATTAATTAAAAATAATACTTGGACTCTTGTGCCTCGACCATCGAACACGAATATTATTCGCTCCATGTGATTTTAATGACCCGTCCTAATCCATCTGGACGAATACATTACATTTGGTTACATCGCGAGGTACTTGACCTCTATATGATATATTTTACAAACATTGCATTCATTTTTAAAAGACAAACTTTCATCACATCGAAAGTTGACGTCATGCATACCATTAATGACTTAATAATATTCCTGATGAACTCAATGACTTGAATTCAACGTCTTTTGAAATATGCCATGAATGACTCTAAGTAATATCTCTAAAATGAGCAAATGAACAGCGAAAGATTTCTTTCATACCTGAGAATAAACATGCTTTAAAGTGTCAACCAAAAGGTTGGTGAGTTCATTAGTTTATCATAATCAATCATTTTCAATATTATAATAGACCACAAGATTTTCATTTCTATTTCTCATAAATATACGTCCCATGCATATAGACAAAAATCATTCATATGGATTGAACACCTGATAATCGACATTTACATGATGCATATACAATATCCCCATCATTCCGGGACTCCCTTCGGACATGATAAATTTTGAAGTACTAGCATCCGCAACAACGGATGGGGTTTGTTAGGCCCAATAGATCTATCTTTAGGATTCGCGTCAATTAGGGGCTCAGTTCCCTAATTCTTAGATTACCAGGCTAAAAGGGGCATATTCGGCTTCTATCAATTCAACCATATAATGTAGTTTTAATTACTTGTGTCTATTTCATCAAATATTTATAAAAGCGCATGTATTCTCAGTCCCAAAAATATATATTGCAAAAGCATTTAAAAAGGGAGTAATGAAACTCACTCTACAATATTTTGTAGTAAAAATATTCATACGACGATACTGAACAATGCAGAGTTGGCCTTGAATTCACGAACCTATATCAATTGTATATCTATTAAAACATATAATAGAAATCTCATAATTTCATTTATTAATTATATAAAATTTTATATATTTGTAGTTATATAGAATTTATACTAAATTCTATTTAAATATATATCTTATTTATATATATTATATCTTATGTTATATCTGTATATTTTGTATATATATTTAAAATTATTATAGTACATGTAATAAGTATAATTTTGTACAAAATATTTATTTGTTAAAAATGATAGTTTCGATCATAATGATTTACTACTACTAATAATAATAACAACTTTATTAAAATGATAATTTTAATGGTAATAATGATAATTTTGTTTATTAATAATAATAAAAAAATAATAATAATAATACTAATAGTTACAACAGTGATACTAATATTAATGTTTAAAAATGATACTAATACTAATATTTATTAAAAATAATGATAACATTAATAAGCATAATAATAATAATAATAATAATAATAATAATAATAATAATAATAATAATAATAATAATAATAATAATAATAATAATAATACCTAAATGATAAGATTAATAATATTTTAATAATACTAAAAAAATATACTAAGGATAATAACGTCTTTAATACTTATAAATATAAATATGAAAATAGTAATAATAATTATAATTCTAACAATCATAATCATAATAATAATAATAATAATAATAATAATAATAATAATAATAATAATAATAATAATAATAATAATAATAATAATAATTATAACAATAATTAATAATACACATAATACTAATAATAATACTAATAATAATAATAATAATAATAATAATAATAATAATAATAATAATAATAATAATAATAATAATAATAATAATAATAATAATAATAATAATAATAATAATAATAATAATAATAATAAAGGTAATTGTGTATACCCTTAAAGCTTTGTCTAAAAAGAATGCTCCAGACGGAACTCGAACCCGAGACCTCTTGCTCACCACCCACACGCCCAAACCATTAAACCAATTGTTACTTTTCTGATTTAAATGGTATATGATTTCGTTTTAACCCGCTATCATCATCATCCTTAATCATAGTTAGTATCTTAGTCGTTTCATTAACACAATATCATCAAGGCATCATCATGCTCTTCGAAATGGCATTATCATACACATCATACGATCTTCATTAACCTCTAACATCATCAATAAATTGTTCGGCCCAATAAAAAAAAGAAACATAAAACGGGTCTCGGCCCATTTACACGAAATTTTATTCGGTTCAAATAGAAAAACATAAAACGGCAGCCCAATCCAAAATGTTAATTTGACTCAAGTTGTTTTCAGTATACAACCTCATTCACGAAATAGAAGAATCGATATTCATCATCATTCTTGTTCTCCTTCACTGTTGCAGGTTATAAAAAAAAATATACATACGAGTAACCGCAAGAACAAACAGCAATATCATCATTGAAATTACGCAAATCGGAAGGGTAACATTTAATGAATAGTTCTGGGTCTTGTTCGAAAGGCTGCAGCAACCGTAAAAATATTACTACAGTTGCAGTTAATGGTGTAGCAGTTATAGTAGCTGTGGATCACTGCTTTATCAGCTTTCTCAAAATTCAAAGAACTGATTCATAAACTAGAGTGCTTTTCAGAATGTCAGAATGGAAGATCATAATTCTAAGAGATAAATGTTATATGTATACATATAACTGCTAATGTAGACGTGCGGCGGGATTTCAAAATACCGATTGCTGATTCTTAGTAATTGGTATGGCAATTCTCGTTATAAGATGTGGATGAGCATATGATAGGGTTTTAATGAAGCAATATGGTAGCTTTTCGGAGATGTTTAAATCAAAGAGCAATGAAGTTGATGGTAAGTTTACTGGTAATGAGGCGAGATATAAAAGGTTCCCTGGTAACGATGAAGAAAGGGCAACGTATATATCAAGGTTATAATAAGGCTAGTCTGACTGAAAAGTCGAAGTTGACTTGCTGGAGCTGTGACAAAATTTGCTACTTTGAAAGGGATTGCAAAGCTATTTCGGTAATAATAATGCCAAAAGAATTAGCACAGCTATGTGTTAAACATTTACTCAGGTTCCGAGTGTTTTTAGGTACCTAACTATATGGATCAATCTTTTCTTCCGTAGATGAAGTGCGGTTGATTCATCCTCTCGATTGAGGTGTTTTCAAGAATCATGAAAGGTTTGAACGCGGATTGTAATCGTCAAGATACAATGATGTTTAAGATGAAATCGAGTGGAAAACTTGAAGAATTGTTTAGTTTCATATGTTATAATCAATATTTTAATTCATTTTAATTATCCAATCTCGGTAGTCCACAGTTAGTAGTCCACAATTAGTAGTTCAACAATTCATATATAGTTTAATATATAATATTCGAATTAATTAATACGTATCGTGACCCATTGTATACATGTCTCAGACTCGATCCCAACTCAAGGTATATGTATTATTTTAGAATCAACTTCAACCCTGCATAGAGAACTCGAGCATTACAGCATATAGAGTGTCTATGGTTATTCCAAATAACATATATAGATGACGTCGATATGATATGTCAAAACATTATATATGTGTCCCGATATTTAAATTGCGTAAAATAAATAACAGAAATTAAATGACGATAAATAAAATTGCAAGAATTAAAATTGTTAGAATTAAAATTGCGAGAATTAAAATGTAACAGGGAATTGGGAACAGTTAGCTGGGAACAGTTAGCTAGGAATAGTTAGCGTTGATTCTTAACAAAATTTCTCATAGTTAATTTGTTTGTTTCTAACAAATTTTATTTTTGTCCAATGTTTTCTTCATTATGCCACTTGTTGGATTCTGATAGGTCAAAATCCAAATATGAAGTTGAATGAAAATGGTTATTCTGCGGTGAACGGATACGTATATCGGTGGTTGTAAGTAGGATAGTAAATGACTGTTGAATCATATTCGAAGACTGTACAGTGTAACTTATTAATATGAAATCTAAATATTCCTCGGGTATTACCTACCCGTTAAAATATTTTCACCATTAACAGTTTGTACAAAAGAATTTTTAATTACAGTCTTTATGAAAACATATATACATATATATTTTCTTCAGATGTAATCGTGGATTTAATGAGTCAATATGATATTAAACTCATTTGATTTACGGTTAGAACTAGAGTACATAATCTCTAAAGCATTAGAGATTACATAATCGCCATGTTGAAGGAAGATAAATGAGGTAGAACATCATATAGAACGATGATTATGCTCGAGGTACCGATTGTGAGGTTGAGACGTTTAGTGTTGAGGCTTGTGATGTGGATGTTGGTGTTGGTGGTAGTACTGGTGCTGGTGGTACTGCTGGTACGGATGATGCTGTCTGTGATGCCTGCAAGTTGCGCATCATATTTTCAAAGTCACTATTCGAGCACGAAGCTCGTTGACTTCTTCTATTATTCCGAGATGATTGGTGG
Organism: Rutidosis leptorrhynchoides; assembly: GCF_046630445.1. NCBI lineage: Eukaryota > Viridiplantae > Streptophyta > Magnoliopsida > Asterales > Asteraceae > Rutidosis > Rutidosis leptorrhynchoides. Next base: position 247,090,631 of record NC_092341.1, read on the forward strand.
TTAGAACAAGCGGATGAATAAGGTTGAGAATTTTGGATATCATATAATCATTGCGAGATATCCTGGAAATGAGGGTGAATATGGTGTTTCGAACAGGTCCGCCGGTAAGTGCTTCAGGTTCTTCGCCAAGTGGGTAATATGTTGGGTGGAAAGGATTACCTTCTTCTCGTCTCCATTTATTAACTCGACTAAGAACCCATCCCCAATTCATCCAGAATTGATGTTGGCTGATTGTTTGATCCATTTCGGTTATACTACTTTCTGAGCTTGAGTGAAACTCCATATCGGAATCCGAGGGACTTGAACTAGTGTTCGTACGATTGAATAAAGGGTTTTTCGATATGAAATGATTTTCGGCTATCGGATGGTATTCTAATTAAATAGAATATCCATATATATAGAACAAAAGATTTCGTAGATTACGGAGGAACTTACGAAATATGTCAGGCAAAGTTTACAGTAACAGATACGCTAAGATATGGATTTGCAGATACGCTAAGATATGAATTTTGTCTATACACTATTCATGCAATCAATGCAGTAAGATGTGTCTAGACTAAGAATGATAAGCAGGTAATTTTCGACACGAAATGATAAGCAAAACTTTTGACATGCAGACACGGTCGAAGTCCAGACCCACTAATGCATCTAAACAACTATCAGTTAGACACACTAATGCAAGACCAGGTTCGCTAAGACCACCACTCTGATACCAACTTTAACGACCCGTCCTAATCTATCTGGACGAATACATTACATTTGGTTACATCGCGAGGTACTTGACCTCTATATGATACATTTTACAAACATTGCATTCGTTTTTAAAAGACAAACTTTCATCACATCGAAAGTTGACGGCATGCATACCATTTCATAATATATCCACCTATAAATGACTTAATAATATTCTTGATGAACTCAATGACTTGAATGCAACGTCTTTTGAAATATGCAATGAATGACTCCAAGTAATATCTCTAAAATGAGCAAATGCACAGCGGAAGATTTCTTTCATACCTGAGAATAAACATGCTTTAAAGTGTCAACCAAAAGGTTGGTGAGTTCATTAGTTTATCATAATCAATCATTTTCAATATTATAAAAGACCACAAGATTTTCATTTCCATTTCTCATAAATATACGTCCCATGCATAGAGACAAAAATCATTCATATGGATTGAACACCTGATGATCAACATTTACAAGATGCATATAGAATATCCCCATCATTCCGGGACTCCCTTCGGACATGATAAATTTCGAAGTACTAAAGCATCCGCAACAACGGATGGGGTTTGTTAGGCCCAATAGATCTATCTTTAGGATTCGCGTCAATTAGGGGCTCGGTTCCCTAATTCTTAGATTACCAGGCTAAAAGGGGCATATTCGGCTTCGATCCATTCAACCATATAATGTAGTTTTAATTACTTGTGTCTATTTCGTCAAATATTTATAAAAGCGCATGTATTCTCAGTCCCAAAAATATATATTGCAACAACATTTAAAAAGGGAGTAATGAAACTCACTCTACAATATTTTGTAGTAAAAATATTCATACGACGATACTGAACAATGCAGGGTTGGCCTTGGATTCACGAACATATATCAATTGTATATCTATTAAAACATATAATAGAAATCTCATAATTTCATTTATTAATTATATAAAATTTTATATATTTGTAGTTATATAGAATTTATACTAAATTCTATTTAAATATATATCTTATTTATATATATTATATCTTATGTTATATTTGTATATTTTGTATATATATTTAAAATTATTATAGTACATGTAATAAGTATAATTTTGTACAAAATATTTATTTGTTAAAAATGATAGTTTCGATCATAATGATTTACTACTAATGATAATAATAACAACTTTATTAAAATGATAATGTTAATGGTAATAATGATATTATTGATAATGATACTTTTGTTTATTAATAATAATAATACTAATAGTTACAAGAGTGATACTAATATTAATGTTTAAAAATGATACTAATACTAATATTTATTAAAAGTAATGATAACATTAATAAGCATAATCATAATCATAATAATAATAATAATAATACCTAAATGATAAGATTAATAATAATTTTAATAATACTAAAAAAAATATCCTAAGGATAATAACGTCTTTAATACTTATAAATATAAATATGAAATTAGTAATAATAATTATAATTCTAACAATCATAATAAAAATAATAATAATCATAATTATAACAATAATTAATAATACACATAATACTACTAATAATAATAATAATAAAAGTAATTGTGTATACCCTTAAAGCTTTGTCTAAAAAGAATGCTCCAGACGAGACTCGAACCCGGGACCTCTTACTCACCACCCACACGCCCAAACCATTAAACCAATTGTTACTTTTCTGATTTAAATGGTATATGATTTCGTTTTAACCCGCTATCATCATCATCCTTAATCATAGTCAGTATCTTAGTCGTTTCATTAACACAGTATCATCAAGGCATCATCATGCTCTTCGAAATGGCATTGTCATACACATCATACGATCATCATTAACCTCTAACATCATCAATAAATTGTTCGGCCCAATAAAAAAAAGAAACATAAAATGGGTCTCGGCCTATTTACACGAAATTTTATTCGGTTCAAATAGAAAAACATAAAATGGCAGCCTAATCCAAAACGTTAATTTGACTCAAGTTGTTTTCAGTATACAACCTCATTCACGAAATAGAAGAATCGATATTCATCATCATTCTTGTTCTCCTTCACTGTTGCAGGTTATAAAAAAAATATACATACGAGTAACCGCAAGAACAAACAGCAATATCATCACTGAAATTACGCAAATCAGAAGGGTAACATTTAATGAATAGTTCTGGGTCTTGTTCGTAAGGCTGCAGTAACCGTAAAAATATTACTACAGTTGCAGTTAATGGTGTAGCAGTTATAGTAGCTGTGGATCACGAGTGTAACGAGAGGATATTTGCAGGTTTTTGTGGTGTACGTGTGGCTTTAATCATGGTTATGGTGGTGGGTTGCTCGAATGAGATAACAACAGGAAAACATCTACGATGGTTTGTGTGTTTGAGCTATCATCAGAAAACAATAACATATATAATTCGAAATATAACACAAGAGTGAGTGCAACAGTAGCAGGTTTCTGGGTGGTTCTAGGCCAAACAACGAACTGAATGATGGTTATGGTGGTTTTCAACAGTTGTAGCAATAATCATTGATGAGGCAGCAGTGGTTAGGGTCCTTGATGGTTTTTGAGTGAACTACAAATATAAAGGAGTTACCAATAGTTCCTTCATGGTTTATGAAGATGGCGATTAGCGGTAGATGAAAGACTTGTTGGTGATTAGTGATTAAACCGAAGGTGGTGAGGAGAGTGGTGTTTGATTGGTGATGAATTTGACGGCTGTAACAGAGACAACAACGAGAAAGAGCAGCAGTTTTTAATGGTATTCATATGGTTTCATTCTCGGTTAGCAGTAAACAAAAGACAACGGTAGTTTTCTTTTATTGATTGTTGATGATGGTTGTGTATGGCGGATCATGGTGGTTCGACTGGAAGTAAGAAGAAGGAAAGATGGTAGTCGGAGATGGTGACAGCGGGTTTGAGAGGAAGGTTGTCGTGAAAGGGTGGATGAATTTGTGGTTTCGACAAGTGTGTATATATATATATCGATTAATATATCTATCCTCCACCTATCTATATAATAAACTATATTAATAATAATTGTGAGATCCAGCTATGAATCAATTACTCGTACAAATAAACTTTACACATCATAAAGTAATTATTGATTAATAAAATATTAAAACTAATAACATGTTAATTATAAGAAACAAGATAGTGTAACAGAAAAAGTTTGTTTGTATATATAGATCAGATAATTAATTAAATCACACAAGATACACTTACAGTTATTCAAATTCACGGATCCAACGTAGTAATACATAATTAAGTGATAGTGATACAAAACAAAAAATATCAAACAACTAATTGAGGAAGATTCGGAATTAGCATCAACAGACTTAGAGCTAATTCTCTTTAGAATCAAATAATGAATATAATTATAAGGTGGTGGCTAGTTTCTCTAGTGGGAATATATATATATATATATATATATATATATATATATATATATATATATATATATATATATATATATATATATATATATATATATATATATATATATAAAATATAATATAAGATAGAAGTTAGTGGATGATAGAAATGGTAGAGTACAAAAATAGTAATATTAATGTTAATTAGGATTTAAACGTGCACAAGTAATAGTGTAGCCACCTCTCTTTTTCACGAAGTGCTATCGTGCTCCGTTGTAAATTAGTGGCGGATAAAAGTCTTCTGAAAAATTCCATATTTTTAAACTGATTATATTTATTTATTTTGGTCATTATGGTATAAAATTTGATCATTAATTTTTTAAATAAAAATTACATCAACTGTCCCTCTCAATTCTGGGTAAAATATAAAAAGTGTTAAAACTTAACAAATAGTTCCTAAATACATTTTTTAATAAGCCTAAAATTTATAGAACTCATTTTCGTATCACTGTTTATTTTAAAATTACATAAGTTTGAATTTAACTTGCTTAATATCAATCGGAACATCAAACGAGTATTACAATCATTTAATATTTATTTTTAATATACCTTATTTATATATAGAGATATATTTTAAATAGTAATTATTATAATATCCTATTTTTATTTTATTAATTTTTAATAACAATAACATATAATACTTCAAATTATATTTCGAATTATTATTTATATATACATACACACATATCTATTTACAATTTATTGTTCGTGAATCGTCGAGAGCAGTCGAAGGTCAATTGAATATATGAAACAGTTCAAAATTTTGAGACTCGACATTACAGACTTTGCTTATCGTGTCGAGATCATATAAGGACTAAGTTTAAATTTGGTTGAAAATTCCCGGGTCGTCACAGTGATTGGTTAAACACAAGTATAATGCAGATGGTACATTGAGTCGCTATAAAGCTCGACTAGTTGCTAACGGTCGTAGTCAGCAGGTCGGGATTGATTGTGATGAGATCTTCAGTCCGGTTGTAAAACCGGCCACCATTCGCACCGTGCTTAGTCTTTCAATTTCTAGAAATTGGGTTGTCCATCTATTAGATGTTAAGAATGCTTTTCTTCACGGTAACTTATCTGAGACGGAATATATGCACCAACTGCCTGGTTTTCGGGACCCCCGATATCCTGATCATGTATGCCTTTTGCAGAAGTCCCTTTATGGCCTGAAACAGGCTCCTAGGGCATGGTTTCATAGATTTGCGGGTTATGCTCAGCAGGTTGGATTTCAGCACAGCCGATGCGATACATCCTTATTTATTTACAAGAAGGGATTTGACACAGTGTATCTTTTATTATATGTCGATGACATCATTCTCACTGCTTCATCTACGACCCTCCTTTAGCGGATCATTTCTTCTCTACATAAAGAGTTCTCTATGACTGATCTTGGCCCGTTGAACTACTTCTTAGGCATCTCTGTCACACGCAACTCTTCTAGAATGTTTCTCTCTCAGAAAAAGTATGCGTATGAGGTGCTTGAGATATTCTTGATTGCAACCCATGTAGGACCCCCGTTGATACCGGTGCTAAGCTTAAGCCTAATGGCCCACCTGTAGCTGATCCTAGTCTTTATCGTAGTCTTGCAGGCGCTCTTCAGTATCTCACATTTACTCGTCCGGATATCTCTTATGTTGTTAAGAAAATTTGCTTATTTATGCATGATCCGCGCGAGCCTCATTTATCGGCTCTCAAATGGATCCTCAGGTATATACAGGGTACTATTGATCTTGGCCTTCAGTTATACGCCTCATCTACTGATAATGCTAAAAACAAACATATATTTCATAGCATTATCCTTCAAGAAAGACAAGCTTTTAGTTGAAATTGTTTTATTTACAAGTGATATTCGTTTAAATAATAAAAGGTGAAGACAAAAGACAGATTCGATGATTTGAAGACGCAAATGACCAAAACGCTAAAGAGTACAAAGTACAATCCAAGTGGTTCAATTTATTGATGAGAAACATCTCAAAATTATAAGAGTACAAGCCGCAAAACGCAAAGTACAAGATATTAAATAGTACGCAAGGACGTTCGAAAATCCGGAACCGGGACATGAACCAGCTATCAACGCGTGACACAACGGGCCTAAAATTACAAGTCAACTATGCACATGAATATAGTATAATATATAAATAATTCTATAAATTATATATATATTATATTTATATATTAAAATAAAAACCGTCGGCAAGCTAGCAAACAAAGATATGTGAGCTGTCCCAGGGGGCCATGCGATCGCATGGCCTGGAAGCACAAAATCCATGCGATCGCATGGCAGCTAAAGTGAGGCCAAGTACTATAAATTGCAACGTTTTCTACCGAATTATGTACACTTTTCATTCACCGATCTCTTACTCTCTCAATATATATTTATAATTTTAATTTTAATTTTAATTTTAAGTTAATAATAATAAGGTTATAGTGGCGAATGTTTTAAGTTTGTAAGTCAAAATTCTGTCCGTATAACACTACGCGATTAATACTCATTGTAAGTTATGTTCAACCTTTTTAAATTAATGTCTCGTAGCTAAGTTATTATTATGATTATTTAATCCGAAGTAATCATGATGTTAGACTAAATATTAAAGACGGGGTTATTGGGCTTTGGACCATAATTGGGTTTGGACAAAAGACCGACACTTGTGGAAATTGGACTATGGGCTATTAATAGGCTTTATATTTGTTTAATTAAATGATAGTTCATTAATTTAATATGGAGATTTACAATTTGAGGTAATTATAAATAACCACATACACTCGATCGGACACGATGGGCGGGATATTTATAAATACTAATAATCGTTCATTTAACCGGACACGGGGATGGATTAATAGTCAATTGACTCATTAAAACGGGGGTGGATTACATACAAGGACACTTGGTGTAATTGTTAATAAAGTATTAAAACCTTGGATTGCACACAGTCGATAACCTGGTGTAATCATTAATAATGTATTAAAACCTTATTACAGTTTAATTCCCCAATTAGTTGGAATATTTGACTTCGGGTATAAGGATAATTTGACGAGGACACTTGCACTTTATATTTATAACTGATGGACTGTTATGGACAAAGACCAGATGGATATATCGAATAATCCAAGACAAAGGACAATTAACCCATGGTAATAAATTAAAATCAACACGTCAAACATCATGATTACGGAAGTTTAAATACGCATAATTCCTTTAATTTATATCTCATCGTACTTTTATTTACCGTCATTTTATTTATCGTACTTTAAATTATTGCACTTTTATTTATCGCACTTTTATTTATCGTCATTTACTTTACACTTTAAATTAAGTCATTTGTTTATTTAATATTTTACATTAGGTTTTAATTGCGACTTAAGACATAAAATCGACAAACCGGTCATTAAACGGTAAAAACCCCCTTTTATAATAATAATAATACTACTTATATATATATATATATATATATATATATATATATATATATATATATATATATATATATATATATATATATATACAAATATAGTTTAAAATAAATATAGCGTTAAATTTAGTTGTATCCCTGTGAAACGAACCGGACTTACTAAAAACTACACTATTCTACGATTAGGTACACTTCCTATAAGTGTTGTAGCAAGGTTTAGGTATATCCCATTCTATAAATAAATAACTTGTGTAAATTGTAGCATATTTAATAGTATTTCATAGTAAAAATAATAGTATTTTGTACTACACCTCGCACACATCAAGTATTTTTGGCGCCGCTGCCGGGGATCGAACTTCAACAACGCCGAAAGCGAAATGCTATAAAAAATATATTTAATCTATTTTTGTAAAAATATAAGAAGTTTTAAACATAAAAATACAAAAATATAAAATATATATATATATATATATATATATATATATATATATATATATATATATATATATCTATATATCTATTTAAGTGTTTAAGTAAAAAGAAAATATATTTTATATAAAGTATAAAAGTATTTTTTTTTTAGTTCTTAAAAATATAAAGTTTATAAATATGACTTATATTAATAAGAAAATAAAAAAATAAAGTAAAAAGTAAAAAAAAATATAAAATCTGAACCTGCAAAATTTCGGCCTGCACCCATTCTGAACCTGCACTCCATGCGACCGCATGTGAAAGGACCCGTTCATATACATTATAAACGATTCACAATAGTTGATTACATTGCTAGGTATTTGACCTCTATATGATACATTTTACAAACATTGCATTCGTTTTTAAAGGACAATCTTTCTTTACATCGAAAATTGACAGGCATGCATACCATTTCATAATATCCACTATCCAACTATAAATTGATTTAATAATAATCTTTGATGAACTCAATGACTCGAATGCAACGTTCTTCGAAATATGCTATGAAAGACTCCAAGTAATATCTTTAAAATGAGCAAATGCACAGCGGAAGATTTCTTTAACACCTGAGAATAAACATGCTTTAAAGTGTCAACCAAAAGGTTGGTGAGTTCATTAGTTTATCATAATCATTTATTTCTATCATTTTAATAGACCACAAGAATTTCATTTCCAGTTCTCATAAATATACGTCCCATGCATAGAGACAAAAATAATCATTCATATGGCGAACACCTGGTTACCGACATTAACTAGATACATATAAGAATATCCCCTATCATTCCGGGATCCTCCTTCGGACATGATATAAATTTCGAAGTACTAAAGCATCTGGTACTTTGGATGGGGTTTGTTAGGGTCAATAGATCTATCCTTAGGATTCGCGTCAATTAGGGTGTCTGTTCCCTAATTCTTAGATTACCAGACTTTAATAAAAAGGGGCATATTCGATTTCGATAATTCAACCATAGAATATAGTTTCAATTACTTGTGTCTATTTCGTCAAACATTTATAAAAGCGCATGTATTCTCAGTCCCAAAAATATAAAGGGTAAAAAGGCAAATGAAACTCACCATACTGTATTTCGTAGTAATAATACATATAACGTCATTGAACAAGTGCAAGGTTGGCCTCAGATTCACGAACCTATATTAATTATATATATTTATATGTTGGTCAATATTTGTATAGCAATTTAGGTCAGGTCATAGTGTAATCCTAACCTATAGCTCAGATTCTAGTAAAAGGTGACGTGTGAAACAACGTAACACAAATGGTTTCATAATCATAAAATAGTATTTTAGGTTTTTTTTATAGAGAAAATCAACACAAAAAGTTAACTGAAAAGTTAACAGGAAAAGTCAAAGTTCAAAGTCAAAAGTCAAAAGTCAAAGGTTAAAGTCAAAAGTCAAAGGTCAAAGTAAAAATGAGGTCGCATGCAAATATATAATAACTTATACAAAAATGATTTTCGGTCAAACATGACTAAACGGGCCACTTCAGCTATTTTTAGAAAAATTATCGGAACTCCGATTGATAAACGGCCAAAGATAAAAGTTACACATTACCAAAAAGATTAAGCATAAATATTACAGAAGTAAATTAAACCTAGACAACTCGTAGTTGCCAACGCGTTTTCGGCGTTTCAAAGTTAATTTTTCAGCTTTAATAAATTTACAAAAGTGACCGAGTAGCCTACTTTGGAGATTTTTAGAAAATTCCTCAAAACTCGTATTGACAAACGGTCAAAGCCTACAAATTCTCGTTACCACAAAGATATAACATGATTTTTGGCAAGAGTAAACACATATCAGGCCGACCATGACAACTGATACAAAACTGACATTTTTAAATAAAAAAGTTTCAGCTCTTTTTAGAATTTTAAAATGTGACCAAACCGTCAACTTTGATGATTTTTAGAAAAATCGTCGAGACTCGAATTGACAAACGGCCAGAGTCGTTTGTTAGACCTTACAGCAAAGAATTCAGTGGTATTTTTTTTTTATATATGAAACAATGCAGATCAGCGAGAATTTCAGTTCCCGTTTCGACATTTCATCAAAATTTGCAAAACTTCTTTTGTCCATAACTTGACAACCGTTCAACGAAACGAGACGTGCTTTATATGAAAATTCATCTACTCGACAGTAGAATCCAAATAACCACTTTTTATAACCCAGAAAATTAGTTCACTAATTATCATCAACAATTTTAATTACGAAATTAATTATGCAATTTGTTTATTTCATAACTTTCTAACCGTTACTTGGATTCAAGTTATTATTAAATCAAAATTCAACTATTTTTCGCTAGCTTTTCAACGACATGCATATCTTATACCTTATCTCAATCGTATATGTAACTAATTCAGGAATCAACATAACCTATCTAATGGCAATATCAAAAGTACAAGCATGCATAATCCTATATACTCGAGCACTAGTCAGGGATACACTATTAGTATGTAAAAATTAAATTATGAGTACTCACATATCAATATTGAGATTCAATATTGCAGGAAAGGTACGTAAACGCAACGGAGATGATAAACACTATATTGACCTCACGAGCATACCCATGAACCATACTCAATCACCTCCATAGCTATAACCCATAATTTCCTTAATCCTATCCCACTCGAAAAACCAACTTCGAAATCACTCGGACAGCACTCCGTCGTAATATTTTATGTATACTAATAATATCTTGAGATAATACGGAGTAAATGGATTGAGAGAGTTTAGAGAAAACTATTTTCAAGTTTCTATGAAATAATGAAACCTATTGAATTCTATTTATAATAGATTTTTGAATTATTAAAGTGAATTATTAAAGTATGAATTATTAAAGTGAATTATTAAAGTATGAATTATTAAAGTGAATTATTAAAGTATGAATTATTAAAGTATGAATTATTAAAGTGAATTATTAAAGTATGAATTATTAAAGTTAAAGTAAAGTAAAAATAAAGTAAAGGTAAAGTTTAAGTATAGTAAAAGTATAAAATTATGTACGTATAATATGCGTATAAATATATATAATATTAAGTAATGAGTTGTCAAAAGTGATTCTAAATAATTATAAAAGTTATATACGTTTTAATAATAAAGTTCTTTTTAAACTGAAAACGTTTTTGTACGTTTGAAACTAAATAGATCAATCGAGTCTTTATGAGATTCAATCTTCCACTATCCTTTGTCTAGTTCTCAATGATTGACAATTTGTTCATATTTATAAATCACTTTACCATTTTCCGAATATTGTTAAAATGAAAAGATTTCTCAAATCAACGTGGGCCTTTCAACAGAGACTTGTAATCATAATTTAATATATCTGATAATTCAATCATTTGATCTTATCTTCTAATTCCATTGATAAACATTTTGAAACAGATACAATCATATAAAGTATTTAATCTAATATTTTGTTTACGTTTCAAGTTATAATATATATACACATATACATATATAATCATATTCGTTTAATGGTTCGTGAATCGTTGGAACTTGGTCGAGGTTGAATGAATGTATGAACATAGTTTAAAATTCTTAAAATTTAACTTAACAAATATTGCTTATCGTGTCGGAAACATATAAAGATTAAAGTTTAAATTTGGTTGGAAATTTCCGGGTTGTCACAGTACCTACCCGTTAAAGAAATTTCGTCCCGAAATTTGAGTAGAAAGGTCGTGAATGATAATAAGTATGTTTTCATGATGCATACGGGCTGAAAATTAGAGTTTTATCATCAGCGAATAATTTGGATAAACAATCCATTTATATGAAGAGTACGAATGAAGCTAACATAGAAGAGTGAAATGAGTAAGTGTAGATTCATCTTATCATTTGACGTAGATATGATTGATTCCCAGATTTTAAGGGATTTGAAGAAAATCTTCTTAATAAGATTTGACTCTCCGGTAATCAAGGGAATTAGGATCCGCTTTAAATGCGATCATCCATTTTAATTGTTCTGTCGGAGATTTTCTTATAAATTCACCTCCTTCATTTCCTTACAACTCACACCATCTATTGATGCATTTTATGCAAGTCCCTAGACATCTACCCACGTCCATTGCCGGTACAACAGTTTACAGGCCACCATGATTGCTCGTTATTATCCTATCCGTGTTTGTATGTGGTTACAGGAACTGCAGGAACGAGATTTAGATGTTTGACTATGTTAGACTTAGTCAGACGTACGAGTGAAGCCTCACTAGTACGGCTGACAGGCTCATACGCATGGTTGATGCTGATTTAAGTCACAATTACAACCTAAATGATAAGACACGAGTGAGTGATCACCCGTACGGTTGATGAAGCCAACTCGTACGTGTGATGAATGAATCGTATGGGTGTGTCAACAGCAGGGGTATATAAAGTCTTATGTTCTTCATTTTAGGTTAAGCCTCTCATTTGTTACACACACTCAGATCTAGTGAGCTCCTTCGATTCTCTCTCAGTCTAAATCACCCAGGTGGTGAATAATAGCTCTAGGTGTTGATATAATCACACTTGATTTAGTTGTGGTTTGACTAAATTAATCAAAAAAAAAACTTAACCTATTCACTAGAGGGTTTGATTCACTTATTCTGCCATTGTATGAGTTAAATCTGTTGATTTCTAAGTTCCTAGTCATGTTTCATCACCTTCTATTATTTCCCCCTCAACTCATATTTTAAAGTATTCATCAATATGCTCCATCCAGTTCTGATTCTCGATATACTTCTAACTTTCATATCGGTCATTCTTCTTTTTTTTTCATCTACCGCCAGAAGAATCTATTTACTTCTACTATACTCTTGGGTTTATAGTGTTCCTAGTTCTCCCTTGTCTTTATATTGCTATATGCATCGATATATATGGTTTATAATTTCTGGTTTGTCGTTGGGCTTTATATGTTCCCTTATATTTCAAAGTCTCTGCTTCTGTCTTCTATAATCATTATCATTCACAGTTAATGCTCTCTTTTATTTGCTGCAATTTATACCCCAATTTCTATTTCGGAGTTTTGTCCTTTCGTTTCTTCTTCTTGCGATTAAGCACCGCTTGTAATGGTCCAGAATTCACAGATATGAATTTTGAAATGAACATTGTTAATGTTCTAGGAAGGAAATTGTGATGGCACGATCTTGACTTGTCAAATTACTAAAATACCTTGGAAAAGGCCGAATCATCAAGAAATATTTTCTTGATATTTTAGAGGTTAAATAGAATACAAGAGTCGTATAACATGACACATGCTGATGTTATGATCTGTGAATCATCACGTTCCATTTAGAAACTCAGCATGACTTACTGTAATATAATCACATTGATCAAGTGTCATTATATTATACTAATTCATGCTTCAGTTCCCAACACTACTTCAAAATATTCCTATTTTAAACTTGAATGTTTCAGAATTTAGAAACTAAAATAGTTTCTTTTATGATGTAATACAGATAGCGCGAAGAGGTAAATGATTTCAAATAAGAAAAATTAAGAAAATATCTTCAGAAATATGGAGGATATTTATAATGAAAGATATGATGATATTTTAGAATTTCTAATATCAGAGGATGATGAAGAATATTGTCCGCAGGGGTTTAGAGTCAGGAGCAAGGTATTCGTTAATGACTTCAGCAGATACTGAATTATTTGGATCCTTTGAAGTCAGGTTCAGTCTTTGTAATTTGTCCACAGCCTCCTTCCTACTTTGCTCAATCCGTTTTCCAGTTCCAAGACTTCTCTTTTTCTGCGCTTTGCCAGCACACCTATTCATTATCATCAAACTTTTACTGTTAAGGTCGTTTGTAGTTTTTTTTTTTTTTTTTTTTGCTGCTTCATCAGTATTTTTCCATTTTCGGAGAACCAATTCGTAGTTCGAAGTGTTTTTTAGAATCTTCACATTCAAATTAAGTCCAGAAGATAGACGTTATATATACACATATAATTGTTGGCGTAGACATGCTGCGAGATTTCAAAATACTGATTGCTAATTCCCAGTGATTCGTATGGAAATTCTCATTACAAGATGCGAATGAGTAAATGATGGGGTTTCAATGAATAATTATAATGACTTTTTGGAGAGGCTAAAGTCAAAGGGTAATGAAGTTGTTGATACATCTGTTAATAATGTGGTGGAATGTAAAAGGTTCCCTGGTAACGATGGTGTATATCTCAAGGTTATAATAAGGTTAGTCTAGCTGAAAAGTCGAAGTTGACTTGCTGGAGCTGTGACAAAACTGGCTACTTTGAATAGGAGTCGCAAAGTTATTTTTGCTAATAAATGCTAAAGAATCTGACGCGGATACGTTGTTTAAACTTTTACTTTGGTTTCAAGAGTTTTTCGGGTACATAACTGTGGGTAACATGTGGTTGGATCATCATCTCGATTGCTCATCATTCGAAGTGTCTTCAGAAATTTTCGAAGGGTTTGAACACGGATTATAATCGTTAACATACATTTGATGTTCTAACACAGTTTTGAAGTCAAAATATAGCTTGTGAAAGATGTAAGGATCTAAGAGTGATGATTTTGGTCATATCTCAAGTTGAATTTTGAGATTTCAAAATCAGAATATGTAATTAAATTTTGAATGAGTATGGTTGTTTTGATTTCTCTAAAAGAATGTATATTGTTGTGAAAGTAGGGAGTATAATGGATGATTTACTGAATCAGATTCGAAGAATGTAATATATTAATTGTGAATTTATTTATCTCTCGGGTATTACCTACCCGTAAAAAAAAATTTCACAATTAATATTTTGTACAAAAGAATTTTATTACAGTCTTTATGAAAATATATATATGTATATTTTCTTCAGATGTAACATAGATTTAATGTGTTAATGTTAAATTAAACTCATTTGATTTACGGTTGAAACTAGAATTGAATAATCCCTAGAGGCTTTAAAAAGTACATAACTTTTACGCAGTATTTCTTTAATGACATTGAAATTATGAATCAATACTTCGTTATTTGTTGATGTATGATGTTCGGTTCGTGGAATTCTTGTGAATTTCGCAAAGTACGAATGATGTTATCTGAAAAGTTTCCGGTACATCGATGATGAAAGTGTAAAATCAAATATATACTTGATTTATTATGAATTGGAATTTGTTGAATTGCGACAGAGATTGTAGTTAACGCTGGTTAAGTTGCGGCCGAAGGACGTACATTATTGCATATTTGTAATATGAATTAACCGAGTAGTTAAGATTCACACACAATAGCTTAGCACGGAAAGATTTATTTTTATTTCAAAATATATAAAATATACATATAATTTCTTCAAAGGGAATGAGTTAATTCTTCATAACTCGTTGATACAATATACGGGTTATTGATTCGTAATGATGTCCATAGTGATTCTTGAGCTGACGGAGTTTGTGATGTTATAGGTGTTGTTGATTCTGATGTTGATTGTACTGATGATGCTGGTGACGCTGACGGTACAGTTGATGCTGTTGGTAAAACAAGTTTAGCTTGTTAATCACACACCATTTTTGTCAGGGTTTCTACTCTTCCTTCTATCAATTGGGTTCGCTTAACTGATTTATGGTTAGGGCTAGATTAGATAATCTCTAAGACTTTAGAGATTACATAATCTGCGCGGAATGTTTCTCCAATGAAGTTATGAATTAATACTTCGTCGGTTATTGTTGTTGGTATTCCTTGGTATCTACAGGGCGTATGACATTGGTGCTCGTGGGACAGAGTGTAAAGTTGAGGTTTACGACGTGGTTGTGGTTGGGGTGGTAATGGTACTATTGGCGTTGATGATGGTGTTACTGGTTATGCTGCTGATGCTGCTGCTGGTGTTTGTAATCTCTGCACCATATTTTCCAAAGCCACTACCCGAGCGCGAAGCTCGTTGACTTCTTCTATTACACCGGGGTGACTGTCGGTTCGGACGAGCGGATAAATAAAATCTAAAATTTGATGTAATATATAATCGTGACGAGATACTTGTGTCTATTTCGTCAAACATTTATAAAAGCGCATGTATTCTCAGTCCCAAAAATATAAAGGGTAAAAAGGCAAATGAAACTCACCATACTGTATTTCGTAGTAATAATACATATAACGTCATTGAACAAGTGCAAGTTTGGCCTCGGATTCACGAACCTATATTAATTATATATATTTATATGTTGGTCAATATTTGTATAGCAATTTAGGTCAGGTCATAGTGTAATCCAATCCTA
The DNA here is from genome assembly GCF_046630445.1 of Rutidosis leptorrhynchoides. Lineage (NCBI taxonomy): Eukaryota > Viridiplantae > Streptophyta > Magnoliopsida > Asterales > Asteraceae > Rutidosis > Rutidosis leptorrhynchoides. Next base: position 247,106,850 of record NC_092341.1, read on the forward strand.
TAGCTCGAGTCTGACTCTACAGTATAGTAACATGTTATATTACTCATGCTCAATTAAGATTCTAGTAAAAGGTGACGTGTGAAACAACGTAACACAAATGGTTTCATAATCATAAAATAGTATTTAAGGTTTTTTTTTTTTTTTTTTTTTTTTTAAGAAAATCAACACAAAAAGTTAACTGAAAAGTTAACAGGAAAAGTCAAAGTTCAAAGTCAAAAGTCAAAGGTTAAAGTCAAAAGTCAAAGGTCAAAGTAAAAATGAGGTCGCATGCAAATATATAATAACTTATACAAAAATGATTTTCGGTCAAACATGACTAAACGGGCCACTTCAGCTATTTTTAGAAAAATTATCGGAACTCCGATTGATAAACGGCCAAAGATAAAAGTTACACATTACCAAAAAGATTAAACATAAATATTACAGAAGTAAATTAAACCTAGACAACTCGTAGTTGCCAACGCGTTTTCGGCGTTTCAAAGTTAATTTTTCAGCTTTAATAAATTTACAAAAGTGACCGAGTAGCCTACTTTGGAGATTTTTAGAAAATTCCTCAAAACTCGTATTGACAAACGGTCAAAGCCTGCAAATTCTCGTTACCACAAAGATATAACATGATTTTTGGCAAGAGTAAACACATATCAGGCCGACCATGACAACTAATACAAAACTGACATTTTTAAATAAAAAAGTTTCAGCTCTTTTTAGAATTTTAAAATGTGACCAAACCGTCAACTTTGATGATTTTTAGAAAAATCGTCGAGACTCGAATTGAAAAACGGCCAGAGTCGTTTGTTAGACCATACAGCAAAGAATTCAGTGGTATTTTTTTTTATATATGAAACAATGCAGATCAGCGAGAATTTCAGTTCCCGTTTCGACATTTCATCAAAATTTGCAAATCTTCTTTTGTCCATAACTTGACAACCGTTCAACGAAACGAGACGTGCTTTATATGAAAATTCATCTACTCGACAGTAGAATCCAAATAAACACTTTTTATAACCCAGAAAATTAGTTCACTAATTATCATCAGCAATTTTAATTACGAAATTAATTATGCAATTTGTTTATTTCATAACTTTCTAACCGTTACTTGGATTCAAGTGATTCTTAAATCAAAATTCAACTATTTTTCTCTAACTTTTCAATGACATGCATATCTTATACCTTATCTCAATCGTATATGTAACTAATTCAGGAATCAACATAACCTATCTAATGGCAATATCAAAAGTACAAGCATGCATAATCCTATATACTCGAGCACTAGTCAGGGATACACTATTAGTATGTAAAAATTAAATTATGAGTACTCACATATCAATATTGAGATTCAATATTGCAGGAAAGGTACGTAAACGCAACGGAGATGATAAACACTATATTGACCTCACGAGCATACCCATGAACCATACTCAATCACCTCCATAGCTATAACCCATAATTTCCTTAATCCTATCCCACTCGAAAAACCAACTTCGAAATCACTCGGACAGCACTCCGTCGTAATATTTTATGTATACTAATAATATCTTGAGATAATACGGAGTAAATGGATTGAGAGAGTTTAGAGAAAACTATTTTCAAGTTTCTATGAAATAATGAAACCTATTGAATTCTATTTATAATAGATTTTTGAATTATTAAAGTATGAATTATTAAAGTGAATTATTAAAATATGAATTATTAAAGTGAATTATTAAAGTATGAATTATTAAAGTATGAATTATTAAAGTGAATTATTAAAGTATGAATTATTAAAGTTAAAGTAAAGTAAAAATAAAGTAAAGGTAAAGTGTAAGTATAGTAAAAGTATAAAATTATGTACGTATAATATGCGTATAAATATATATAATATTAATTTAAATCGTTATATATATTTAATAAAATAACATATAAATATCATTATCTTTATCATACTAGTTAAGTAATGAGTTGTCAAAAGTGATTCTAAATATTTATAAAAGTTATATACGTTTTAATAATAAAGTTCTTTTTAAACTGAAAACGTTTTTGTACGTTTGAAACTAAATAGATCAATCGAGTCTTTATGAGATTCAATCTTCCACTACCCTTTGTCTAGTTCTCAATGATTGACAATTTGTTCATATTTATAAATCACTTTACCATTTTCCGAATATTGTTAAAATGAAAAGATTTCTCAAATCAACGTGGGCCTTTCAACAGAGACTTGTAATCATAATTTAATATATCTGATAATTCAATCATTTGATCTTATCTTCTAATTCCATTGATAAACATTTTGAAACAGATACAATCATATAAAGTATTTAATCTAATATTTTGTTTACGTTTCAAGTTATAATATATATACACATATACATATATAATCATATTCGTTTAATGGTTCGTGAATCGTTGGAACTTGGTCGAGGTTGAATGAATGTATGAACATAGTTTAAAATTCTTGAAATTTAACTTAACAAATATTGCTTATCGTGTCGGAAACATATAAAGATTAAAGTTTAAATTTGGTTGGAAATTTCCGGGTTGTCACAGTACCTACCCGTTAAAGAAATTTCGTCCCGAAATTTGAGTGGAAAGGTCGTGAATGATAATAAGTATGTTTTCATGATGCATACGGGCTGAAAATTAGAGTTTTATCATCAGCGAATAATTTGGATAAACAATCCATTTATATGAAGAGTACGAATGAAGCTAACATAGAAGAGTGTAATGAGTAAGTGTAGATTCATCTTATCATTTGACGTAGATATGATTGATTCCCAGATTTTAAGGGATTTGAAGAAAATCTTCTTAATAAGATTTGACTCTCCGGTAATCAAGGGAATTAGGATCCGCTTTAAATGCGATCATCCATTTTAATTGTTCTGTCGGAGATTTTCTTATAAATTCACCTCCTTCTCCTTACAACTCACACCATCTGTTGATGCATTTTATGCAAGTCCCTAGACATCTACCCACGTCCATTGCAGGTACAACAGTTTACAGGCCACCATGATTGCTCGTTATTATCCTATCCGTGTTTGTATGTGGTTACAGGAATTGCAGGAACGAGATTTAGATGTTTGACTATGTTAGACTTAGTCAGACGTACGAGTGAAGCCTCACTAGTACGGCTGACAGGCTCATACGCATGGTTGATGCTGATTTAAGTCACAATTACAACCTAAATGATAAGACACGAGTGAGTGATCACCCGTACGGTTGATGAAGCCAACTCGTACGTGTGATGAATGAATCGTATGGGTGTGTCAACAGCAGGGGTATATAAAGTCTTATGTTCTTCATTTTAGGTTAAGCCTCTCATTTGTTACACACACTCAGATCTAGTGAGCTCCTTCGATTCTCTCTCAGTCTAAATCACCCAGGTGGTGAATAATAGCTCTAGGTGTTGATATAATCACACTTGATTTAGTTGTGGTTTGACTAAATTAATCAAAAAAAAAAACTTAACCTATTCACTAGAGGGTTTGATTTACTTATTCTGCCATTGTGTGAGTTAAATCTGTTGATTTCTAAGTTCCTAGTCATGTTTCATCACCTTCTATTCTTTCCCCCTCAACTCATATTTTAAAGTATTCATCAATATGCTCCATCCAGTTCTGATTCTCGATATACTTCTAACTTTCATATCGGTCATTTTTCTTTTCTTTTTTTCATCTACCGCCAGAAGAATCTATTTACTTCTACTATACTCTTGGGTTTATAGTGTTCCTAGTTCTCCCGTGTCTTTATATTGCTATATGCATCGATATATATGGTTTATAATTTCTGGTTTGTCGTTGGGCTTTATATGTTCCCTTATATTTCAAAGTCCCTGCTTCTGTCTTCTATAATCATTATCATTCACAGTTAATGCTCTCTTTTATTTGCTGCAATTTATACCCCAATTTCTATTTCGGAGTTTTGTCCTTTCGTTTCTTCTTCTTGCGATTAAGCACCGCTTGTAATGGTCCAGAATTCACAGATATGAATTTTGAAATGAACATTGTTAATGTTCTAGGAAGGAAATTGTGATGGCACGATCTTGACTTGTCAAATTACTAAAATACCTTGGAAAAGGCCGAATCATCAAGAAATATTTTCTTGATATTTTAGAGGTTAAATAGAATACAAGAGTCGTATAACATGACACATGCTGCTGTTATGATCTGTGAATCATCACGTTCCATTTAGAAACTCAGCATGACTTACTGTAATATAATCACATTGATCAAGTGTCATTATATTATACTAATTCATGCTTCAGTTCCCAACACTACTTCAAAATATTCCTATTTTAAACTTGAATGTTTCAGAATTTAGAAACTAAAATAGTTTCTTTTATGATGTAATACAGATAGCGCGAAGAGGTAAATGATTTCAAATAAAAAAAATTAAGAAAATATCTTCAGAAATATGGAGGATATTTATAATGAAAGATATGATGATATTTTAGAATTTCTAATATCAGAGGATGATGAAGAATATTGTCCGCAGGGGTTTAGAGTCAGGAGCAAGGTATTCGTTAATGACTTTAGCAGATACTGAATTATTTGGATCCTTTGAAGTCAGGTTCAGTCTTTGTAATTTGTCCACAGCCTCCTTCCTACTTTGCTCAATCCGTTTTCCAGTTCCAAGACTTCTCTTTTTCTGCGCTTTGCCAGCACACCTATTCATTATCATCATTTTTACTGTTAAGGTCGTTTGTAGTTTTTTTTTTTTTTTTTTTGCTGCTTCATCAGTATTTTTCCATTTTCGGAGAACCAATTCGTAGTTCGAAGTGTTTTTCAGAATCTTCACATTCAAATTAAGTCCAGAAGATAGACGTTATATATACACATATAACTGTTGGCGTAGACATGCTGCGAGATTTCAAAATACTGATTGCTAATTCCCAGTGATTCGTATGGAAATTCTCATTACAAGATGCGAATGAGTAAATGATGGGGTTTCAATGAATAATTATAATGACTTTTTGGAGAGGCTAAAGTCAAAGGGTAATGAAGTTGTTGATACATCTGTTAATAATGTGGTGGAATGTAAAAGGTTCCCTGGTAACGATGGTGTATATCTCAAGGTTATAATAAGGTTAGTCTGGCTGAAAAGTCGAAGTTGACTTGCTGGAGCTGTGACAAAACTGGCTACTTTGAATAGGAGTCGCAAAGTTATTTTTGCTAATAAATGCTAAAGAATCTGACGCGGATACGTTGTTTAAACTTTTACTTTGGTTTCAAGAGTTTTTCGAGTACATAACTGTGGGTAACATGTGGTTGGATCATCATCTCGATTGCTCATCATTCGAAGTGTCTTCAGAAATTTTCGAAGGGTTTGAACACGGATTATAATCGTTAACATACATTTGATGTTCTAACACAGTTTTGAAGTCAAAATATAGCTTGTGAAAGATGTAAGGATCTAAGAGTGATGATTTTGGTCATATCTCAAGTTGAATTTTGAGATTTCAAAATCAGAATATGTAATTAAATTTTGAATGAGTATGGTTGTTTTGATTTCTCTAAAAGAATGTATATTGTTGTGAAAGTAGGGAGTATAATGGATGATTTACTGAATCAGATTCGAAGAATGTTATATATTAATTGTGAATTTATTTATCTCTCGGGTATTACCTACCCGTAAAAAAAAATTTCACAATTAATATTTTGTACAAAAGAATTTTATTACAGTCTTTATGAAAATATATATATGTATATTTTCTTCAGATGTAACATAGATTTAATGAGTTAATGTTAAATTAAACTCATTTGATTTACGGTTGAAACTAGAATTGAATAATCCCTAAAGGCTTTAAAAAGTACATAACTTTTACGCAGTATTTCTTTAATGACATTGAAATTATGAATCAATACTTCGTTATTTGTTGATGTATGATGTTCGGTTCGTGGAATTCTTGTGAATTTCGCAAAGTACGAATGATGTTATCTGAAAAGTTTCGGGTACATCGATGATGAAAGTGTAAAATCAAATATATACTTGATTTATTATGAATTGGAATTTGTTGAATTGCGACAGAGATTGTAGGCTCGTTAAGTTACGGCCGAAGGACGTACATTATTGCATATTTGTAATATAAATTAACCGAGTAGTTAAGATTCACACACAATAGCTTAGCACGGAAAGATTTATTTTTATTTCAAAATATATAAAATATACATATAATTTCTTCAAAAGGAATGAGTTAATTCTTCATAACTCGTTGATACAATATACGGGTTATTGATTCGTAATGATGTCCATAGTGATTCTTGAGCTGACGGAGTTTGTGATGTTATAGGTGTTGTTGATTCTGATGTTGATTGTACTGATGATGCTGGTGACGCTGACGGTACTGTTGATGCTGTTGGTAAAACAAGTTTAGCTTGTTAATCACACACCATTTTTGTCAGGGTTTCTACTCTTCCTTTTATCATTTTGGTTCACTTAACTGATTTATGGTTAGGGCTAGATTAGATAATCTCTAAGACTTTAGAGATTACATAATCTGCGCGGAATGTTTCTCCAATGAAGTTATGAATTAATACTTCGTCGGTTATTGTTGTTGGTATTCCTTGGTATCTACAGGGCGTATGACATTGGTGCTCGTGGGACAGAGTGTAAAGTTGAGGTTTACGACGTGGTTGTGGTTGGGGTGGTAATGGTACTATTGGCGTTGATGATGGTGTTACTGGTTATGCTGCTGATGCTGCTGCTGGTGTTTGTAATCTCTGCACCATATTCTCCAAAGCCACTACCCGAGCGCGAAGCTCGTTGACTTCTTCTATTACACCGGGGTGACTGTCGGTTCGGACGAGCGGATAAATAAAATCTAAAATTTGATGTAATATATAATCGTGACGAGATACTCTGGAAATGAGCGAGAAAATGGTGTTTCGGACAGGTTCGCCGGTAAGTGCTTCAGGTTCTTCGTCAAGAGGGCAATGTGGTGGATGGAAGGGATCACCTTCTTCTTGTCTTCAATGATTGAGGATGCTACGAACCCATCCCCAATTCATCCAGAATAGGTGATGACTGATTGGTTGATCTATTCCGGTCACACTGCTTTCGGAGCTGGAGTGGGATTCCATTTCGAAATCCGAGGAACTTGAATTAATGATGAATTCCATTTCGTACGATTGAATAAGAATTTTTTTTTTCAATATGAAATGATTTTCGGTTATCGGATGGTATTCTAATTACATAGAATATCCATATATATAGAACAAAAGATTTCGTAAATTACGGAGGAATTTACGGGATATATCAGGCAACGTTTACAGTAATATATACGATAAGATATGATTTAGCAGATACGCTAATATATGAATTTTTGTCTATACACTATTCATGCAATCAATGTAGCAAGACGTGTCTTAGACTAAAAATGATAAGCAGGTAATTTCCTGAGGATGATAAGTAGTTAATTTTTGACACAAAATGATAAGCAAAACTATTGACATGCAGACACGGTCGAAGTCCAGACTCACTAATGCATCATATCGACTTATCTGTTAGACACACTAATGCAGACCTGGTTCGCTAAGACCACCGCTCTAATACCAACTGAAAGGACCCGTTCATATACATTATAAACGATTCACAATAGTTGATTACATTGCTAGCTTTTTGACCTCTATATGATACATTTTACAAACATTGCATTCGTTTTTAAAAGACAATCTTTCTTTACATCGAAAATTGACAGGCATGCATACCATTTCATAATATCCACTATCCAACTATAAATTGATTTAATAATAATCTTTGATGAACTCAATGACTCGAATGCAACGTTCTTCGAAATATGCTATGAAAGACTCCAAGTAATATCTTTAAAATGAGCAAATGCACAGCGGAAGATTTCTTTAACACCTGAGAATAAACATGCTTTAAAGTGTCAACCAAAAGGTTGGTGAGTTCATTAGTTTATCATAATCATTTATTTCTATCATTTTAATAGACCACAAGAATTTCATTTCCAGTTCTCATAAATATACGTCCCATGCATAGAGACAAAAATAATCATTCATATGGCGAACACCTGGTAACCGACATTAACTAGATACATATAAGAATATCCCCTATCATTCCGGGATCCTCCTTCGGACATGATATAAATTTCGAAGTACTAAAGCATCCGGTACTTTGGATGGGGTTTGTTAGGCCCAATAGATCTATCCTTAGGATTCGCGTCAATTAGGGTGTCTGTTCCCTAATTCTTAGATTACCAGACTTTAATAAAAAGGGGCATATTCGATTTCGATAATTCAACCATAGAATATAGTTTCAATTACTTGTGTCTATTTCGTCAAACATTTATAAAAGCGCATGTATTCTCAGTCCCAAAAATATAAAGGGTAAAAAGGCAAATGAAACTCACCATACTGTATTTCGTAGTAATAATACATATAACGTCATTGAACAAGTGCAAGGTTGGCCTCGGATTCACGAACCTATATTAATTATATATATTTATATGTTGGTCAATATTTGTATAGCAATTTAGGTCAGGTCATAGTGTAATCCTAACCTATAGCTCGAGTCTGACTCTACAGTATAGTAACATGTTATATTACTCATGCTCAATTAAGATTCTAGTAAAAGGTGACGTGTGAAACAACGTAACACAAATGGTTTCATAATCATAAAATAGTATTTTAGGTTTTTTTTTTATAGAGAAAATCAACACAAAAAGTTAACTGAAAAGTTAACAGGAAAAGTCAAAGTTCAAAGTCAAAAGTCAAAGGTTAAAGTCAAAAGTCAAAGGTCAAAGTAAAAATGAGGTCGCATGCAAATATATAATAACTTATATAAAAATGATTTTCGGTCAAACATGACTAAACGGGCCACTTCAGCTATTTTTAGAAAAATTATTGGAACTCCGATTGATAAACGGCCAAAGATAAAAGTTACACATTACCAAAAAGATTAAGCATAAATATTACAGAAGTAAATTAAACCTAGACAACTCGTAGTTGCCAACGCGTTTTCGGCGTCTCAAAGTTAATTTTTCAGCTTTAATAAATTTACAAAAGTGACCGAGTAGCCTACTTTGGAGATTTTTAGAAAATTCCTCAAAACTCGTATTGACAAACGGTCAAAGCCTGCAAATTCTCGTTACCACAAAGATATAACATGATTTTTGGCAAGAGTAAACACATATCAGGCCGACCATGACAACTGATACAAAACTGACATTTTTAAATAAAAAAGTTTCAGCTCTTTTTAGAATTTTAAAATGTGACCAAACCGTCAACTTTGATGATTTTTAGAAAAATCGTCGAGACTCGAATTGACAAACGGCCAGAGTTGTTTGTTAGACCTTACAGCAAAGAATTCAGTGGTATTTTTTTTTATATATGAAACAACGCAGATCAGCGAGAATTTCAGTTCCCGTTTCGACATTTCATCAAAATTTGCAAAACTTCTTTTGTCCATAACTTGACAACCGTTCAACGAAACGAGACGTGCTTTATATGAAAATTCATCTACTCGACAGTAGAATCCAAATAACCACTTTTTATAACCCAAAAAATTAGTTCACTAATTATCATCAGCAATTTTAATTACGAAATTAATTATGCAATTTGTTTATTTCATAACTTTCTAACCGTTACTTGGATTCAAGTGATTCTTAAATCAAAATTCAACTATTTTTCGCTAGCTTTTCTACGACATGCATATCTTATACTTATCTCAATCGTATATGTAACTAATTCAGGAATCAACATAACCTATCTAATGGCAATATCAAAAGTACAAGCATGCATAATCCTATATACTCGAGCACTAGTCAGGGATACACTTAGTATGTAAAAATTAAATTATGAGTACTCACATGTCAATATTGAGATTCAATATTGCAGGAAAGGTACGTAAATGCAACGGAGATGATAAACACTATATTGACCTCACGAGCATACCCATGAACCATACTCAATCACCTCCATAGCTATAACCCATAATTTCCTTAATCCTATCCCACTCGAAAAACCAACTTCGAAATCACTCGGACAGCACTCCGTCGTAATATTTTATGTATACTAATAATATCTTGAGATAATACGGAGTAAATGGATTGAGAGAGTTTAGAGAAAACTATTTTCAAGTTTCTATGAAATAATGAAACCTATTGAATTCTATTTATAATAGATTTTTGAATTATTAAAGTGAATTATTAAAGTATGAATTATTAAAGTGAATTATTAAAGTGAATTATTAAAGTATGAATTATTAAAGTATGAATTATTAAAGTGAATTATTAAAGTATGAATTATTAAAGTTAAAGTAAAGTAAAAATAAAGTAAAGGTAAAGTTTAAGTATAGTAAAAGTATAAAACTATGTACGTATAATATGCGTATAAATATATATAATATTAATTTAAATCGTTATATATATTTAATAAAATAAAATATAAATATCGTTATCTTTATCATACTAGTTAAGTAATGAGTTATCAAAAGTGATTCTAAATATTTATAAAAGTTATATACGTTTTAATAATAAAGTTCTTTTTAAACTGAAAACGTTTTTGTACGTTTGAAACTAAATAGATCAATCGAGTCTTTATGAGATTCAATCTTCCACTATCCTTTGTCTAGTTCTCAATGATTGACAATTTGTTCATATTTATAAATCACTTTACCATTTTCCGAATATTGTTAAAATAAAAAGATTTCTCAAATCAACGTGGGCCTTTCAACAGAGACTTGTAATCATAATTTAATATATCTGATAATTCAATCATTTGATCTTATCTTCTAATTCCATTGATAAACATTTTGAAACAGATACAATCATATAAAGTATTTAATCTAATATTTTGTTTACGTTTCAAGTTATAATATATATACACATATACATATATAATCATATTCGTTTAATGGTTCGTGAATCGTTGGAACTTGGTCGAGGTTGAATGAATGTATGAACATAGTTTAAAATTCTTGAAATTTAACTTAACAAATATTGCTTATCGTGTCGGAAACATATAAAGATTAAAGTTTAAATTTGGTTGGAAATTTCCGGGTTGTCACAGCATGGCTCAGACATACAGAACTCATGCGATCGCATGAGCGTGTCTGACAGGAAACATTGTACGCCATAATTACAGATTAGGGTTTGATTATTAATAATAATTATAATTAATTAATTAAACTAGGGTTTAGTTATTTAATATTTATTTTTAGTTTTTAATTAAATTTGTATTTTTAAGTTTTAATTAGTTATATAGATTAGTACTTTTATAAAATATAATATAAAAATAATATTTTCATAAAATTGTATTTTTTATCACATTAGTTTATTTTTATAATTTGTACCTTTTTAATCGTTTATTCGTAATTTTTGTATTTTTCGTTCGTAATTAGTTTTAAGGCTAGTATTTTGCCGTAGTTTATTTTTATTTTTAGATTTCTAAGATTTGCCGTAAAATCCCTTAGTGCTTTTTCTTTAGATTAAGATTTAGGTGCTTTAGAACTTTGCGACGCCATTTATAAATTTTAGTACCTTTTAAGTTTCGACGCGCTACTTTCTTATTATTATTTTTTGACTTCTTATTTTTCGATGCACTTTTTCTTTTTCATTTCGACGCTCTAGTTTTTAGGACATAGATTTTATCTTCAAAACTTCGACGAAAAATTATTTTAAGCGGTTAAAATGATAGACATCCAAAATTTTCTGGTTCGTAGTAATAGTTGGATTTGTTAGTGGCGAGTTGTGGGCTTCCGATTTAAAGGGTCCTGGCTACTTGCTGCATCTTTTGGCTATTCGAAACGTGGGCAAAATCAGAAAAGTCTATTAATTTGATAACTTATATAATTTTTATCTTTATAACTAATAGGATATTCACTGAATGCACCGAGCAACACGTTCACCACCTTTCATACGTTCACCACCTGTAACTCGATCAAGACATCTAGCCAATATTGTCGTCGTTGATTTTTCTTTAGAATCGTCATCTAGTCAACCAAGTACTCCAATTCAAATTTTCGATAATCCATTTTTTGAACCCGACCTCACAATTGAGAACCCGGAGGATATTCAAGGACAATTCAGAGATCCTGAACCACTAATCATTCCTCCTGAACCACAAATCATTCAACCAGAGATTGTCGAGGAAGAAATCATTAAATCAGAATCCTCGAGTGATTCAGATTCAACAAATTCAATCATGGAAAATCTGGAACCTCTAAGTATGGAAGACCGAATGAGAGCTAAACGCACTGGCCAAGGTCACGCAATTACTCAACTAGACATTAATGCGCCAGATTATGAAATCAAAGGACAACTACTACACATGGTAACTAATCAATGCCAATTTAGTGGTGCGCCGAAGGAAGATCCAAACGAACATCTTCGTACCTTTAATAGGATCTATACTCTATTCAAAATCAGAGAAGTTGAGGATGAACAGATCTATCTCATGTTATTTTCCTAGACTTTAAAGGGAGAAGCCAAAGATTGGTTAGAATCGTTACCTGAAGGGGCGATTGATACATGGGATGTCTTAGTTGAAAATTTTCTTAAACAATTCTTTCCGGCATCTAAAGCCGTGAGACTTCAAGGAGAAATTGTTACGTTCACACAAAAGCCAAATGAAACTTTATATGAAGCGTGGACAAGATTTGGAAAGTTATTGAGAGGATGTCCTCAGCATGGTTTAGACACTTATCAAATAGTAAAAATATTCTACCAAGGATGCGACATTTCTACACGAAAAGACATCGACATAGCAGCTGGTGGTTCCATTAGGAAGAAAACCGCAACTGAAGCTCACAAAATTATTAATAACACTACTTCCCACTCACATGAGTGGCATCAAGAAAAAGACATCGTTACATCATCTAAAGCGGCTAGAGCCGATTCTAGCCATGACTTTGATTCTATTTCCGCAAAGTTAGATGCTTTCGAAAGACGAATGGAAAAGATGACTAAAGATATTCACGCAATACGAATTAGTTGTGAGCAGTGTGGAGGACCACATTTGACAAAAGATTGTCTCAGTATTGAACAAACAATAGAACAAAGAGAGAATCTTTCATACATGAACCAAAGGCCTGGAAATAATTATCAGAATAATTATCAACCGCCAAGACCAAACTACAATCAGAATTATAACCGAAATATTCCATACAACAACCAACAAGGTCCTAGCAATCAACAAGTATCCAATAATACTTACAACCAGCAAAGACCTATTTTTCCAAATAAACCACCACAAACCGATGATAAAAAGCCAAATTTAGAAGATATGATGTCGAAGCTAGTTGAATCTCAAACGCAGTTTTTCACATCTCAGAAACAAACTAATGAACAAAATGCTCAAGCATTTAGAAATCAACAAGCTTCTATTCAAAATCTGAAACAATAAGTAAGTAACCTAGCAAGGTTGATAGGTGAAAGAAAATCGGAAAGTCTACCTAGCGATACAAATACTAACCCCCAGAATGAAACAGCTAAAGCCATTACCACGAGGAGTGGTATTACACTTAAACTACCGGAAATACCTGTAATTTCTGATGACTCTACTCCTACTACACAGGCACCACAGCCTGAACAAGAGAAGGAATCAGAACCGGTAGTTGAAAAGGTTAATGAAGATAACACAGTTAAGGCTAAACCTTATGTTAAACCAAACCAACCACCACTTCTTTACCCGAGTAAAATGAGAAAAGAAAGACTTGAAGCCGAGCAATCCAAATTCTTGGATATGTTTAAACAAATAAATGTAAATCTTCCTTTCATTAATGTGATTTCAAGAATGCCAAGATATGCCAAATTCCTGAAAGATCTAACCACAAATAGAAATAAAATGGAAGAACTCTCGGCTGTTAATGCCGTATAAATTTAATGCCGTATTCATTATACGCTAAAGTAGACCTCGGAGAATTGAAACCAACACGAATAAGCATACAACTAGTCGATCGATCAGTAAAATATCCTAGAGGGATAATGGAAAACATGCTAGTTAAAGTTGGTACTTTAGTATTTTCAGTAGATTTTGTTATTCTGGACATGGAAGAAGATTTTCGAGTTCCTCTTATATTAGGAAGACCATTCTTAAACACGGCTAAAGCAATAATAGACGTGTTTGGTAAGAAACTGACCCTAAGTATAGAGGACGAGAGTGTTACCTTTTCTGTTGATAGAGCCATGCAACAACCGCAATCTGCAGATGATACATGTTATTACATTCAAACTATAGATTCACATGCAGAATTGTTACAAGAATTTCCAGAATTACAAGGAACAGAAGAATGATCTTTAGGAGAAGGAACTGAACCAATTGATGAAACTGAAATGTTAGCTACACTGATGGCTGTAACAACAGAAGAACTTCAAATGCTAGCTAATGAATATGAACCAACAACAGAAGAACTTTAAATGCTAAAAGAGGAAGACAGATATCGATACAAATCATCGATAGAAGAACCACCGATATTAGAGTTAAAGCAACTTCCAACCCATTTGGAATACGCTTATTTACATGGTGAATCTGAATTACCTGTAATAATATCGTCTTCTCTTACTGAAAATGAAAAATCTCAACTTATTTCTGTGCTAAAAGCTCATAAACCAGCAATTGCATGGAAGATTCATGACATTAAAGGCATAAGTCCTTCGTATTGTACACACAAAATCCTTATGGAAGAAGGTCATAAAACCTATGTGCAACGCCAACGAAGACTAAATCCTAATATGCAAGATGTTGTTAAGAAAGAAATTATTAAACTGCTCGATGCAGGTTTAATTTATCCAATCTCTGATAGTCCATGGGTAAGCCCAGTTCAATGCGTACCTAAGAAGGGTGGCATGACTGTCATCAAAAATGAAAAAAAATGAGCTTATTCCTACTAGGACTGTAACAGGATGGCGTGTCTGTATTGATTATAGAAAATTAAATGACGCCACCAGAAAAGATCACTTTCCCTTACCTTTCATTGATCAAATGTTGGAAAGGTTATTTGGAAACAGTTACTATTTTTTTCTTGATGGTTTCTCCGGATACTTTAAAATTCCAATCGCACCCGAGGACCAAGATAAAACCACATTCACGTGCCCTTATGGTACTTTTGCTTACAAACGCATGCCATTTGAACTTTGCAACGCCCCTGTAACCTTTCAAAGGTGCATGATGGTTATTTTTCACGACATGATAGAAGAATGCATGGAAGTTTTCATGGATGACTTTTCAGTCTTCAGTGATACTTTTGAAACAAGTCTAGTTAATCTTGAACGAATGCTTATTAGATGCGAGCAATCAAATCTTGTTCTTAATTGGGAGAAATGCCATTCGATGGTTAAAGAAGGCATCGTTCTTGGTCATAAAATTTCAAAGGAAGGAATTGAAGTGGATAGAGCTAAAGTAGATGTAATTGCTAAACTTCCACATCCCACCAATGTTAGAGGAGTTAGGAGTTTTCTAGGGCATGCCGGTTTTTACCGACATTTCATAAAAGATTTTTCTAAAATTGCCACTCCTATGAATAAACTCCTAGAAAAGGATGCTCCATTCATCTTTTCAGATGAATGTATCAAATCTTTTAATATTCTTAAAGAAAAACTCACTAATGCGCCGATCATGATAACTCCAAATTGGAATCTACCATTTGAACTCATGTGCGATGCAAGTGATTTTGCAATGGGAGCCGTTTTAGGACAAAGGATTGAAAAACGATTTCAACCTATCTATTACGCTAGTAAGACATTACAAGGAGCACAAACGAATTACACAACTACTGAAAAAGAACTCCTTGCTATTGTCTTTGCTTTTGACAAATTTCGTTCATATCTCGTTCTATCTAAAACGGTGGTCTATACTGACCATTCTGCTCTTAGATACCTATTTTCGAAACAAGATGCCAAACCATGATTAATCCGTTGGATCTTACTCTTACAAGAGTTCGATATTGACATCCGAGACAAAAAGGGAGCAGAAAATCTCGTCGCTGATCATCTTTCTCGTCTTGAAAATCCTGAATTAGAAGTTCTAAATGAATCGGCTATACAAGATAACTTTCCTGATGAATATCTTTTGAAGATCGATTATAATGAAATTCCATGGTTTGCAGACTATGCAAACTACTTAGTATGTGGATTCCTTGAAAAAGGGTTGTCGTACCAAAAATGAAAGAAATTCTTTAGTGATATAAAACACCATTTTTAGGAAGATCCACATTTGTTTAAAAGTTGTCCCGATGGAATAATACGCCGATGCGAATTCGGAGATGAAGCTAGTCAAATCTTAAACGATTGTCACACAGGACCAACAGGAGGGCATTATGGGCCTCAACTTACAACAATAAAAGTCTACGATGCTAGATTTTATTGGCCTACAATTTTCAAAGACGCACACCTTCTTTGTAAATCCTGTGATGCATGTCAAAGGGCCTGAAAAATAAGTCAATGTGATGAAATTCCACAAAATGTCATTCAAGTATGTGAAGTATTTGACGTTTGGGGTATTAACTTTATGGGTCCATTTCCAAAATCTCATAAGAATCTCTACATTCTTGTTGCCATTGATTATGTATCTAAATGGGTGGAAGCACAAGCTCTCCCAACTAACGATGCACGAGTTGTAGTCAACTTTTTAAAACGTCTTTTTGCAAGGTTTGGAACACCGAAAGCTTTAATAAGTGATCGGGGTACTCATTTTTGTAATAATCAACTTGAGAAAGTTCTTAAAAGATATGGAGTAACTCATAAAATCTCAACTGCTTATCATCCACAAACAAGTGGATAAGTTGAAAATACCAACCGAGCATTAAAACGTATTCTAGAGAAAACCATAGGGTTAAATCCGAAGGAATGGTCTATGAAATTGGAGGATGCACTCTGGGATTTTAGAACAGCCTACAAAAACTCCAATTGGCACCACACCTTTTAGACTTGTTTATGAAAAAGCATGTCACCTTCCATTAGAAATTGAGCACAAAGTATTTTGGGCTTTGAAGACATGTAATCTTGATTTACATGAAGCCGGACGTCTACGGTTAAGTCAACTAAACGAATTTGAAGAATTAAGACATGAGGCATACGAAAATTCGTTAATCTATAAGGAAAGAACGAAGAAATGGCATGATAAAAGAATCAGAAGTTCAAAAGAATTCAAGGAAGGAGACCAATTCACGATTCAAGCTATTTCCTGGAAAATTGAAATCAAGATGGTCTGGACCATTCATAGTCAAAAGAGTTTTCCCATACGGAACAGTAGAATTAATAAATTCAAATGGGATTGAATTTAAGGTTAATGGTCACAGAGTTAAACATTACATAGATAATCCAATGGAAGTTGAAGATGAAGTTAATCACAATTTCGACACCACATCTAACTAAGTGTGGGAAGATTCGAATCTTTTAAGGGTAATATGAATTTCTGTTAGAGTTAGATGTTCTGTTTTCGTGTAGTTCTCGAAAATGGAATCCGAATGGTCTTTCCCTAACAGACCCTAAAGAACTAGTATTCTCCCTCCATTCTGAATTTTTATTTCTTTTAGGTTTTACGAGATGAAGAATTCCTTTGATCTGAACCATGGTCTACTACTACACGCTATGATTACTAAACGTAATAATAACACCTTCCCGAGTGAACTGGTATCATTCATAAGAGGAAAAATGGACGAAGTGAGGAAAGGACTCAGGAAAGATCATCATAAGACACATTTTGGTAAAGGAAAATCAAAATCCGCAAAAAAAAGAAGAGCATGACACCTTGAAAGATGTCATAAATGCAGAAAATGGTCACACGAAGGTAAATGTTCGAACAATCAAACATATTCAAATACTGAATTTGTTACTCTATGCAGAGAGGGACCGTTCATATGTTTAGAAGAAAAGTTATTAAAGAATCGAGGTTACGCTTTTGTAGTTATGGAAAACCAAATCACACGACTCTCCTATGAGTCGGCTAAAGCAGGTCTCTGAGAATTCTATCTCACAGGTAAGTATGTACAGTTTTTATTTTTATTTATTGCTTTTAACCTTTTGATAATAAACGCTGAGTCGTTCGCTATAAAGTATTAAATTGATATTCAATAAAATTAGGTATGCGAAACCGAAATTATTGATATCATACAAAAAAAAATTATTACATCACTGCGAAATTTACCGTTTATTCATAAGGTATAAATATCTTTAATCAATCAATTCAAAATATTTCAAAAATTCGTCAGGAGTAAAACTAGGTAATTTAGCCGAAATTACTTTACCCAAAAGAAGGATGTATATTTTTGTTAATATTTGATTGATTAAAGTGGGATAAAAGACCAAAAAGATTTTAATTTTATTTTTACCATGTTTTTAAAATTAATATTGTAAATTTTTAAAATCAATATATTTAAGTTTGTAAATATTTTAAAAATTAATATTTTTAATATAAGTTTATGCATTTTAAATTTAAGTTTAGTGTGAATTTAAAAACAAAAATGTACTTTATTTCATAAAGTTAAAAATTGATTTTTAAAATTCTTCGTAAGTTGAAAACTAGGTCGTTGAACCGAAATTACTTTACCCAAGGGTGGGACGAGAAATTTTATTATCATTATTTTTAATCTAATCATTTAAAGTATGCCAAAAACATTTAAAAAAAAACCCAAAATTCTTAGCTTTTTAAAACAACGCTTCAAAATGACAAAGTTTAAAATTTTGTCGAGGGACGAACTAGGTCAACGTACCGAAACGCCTTCAATATAAAAGGAAACAAAATTTTAAATTTATTTCATTTTTGTTTTTATAAGTCAAAGGTTTTATTTTAAAAAAAACAAAAAAAAAAGTAATACCCCACCCCATGCGATCGCATGGGATTTGCAAGAGGGATCCATGCGATCAAATGGCACTAGAAATCTGGACAAAAACAAAAAGCAGCGAGCTGCTCTCTGTCTTCCCACTTTAACACACACACACACATACACGAAAACTCTCCGAAACACCCTCAAAAATTCGCAATTTTTTTACCAAAATTTGCCAAATTTCGTGCTACAAATCCGCTATAATCATGTCTTTTCTCAGATGGGGAAGCAGAAAGGTAAAAATTTCACCCCTAAACTCCTAAATTTCCTAATTTTTGTGATAATTTCAATTAATTTCAATAATTTGATTTTAATAATTTCTAGTGTAATTAGAGTTAAATTGTTAATATATAATGCTTGTATAACCTAGATTGATGCTATTTAACATGATTTGAAGCCTTAAACTTAAAATTTTTTAGAAATCTATGGTTTGTGTTCTTGAGCAATTTGGGGCTTTTTGATATAAACAAGTTATGACCGATTTTTGTTTTGAATTATTGCTAAATTAAGTAGTGTAACATGTTTAGGTAGCTAAATGATCCAAACTTTGATCCTAAACATGATTTTTGAGCATCAAAGTGGACTTTTTAAGTCTAAAATTCATGAACTTGATTATTTTGATATAAATGCCATTTGAAACTTGTTTAATTGCTAGTAATGATTATTTTAACATGTAACTTAAGTTGAATGCTTATGAACTTTGTATACATTTTCATATATGCTTATTTGAAAAATTGTAGAATTGATAAAAATATGAAAATAAGTATAAGTTTAATATGGATTAAACATGTTATTGTAATTGTTTTAATTTGTTATTTTTCTAACACTAATGCATATTTGGATGCACAAATTTTGTGTTTAATGTGTTTTGCAGAGAAATACAGATACGAACGGTGCATCATCGTCTAGACGACCTGAACAAGAACCTGATCAAGAACCGCAACCGGAACCACAACCTGAACAACACCAACATTATGATCAACACTTGCCATACTATGAGCCGGAGCCACAAATTTTTTATTGCCTATGTAGTATTTCTTGTTCACCATGTAATAGAACACTCGAGAATTCATGAAGAGGAGTTACACCCCAATCTAAGGTTTGATAGAAGTTGGAGAGATTATCCGACGTAACAAAGTAACAAATTTAAGCTTTGGACCAAAAATGTAGAGGTACCAAGGGTAATAGATTGGGAGCCTTTGGTAATGGTCCACCTAGCTAACTCAGTTAGGCAGCATCTAATCCAAAGGTATGGCAGCTCTTCTTTTACTGATTGGGAACGTTTATTTACCACTCGTAGACATGTATATAAGGAGTGGTGTGTTGAGCTACTGAGTACTATAGCTTTAAATAAGGATGTAGATAGGTTAGACGATAAGAGTTTTCTTAGATTTTTATTTGGAGGTAAGATGTACAGGATGTCTATGATAGACATGGCTAGAGCTTTACAGATTTACACCCCCACTGAATTATTATCACCTGATTGTACAGCTTTAATTTATCACGGTGAGAGGGTAGATAGAAATTTTGACTCTAACGCCGTATGGAGGCGTATGTCAAATTTTAATGTGTTTACACGGGCAGGAAGACACTCCTATTTAGATATTAACAAAGCAGAGCTTCGTATAATACATAGATTTTTAGCTAACTCGATTACACAAAGAGGTAAAAACAAGGAGAAAATGACTCTAAACGATTTATTTTACCTTAAGTGCATTCGAGACACTAGAGGCTTTGTTAATATTCCCTACTGTCTTGGGTATTATTTGTCCAAAGTTGTGGAAGGTATACAGGACGGGAGAATAATAGGAGGAGGTATTTTTGTTACTCTCATTGGAGAGTACTTAGGTGTAGATAGGGAACACGGAGGTCCACTGATGGTAGTTGAGGAACAAGCCGAGAGCATAGACTTGCAGGTTTATCAGGGTGTAAAGGTACTAAAACGGAGGCATAATATGCCAATACCATATCATGGCACCCGTCCACAGGTAGAGAGGGGTTCGGATGAGGAGATGGAGGAAGCAGATGACATCAGGGATGTCATTAGGGATAGTTTTACTGACGTTTTCCAGCGTATAGATGAGGTGGAAATGACTAATGAGGATAGGCATCGTCGGTATGAGCAGTGGCAAGCCGCGAATGAGTATGAGACTTCCAGGCGACGCCAACACGATAGCTGGCAAGTTCATTAGCACCAAATCATGAGCCAGCTATCATATCAGGTACCAAATAACTACATCCCGACTCGACCTGCTTACTATCCACCACATCAGCCCGACATGCGACCACCCTTTGACCTGTACGACCCAAACCAAGCCTACCAGAACACCAACCACTAACCATGGAACCCGAACGATGATATGAACTGGAATCCCTATCCAAATCAATAGTGTTCCATTGGTGATGTCTTATCTTTTATTATTTTTATCTATTTATATTAAACATTTAAAATTTTGATACTTTAATGTAATGTTTAATATTTTTATTATTTTGTACTAATATTTCATTTTTGTAATTTGAAAGTGGGATATTAAGTCTCATTTCAAATTACCATGCATGTTTATATTTGTATTGTATGTATTTTATCTCATGTACACAACAGGGTAAAACAGCGCATTTTCAAAGACTGGCATTAAGTTCAGCAAAAGCAACTAATTTTGATGACAAGATGCAAAATAAATGTGAAATAACAACTGCAGGAATGAACAAATGATGTGCACCATTTATCATTCAAACAAACAACAATATGTTTGAAAACTTTGGTAAAATTTAATCATTTTTCTACGCTAATTAACCTCAATAATTTAAATTGTTACTGATTTCTTGCAAATGAGGGCATTGCAAGATCTTAAGTGTGGGAAGGGATTAAATTCTTTCGGATTTTAAAATTTTAACTTATACACTTGGTTTAATAGCCACCGTTAAACTTTACTAGTAACGCAGTAGTTGTATTAGAATCTAGTGCTCTCTGATAATAAAGAACAGCCCTAGTCTTATATACTGACTACCCACTTCTAGTAAAATTTTAAATTTTTTTTAACTAAATGAACTCAAAATCATATTTATACATATTTATGAACGATAAAACTAGGTGTTAACACCGTAATTATTGTTACCTCGGAAAGGACATAAATTGAGAAACAACCCAAGACGCTTGAATTCATTTAAAATGGAATAGAGGAAAATAAAAAGGCAAAGAAAGAAAAATAAAAGCCAAGTGTGGGAAAAATTTACCAAGTTATTTAGAACATATATCATATATTTTTGTACAAATAATTAAAGATACTTTTGTTTTGAACGATATTAATCAGTTTTACCCAGTTTATTGTAATATTAATAGAATTTATAAGGAAGTACAGTCTTCCGAGAAAAAGACACGCGCTTCTTGATTTAGGTCTGGAAGTTGTCGTCCAGACCAGTTGTAGAGTCTACGAAAAACCTTGAAAAGTTTTCTCGAAAATCAGCTGGAAATCCACGGACCTCAGCATCAAACAGGGTCGCCAAGTGGTCAGACTTATCATAACCATGAGAGGATCTGTCTCGTACAATGGGGGGCACCGTGCAAATTAGCTTATAAGACTAATGAATCAGATCCCCAGAAAGGATAATCTCCTTAAAGATAAAAAAATCAGCTTTTAAGACTGATATTACTCAATCCTTGAGATTGACCTTAAAGATTGAGAATTCAAACTCATGAAATTCGATGATATCTAAACTCGAGCTTGAACGAGAAAATATTTTGATTAAATTACAAACCGATTTGTTTTCTGAAAACCCATTTTCAATGCATTCATTACCATTGAACGTAAAATCCTAAGAATTCACCGGAATTCATTAGGTCACTTGAACCAAATCGGGTGTCAACCGTAAGAACGGTGGTTGCATAGCATGGTCGAAGACAGGACCTTGTGCCAGACCAAAAAATTATAGGGTGATCTTTACTATTGCTCCTGCAAAGGATAGTAATTGCATCCGACATGATATAGACCATAATTAAAAGCATATCATTAGACATTGCCTTAACAGTTGCTTGTTCAACGCCTTCCTTTACAACCGGACGGTAGTTTACCGAAAGGTAATATACGGAGCAAGTATACTGGACGTGTTGCTTCCCTAATACAAGGTTACCAAGTGGGTGACATAAAACTGCAAGTTTTGAGCTAAAATTTTCAAATCTGAAACCCACAAAAATATTTTGCAAATGCCGGTGAAGGGTTATTCCGGAAAACTTATCTAGGGTAAAAGCTAGATTGAATTTTCAAAAGATCAAATGTTTTCATAAAGATCCAATTTCCTAAAGGATCTAAATTTTTATAGTCATGTGGGACTGTAAACCACATCGTTACTATCATTGTTCATACCGCCGTATTAAAATCACTGATGTACAAAGTGTGAAGAATAAAGAAGTGATTCTAGTATGTTTTTATTTCAAGTTCTATATTTCTTGAGGACAAGCAACGCTCAAGTGTGGGAATATTTGATAATGCTAAAAACGAACATATATTTCATAGCATTATCCTTCAAGAAAGACAAGCTTTTAGTTGCAATTGTTCTATTTACAAGTGATATTCGTTTAAATAATAAAAGGTGAAGACAAAAGACAGATTCGACGATTTGAAGACGCAAACGACCAAAACGCTAAAGAGTACAAAGTACAATCCAAGTGGTTTAATTTATTGATGAGAAACATCTCAAAATTACAAGAGTACAAGCCGCAAAACGCAAAGTACAAGATATTAAATAGTACGCAAGGACGTTCGAAAATCCGAAATCGGGACATGAACCAACTATCAACGCGTGACGCAACGGACCTAAAATTACAAGTCAACTATGCACATGAATATATATATATATATATATATATATATATATATATATATATATATATATATATATATATATATATATATATATATTATATTTATATATTAAAATAAAAACCGTCGGCAAGCTAGCAAACAAAGATATGTGAGCTGTCCCAGGGGGCCATGCGATCGCATGACCTGGAAGCACAAAATCCATGCGATCGCATGGCAGCTAAAGTGAGGCCAAGTCCTATAAATTGCAACGTTTTCTGCCGAATTATGTACACTTTTCATTCACTGAGCTCTTACTCTCTCAATATATATTTATAATTTTAATTTAATTTTAATTTTAAGTTAATAATAATAAGGTTATAGTGGCGAATGTTTTAAGTTTGTAAGTCAAAATTCTGTCCGTGTAACACTACGCGATTAATACTCATTGTAAGTTATGTTCAACCTTTTTAAATTAATGTCTCGTAGCTAAGTTATTATTATGCTTATTTAACCCGAAGTAATCATGATGTTAGACTAAATATTAAAGACGGGGTTATTGGGCTTTGGACCATAATTGGGGTTTGGACAAAAGACCGACACTTGTGAAAATTGGACTATGGGCTATTAATGGGTTTATATTTGTTTAATTGAATGATAGTTCATTAATTTAATATGGAGATTTACTATTTGAGGTAATTATAAATAACCACATACACTCGATCGGACACGATGGGCGAGATATTTATAAATACTAATAATCATTCATTTAACCGGACACGGAGATGGATTAATAGTCAATGGACTCATTAAAACAGGGGTGGATTACATACAAGGACAGTTGGTGTAATTGTTAATAATGTATTAGAACCTTGGATTGCACACAGTCGATAACCTGGTGTAATCATTAACAATGTATTAAAACCTTATTACAGTTTAAGTCCCCAATTAGTTAGAATATTTGACTTTGGGTATAAGGATAATTTGACGAGGACACTCGCACTTTATATTTATGACTGATGGACTGTTATGGACAAAAACCAGATGGACATATCGAATAATCCAGGACAAAGGACAATTAACCCATGGTAATAAATTAAAATCAACACGTCAAACATCATGATTACGGAAGTTTAAATAAGCATAATTCCTTTAATTTATATCTCATCGTACTTTTATTTACCGTCATTTTATTTATCGTACTTTAAATTATTGCACTTTTTATCGCACTTTTATTTATCGTCATTTACTTTACGCTTTAAATTTAGTCATTTGTTTATTTAATATTTTACATTAGGTTTTAATTGCGACTTAAGACATAAAATCGACAAACCGGTCATTAAACGGTAAAAACCCCCTTTTATAATAATAATAATACTACTACTTATATATATTTATACAAATATAGTTTAAAATAAATATAGCGTTGAATTTAGTTGTATCCCTGTGGAACGAACCGGACTTACTAAAAACTACACTACTCTACGATTAGGTACACTGCCTATAAGTGTTGTAGCAAGGTTTAGGTATATCCCATTCTATAAATAAATAACTTGTGTACAATTGTAGCATATTTAATAGTATTTCATAGTAAAAATAATAGTATTTCGTACTACACCTCGCACACATCATCTACAGCCTCTCTTGTTGCCTACTCTGACGCTGACTGGGCCAGGTGCCCGATCACCCGTCGTTCTACATCCGGCTACTGCATTTTTCTTGGCAACAATCTGTTGTCCTGGTCTTCGAAGCGCCAACATATTCCTTCTAGATCTAGTGCAGAGGCCGAATATCGTGGGGTTGCCAATGTTGTTGCTGAAACCTGCTGGATTCGGAACCTCCTTCGTGAGCTCCATTGCCCTCTTTTCTCGGCTACTATTGTATACTGCGACAATGCTAGTGCTGTTTATCTTTCTTCTAATCCGGTCCAACATCAGCGGACCAAACATATTGAGATTGACATACATTTTGTTCGGGATCTTGTGGCTAAAGGCCAAGTTCGTGTGCTTCATGTGCCGTCTAGTTACCAGTACGCAGACATCTTCACCAAAGGACTTCCTACTGCTTTATTTGATGAATTCAGATCCAGTTTGAGCGTTCGGTCCACTCCCGCTCCAACTGCGGGGGATGTTAGCGGATATAGTAGCCCATTCTAATGTTTATCTATTTATGTTAGTCGATTTGATATGTTTAGTATAGGGCTTGGCCCAATTATGTATTTCTATATATATTCTTGTAATATCCCGATGTGAGAGATCAATAAGAAGAATCCCATTCAACAGCAATATCCCAAAGGCACTTGTTGGCAAAGTAGTAATCGATATATTACGGATGTGAGCTATTAACTGATCACGAGCACGATTCACTGGGTTACGTTGCCAATCCATAGGATTGGATTACCATGCAATAAGCATATTCGAACTTGCTTCTTATATAACGTAATTGCGCGATCAAATGGAGGTGAGTTTATTTTAAGCAATTTTAAGTTTAGTGTAAAATCATATAGCATACTACTTATTCCTACACCAACATAAGCAGCTCGAATCATGCCAACATCGTTTACACCATCACCAATACTTAGGGTTATCTTATTCGCACCTTTCCTCACGATTTTGGTGACATGTGCCTTGTATTTGACATTTCAAGTTTCTATATTTGTTGCTTCTATTGGATTCAGATTACGTACGGGTGAAGCCTCAAATGTGAGAAAAGCGCTGTTGCAAGTAGCGGTTCGCCTCCACGATAACCAGTCTCGGTCACAACACTTGCTATTTCTTCGAAACCTAATGCCCTTCCTTCTAATGGTTCGTTTATGGGTGCAGCTCCTGGTGGACCACTTATGGGTTTAACTCCACTGGTTGGTGGACTTGGTGCTTACGGTGGGTACAAGGGTGAAGGTGAAGAATGGCCACCACGTAGTTACTATCCTGGTCCAAGGGATGAATCGTCTCCAATAGAGTTTTCTATTCGTTTGAACTGTCCCACTTCAAATTTAGGTAGTCTAATTGGCAAGGGTAGTCCGGGTATTAATAAATTTGGCAAGAAATGGAGGGAGATGATGATACATTGGTGTTCTTTAATAGCGATGTGGAATTAGTCAGTAGTCACCCTTGTTCTTCAATACATGGGTGTATATGTGTCCACGCACAAGAACGTGTGCTACCCATTTTAATTTAATGCTTTCTGTCAGTTATAGTAGTTTTAAGGTAGTTTCATTATATTATCCTTAACCGCATTATTTCCAACTATATTGAATAGAAATGAATCATTTCTAATATGTCTTTATCTTCGGAGTTAGCGGTCGACTGGAATAGACCGTATCATTTGGTGCTTTCATTGCTAAACTCACCATGCCTTCCCGCCAAGACATTCCTATTGGTGAGGAGTCGCTTGAAGACACAGGTAAACGCCCCATCGGGCCCCGAGCCTACGCCTCTTTTGTAGCACTCAAAGCCTAACAAGCCCGTTTGGTACCCGTGATTAAGTGTTACCCGGGAACAGATTTACCAAATACTTTTGCTAAATATCTTATCGACGAAACCACCATCGAAGATGAAATGTCGGATGAAACCACACCACCACAAACCAACCCTCCCATCATTGACACATCACTTTCGATTGAAACCACCCTCGATGCCAATCTTGTCGCCGAAAAACCACCTGTCCCAATGGATCAAATCAACAACCTATATGTTCGACATGACACTCCAGCCACCGTAGAACCATCAACTAACCTCACTGCCCAAATTGCACCCATTGTTGCTGCCCTCACCATGGGTGCTCCCGAACACTCAAAACCAATTCCATCACTTACCTCATCTGATCAACAAGTTGTGTACTTTCTTTCTCTATCCCCATCACCCGTTACCATTGTTGTCGACTACAGTCACAACTACAAACCACCACAATTTATAGTTCTTCAACCTATACATGAACCTCCTTAGAAGATTCCGATGATAACGTGGTTCGACGAAAAGCTGTTTGTTGAGATCGGATGTTCGTTCATACGACCGCCTCGAAAACCACCGTGGAACATTCTTCCAACCTAGAGGACAAGGTTGATTTTCAACCGGTGGGTATTGATACGTTTATAGATGTACGTGGGTTTGAAACAGCTAAAGGAATAGTGGAGGTTGTTTGTGGGAAATAGTTTTCAACCCAGGATCTCAGTCTTCATGCATACTATCCACATTTTCATATTCTCATATTTCCTTGTTTACCATTTAATTGCAAGTAGTTGGTTGTTGCATGCATATCACGTTTGATTCTAGTATTCCATTTCCATCATTATTAGGTAGTGGTGGTGTAGTTAATTAGTAACTGCATATATATTTCCTTCTGTACTCAAAGTCCTTTATTAGTATAAACTAGGAGGTAATGCCCGTGCATTGCACGACTTGTCTAACATTTCACTATTTTGAAATTCGTATTCCGAATGATTAGAGTCATGGCAGGAGTTGGTTGAAAACATATTAACCTTAAAGTGAAAGTTGATGTTGGTCCCATTATGCAAGTGGTCAAGTAGAATTTTGTGCATATGTTTTATTTGCGATTATGGAAATCTGCACATTCGGATCATATGTACTAACCATGAATCTATATATAAACAAACGTTTACTAAAAGTGGTCAAATGAGTTAAAAAAATGATGCCAAAATACATTATGAGACTTACATATTGTAATACGATTCACAATATTAAAACATATATTACCTTTACAATATACATGAAGAATCTTCTAATATAAAACTCAAGAATATAATAAAATTTGAGTACATAAAGAATCTTCTAAATATAAACATGAACTGTTACATATTACTACACCACACAATATAAAACTCAAGAATATAATAAAATTTGAGGTTCATAACATTGAATAACAATTGATATGAAATTAACCATATAAACTTTTCAATAACTGTTATCTTTTTTATTTTTTTTAATTTAACTTTAGTTATAAACATTCATTCATAATAAGTAAAATTTATATGTCATAAATTATATGATTAGCTTCAATCTTTTCATTTTCCTTATCATAATTTTATCACTAAATTTGAAATTAAGCTATGACATAAATAATAACAATAGTTTCAAACTTTTTATTTTTCATATTTAAATTGATACATATCGTTGCCACACATACACACACACACACACACACACATATATATATATATATATATATATATATATATATATATATATATATATATATATATATATATATATATATATATATATATATATATATATATATATATATATATATATATATAAATATAATTATTTATGGAAATTAATTAAATAAACATGATCTATATATTTACATGGATAAAAAACATTACACCTATAAGACCATTCCCAACGGGTGGTGATGGGGGATGTCATCAAACCCGTCATGGGAGGGTGCTGATGGCAATGGTGCCGCCCTCCACCGCCCTCGGCCTCTTCGCCCTGCTGCAAATCATGGATACGCACAATTGTGAATGAGTGTCTTGTGGATATGTTTGATTTATTCGACCGTTGTATAGCCCAACGGCTATTTCATTAATTTTTTTTATTTTATATCTCATTTGTTTACACTATATAAGTGGCGTGGACGGATGAAGAAAGTGTGATTTTGGCAAATGTTTGGATGCAAGCATCCGAACTAACGGGAACGGGCCAAACAAAAGAGTCTTTTTGGGGTTAAATCCGAGAAAATTACAATGCCCAGGTGCATAAAAAACGTCGAGCCGATCAAATAACGGGAAAATGGAGCAAGATGTCGAAAGATGTCAAGATTTTTATCGGAAATTACACGAAGCTTGAAGCATTTTGGCAAAGTGGGAACAACGATGCCGATATCGTAAGTAGCGCACGTCGGGCATTTAAGGAACAAACGAAGGGTAAGTTTCTTTGCGAGGAAGCGTGGCGAGTTCTCAAAGATTGTCCTAATTTTCTAACATTCGAGGGGGTTGTTCCCAAGAGTAATCGACCTGTCGAGTTACCCCTACCGATTGTGAGTGGCCCGGTTGAAGGTTCGAACTAAGGTGCGGGTGAAAGTGCGGGTGGGGATCCGAGTCAGTTTGAAAGGTTATTTCACGAAGAACCTCTACGTCGTCCACTGGGTCATTCAAGAACCAAGAGTCAAAGGAGTTCGGGTTCATCTGACGCGGCCTCGCAATTGTCGTCCAACGAAGCTCGTGTAAAATTGATTGAATCCGCCAACGCTACTAGGCGGACGATGGATAGGCTATATAACCCGACCGAGACTCGTGAAATGTTGGATAATTTGTCATTTCTCACCCAACCATGTGCACCCGACTTAACGGAGGAACAACGCGCTTTGGTAATGAGAGCCCGAACAAGAATCACCAAGAAATACCAAAAAGCGTTTCAGTTATCCGACGACGACGACGAGGAGTAGTTTTTATTGTTTTATGTACTTGTGTTTGTTTTCAATTATGTCTTTTTTTTATATAAAAAAATGTAACCGTATCATTGTTATTTAATAAATGTGATGTTCAAAAACAATTATTTATTTGCTTTAATAATAATAATAATAATAATAATAATAATAATAATAATAATAATAATAATAATAATAATAATAATAATAATAATAATAATAATAATAATAATAAAAAAAATTGAGAAAGTTTGTCATGGTTGGCAATGGTGTGTTATGGGAGTGTTATGGGAGGAAGTGGTGAGAAAGGAGGATATAGAAAGCTGATGTGGCGCTAGAAAATGCCCATGACGGCGTCATGGTTGGGATTGGTCTAATAATCATAGTTATATAAATTATAACTAAAATGTAATAATAATAAAAATAATTATTACTCCTTCATTATTAATCATAATCGTAATCATATTCATAATTATAATTATGAATTATTGTCATAATAATAATATCATTGCATATATATATATATATATATATATATATATATATATATATATATATATATATATATATTAAATAAATATTATATATATATACTTACATGTATAAAAAACGTTACACCTGTAATAATCATATAGTTATATGAATTATAACTGAAATGTAATAATAATAAAAATAATAATCATAGTCATATTCATAATTATAATCATAATCTTAATTATTAATTATATAAGTTATACAAATATACAATATAATAATCATAATATCATAATATTTACATTAAAAAGAGATCTTCGGACGAATCGATCCAACATAGGGTTAACCACGTTTCTTCTTACCTTATCCGCGGTTTACAATATTTTGAAATTGGTGTTTCTTCGATAACTACAAAAACAAAAAAAACATTTATTATGTTTTATATATATATATATATATATATATATATATATATATATATATATATATATATATATATATATATATATATATATATACACTATAATAATCTTTTTGAAAGGAAAGCAAATGATTTTATTAAAGAAACAAAGATACATTGAGACCCATTAGGGATGGATCCCAACTACAGTACAGATTAAACAATGATCACGACCACTACACGACTAAACTCAATTACAATATATGAACAAACCACGAATACATAGCCAAAACAGAATTAGACTAAGTTGAGGTACACGGTCGAGTTAGATATCCACGTTAGCCAATCAAGTTTCCTTCTTTTCAATCTATTAGCAATCCAATCAAAAGAGACGGTTTGAATTTTATTAAGGGCAACCGGGGCATTCCATGATTTGTCTCGGAATACTTTGTTGTTTCGGTTTTTCCAAATGAAGTACGTACCAATCCATTTAATTGCAAGCCAAATAGATTTACCGATTGAAGTCATAGGAAACGATTGACTATTTTCCAAGAGAAGCTCGTTAATAGTGAAGTTATTAAAAGGACCCATATTCCACCATTTAAATATACGATCCCAAACTTCGCTAGCGTGTCTACAAAATATCAGTGTATGATCCACCGACTCCAAGCTATCATCACAAAGAGGACAACGGATGCTATGAAGATCAATCCTACGATTATCTAGCTCGACTCAAACGGGAAGTTTATTCTTTAAGGCTCGCCAAACAAATATTTCCACTTTTTTAGGGACAACCTTATTTCGAATTGTTTCCGGTTATGTAGCAAAATCAGAAAGAATTTGGTCATTAATGACTTTCGATAAACCGTTGACACTGAAGCCGCCATTGAGATCTAGCGACCAATGAACCTTGTCGACGCTGCCATTATCGAGTGTTGCGGTTGACATAATGCTTACAAGTGCTTCCAGCTCACGCACCACTCTTCCTGAGATTGCACGCCTGCAGTTCCAATTAAACATCCCTTCAACGTTTATGGTCATGCGTTCACGAACAGAAACATCGGGATCAAGCTCAAGCTTATATAGTCCCTGAAAAAGATTACATAGCTTATCATTGCCAATCCAACGTTCCTTCCAAAATAATGTGTTGCTTCCATTACCAACTGATTTCACGAAAAAAGTTTTGAAGTCCACCTGCAATTTTCCATCTCCTTTCCTGCTAAAACAATGTTATTCCAAATGCCCAACGAACGGGACAAAACATCATCGAGAGTAATCCACCGCTTGTGCCATGGATACTTCGAATAACCTTTATCCAAAGTGTATCGGTTTCGGTTTTGAACCTCCACCACCACTTTCCAATTAACGATAAATTTTTACCCTTTAGAGACCCAATATTTAACCCCACATTCCCATAATAATTTAGAACATGTTCCCATAGAATGGGCACAAAATAACGAGAAGTAGTACAATGGAAGGCTCGAAAGAACCGATTTAATAAACACCAATCTTCCCCCAAATGACATCGATCTCACTTTCCAACCCGAAAGTTTACTATTGAATTTATCTATGACCGGGCTCCAATCTTTTAAAGAATTCATCTTTGCACCAATAGGTAGACCGAGATAAAGTAAACGAAAAATTACCCACTTGGCATCCTATATGACGAGCAAGTTGATTAATTTCAGACTCGTCTACCCCCACACCATACACATAACTCTTTTGAAAGTTGACTTTTAGTCTGGATGCAAGTTCAAAACATTTGAGAATGTTCTGATGGTTAAACGCATTAGAGTGACTCCACTCACCAAGGAAAAGAGTGTCATCCGCGTATTTCAAATGAGAAACAAGTACGTTATCATTTCCAACCTCGACACCTTTAAATAGACCCTTTGTCTATAGCCGCCTTTGTTAGGATATTCAACCCCTCAGTCGCAAGAATGAATAGAAAAGGGGATAGCGGGTCGCCTTGTCTAACCCCTCTTTCTAGTCCAAACTCGGAGGTAGGTGAACCATTTACTAGAACAGATATTAAAGCCGACTTTAAACAAGCAAGAATCTATGTTCTCCACTTATTCCTGAACCCCATGCTTTTCATCACATCCATTAAGAAATTCCAATTAAGACTATTGAATGCCTTCTCAAAGTCCTCTTTTAGAATGAAACCCCTTTTTTGTTCGTTTTTAAGTAATCGATGGTTTCGTTGACAATTAATGCACCGTCAAGTATGAAACACCCCTTTAGAAAGGCGCTTTGTTCTGGACCAATGAGATCGGGTAGAAATTTTCTAAGTCGATTTGATAACAATTTGGACAATATTTTGTAATAACTACCTGTTAAGCTAATAGGCTGATAGTCATTTAGACACAGGGGGTCATTTTTCTTTGGAATAAGGGTAACGAAAGACGCGTTACAACCCCTTGAGATCTCACCATTCTTCCAAAACCAAGAAATTGCTTCCACGAGTTCACCTTTTATATCGTCCCAATATTTCTTAAAAAATCGCATATTAAAACCATCGGGACCCGGCACTTTAGTACTTCCACAATCAAATATTGCATCTCAGATTTCATTCTCTGAAAATTTGCATTCAAGACTATCAGCTTGTTCCACAGAAACTGTCGGATAGTGCAGGTCTTCAAGCGTGGGCCTGAGCAAGTCAGGTTCCTGAAATAGCGAACTAAAGTGGTTTAGTGCTGCATCTTTGACTGCTTGTGGGTTATCGTTCCATGTCCCATTTAAAATCAAACCATGAATGTTGCACCTGCTATTTTTGTGACTAATTAATGAGTGAAAGAATCTCGTGTTTTCGTCACCATCAACTACCCACCGAAGTCTG
Source organism: Rutidosis leptorrhynchoides (assembly GCF_046630445.1). NCBI lineage: Eukaryota > Viridiplantae > Streptophyta > Magnoliopsida > Asterales > Asteraceae > Rutidosis > Rutidosis leptorrhynchoides. Next base: position 247,140,505 of record NC_092341.1, read on the forward strand.
GCTTTTTGCTTCAATATACTAACTTTTAGTTTTTCTTTCTCGAGCCATTTTTTTACGTGTTTCTTGCCATAATTCTGTTTTCGAAGGATCAAGAAGATTAGCTTCTGCGTTTAGTTCCAACGAGTGAGCCTGAGATTTAAGTGTGTCAATTTCCCCATCCAATTGCCCAAAATTCGATTTACTCCATGCTTTTAAAGCTTCTTTGACACCTTTCAATTTGTTCATGAACCTACAATCCAATCTATTACATGTAACCGAAGTACTACCCCACAAATCAATGATGATCTTATCAATCCCATCAACTTCTAACCACGCATCAAAAAATCTAAAAGATTTTGGACCAAAGTTTTTCTCCTCGTCTTTAAGCACAATAGGACAATGATCGGAATTAGTTCTCTCCAAGGCTAGAGCTAACAAATTATCCTAAACAACAAGTGCTTTTTCACAAACTAAGAAGCGATCAAATTTGCTAAAGTTTATCCCGTCATCGCTAACCCGAGTAAACAATCTTCCCCCAAGTGGAATATCAATTAAACCGTTTAAATTAATGAAGTTGTTAAATCTTCTTGCACGATATTCTATAAATTCACAATTCAATCTTTCCCCTTGTTCCCGTACTTCATTAAAATCACCCCCCAAGATCAAAATTTCATCATCTTTTCCAGACATCAAATTTGATAGTGAATCCCATAATATTTCTTTTTTTTTATCGTCGTGTGGTCCGTATATGTTAAGCACATTAAGAGTACAACCATTACCTTTCCAAAAATCCCTTATACCCACCACCCTATCTATCATAAGGACATCAGTGGCCTCAAATAGATTTTTATCCCATATTAGTAGTTGACCCCCAGATTTATTTGTCATCTCCTGTTGTAGAAAATCGCACTCAACCGATCCCCGTAGCTTATGAATCCATTGGAGATCAACTAAGTGTTTTTTTTGTTTCTTGAAGCGCCAAAAAGGAGGGATTTTCAGCCCTAATTAGTTTCTTAACGTCCCTGAATTTACATTCCTTACCCGATCCAAAACCTCTTAAATTATAGCTCATAAACTTCATTAAAAACTTACAAACAACGACAGGGAGAAAAATCAGTATGCTTACTGAGGCTGAGATGCTTTCTTCTGCCATCTCAATCGAAGCTTGCACCAAAACTCGTATACACCATCGGTGTTGATTGAATTAAAGGAGCAGGCTTCTTCATTTATAGCAGCATCACTCTTCAGACTAGAGCCCGACTTGCACTCTGAACCACCAACACGTATTTCTTTGTCTTTCTGTGCTGCACATGAGGTACATCTTGATCTCAAAATTTTATCATCCTCAAATCCTTTTAGAGCTGCGTTCTTTAAATTCATCATTCTTGATGAAGTCTTCCATATCCTTATACTGGACCAAGAACAATCCTTTCTACTTTTACCTGATGCTTTACCCATCGAATTACCTTTTCTTGCACCCCTAACATACCTTAGTCCATCATGCCTACACTTAATTATAGGAATGGAGTCTGAATTTGCACGATTACCTTTGGATCTGCAATGACGGTTGGGCGATGCTGTAGTGACCCGGAAATTTCCGACCAAATTTAAACTTGATTTTTTGTAAGACTCTAACACGATAGGCAAAGTCTATTAAACCGAGTCCCAAAATGTTTGAACTATTTTTCATGAATGTATTTGACCTTCGACCATTGCCGATGATTCACGAACTATTGATTTAAAATAAATAAATAAATAAATAAATATATATATATATATATATATATATATATATATAGTTATATTTATAGATATATATATATATATATATATATATATATATATATATATATATATATATATATATATATATATATATATAATGTAGGTGTATATAATTTGAAATAATAATAATTACTAATTAAAAATAAAATACAAGATAATAACGTTATTAAAATGAATATATATATATATATATATATATATATATATATATATATATATATATATATATATATATATATATATATATATATATATATATATATATATATATATATATATATATATATATATATATATATATATATATATGAATATGATTCTTATATAACTGATGATTATATGTTTATTGTAATATATTAAAAAATATATAAAATATTAGATATATGTTATTATACATATAATTAGTAAATAAAATATATGTTATAAATAGTAATACAAATATAATTAGTGTAACTACAAGGTGGAAATATAACTTGTTAAGACGAATATTATTATTATTAATATTATTATTTCTATAAATATAATTTCCATTATTATTAAAATCATTATTAATATTATCATGAAAATAAAACAATTTATTCTTAATATAAATTTTTATTGAATATTATTATTATTATTAATTATAATTATAATTATTATTAATATTATTATTAATATATTTACTTATTTATACAGATTACATATTAAATCAGATACATATACTGATACATACACCAAAAACAGATATATATACGTAAACATAATAAAGGCATATAAATACATATATATAAATACAAAAACAATTAAATACAAAAATAATCACTATCTGATCTACATAAATCATCTGTTTAATTGGATTCCTCAAGCAATATACTGATATTACAGAATCAAAGGCAGATAACGATCCTTTTCATCATATTCTATTTTATTGAAGAAACGTACGAGTGTAACTATCAAACTATCATCAAATTTTGTTCTTGGTCGGCAATTCGTTACACGTCTAACTCAGTTTCATTATCAAATAAATTCCCTTAGTGTATATCTAATTATGCTGCTAAGATTGAAGGGATAAAACCGGTTTATTTTTTTTCTTTCTTTTACTCTAGCTCGTATACCCCTGTTCCCAAACCTCTAAATCAAAAACTTCGAAATCAAATCAAATTCAAAAATGTATAAATGTAGTAGTGTTAAGGATCGTCTACTCAAACTATCTGGAAAGATTCACGATCAAATTTCTTAAATTGATGTTGAATTTTGGAAGTCAAACTTTATTTTCAAAAGTCAACAATATTGTTCATCACAAAAATTCGATTTCAATATGTTGTTTTAGATTCAATTGAGCATTCAGAAAGTTTCCATGAACAATTTAGAAGGTATTTCATGTTGGAAGTATAATTTAAAACAGCCTCAAAATCAAAATACGAATTTGAGTTTTTTTTTGTTTTTACGAGTTACAGCTATTGCTGTGGTTAATAAATTCTTTTCTCTATTGTTGTTAAATTCAATCACTCAAACAAATCGTTCTGTTGTATTTATAAATCCTAAAACCTATCCAATGCCACGATGTTATGTTTGATTTCAATTTCTGGATCGACTGATCGAATGAGAATAGGAAGGAGATGAACACATTGTTTAACGCGTTATATATTTTCATAGGCGAATAATTTCAGAAATATTATAACAGAGGAATGGTTAAGGGTTAGTGTCGGGAAGCGAGGGGTTGTGGGTTCGAGTCCCAGTTTGGACAGCTATTATTTTTGGGACTCCTTCTTTATGAGGTAGTTTTATATTTAAGAATCATTACTATTTTTATTATCATTATTGATTGTATTGTATTATTATTACAAGTATTATTATTCGATGTTATTATTATCATTATTATTAACATAGCTATTATAAAGGGAATAATTATTATTATTATTATTATTATTATTATTATTATTATTATTATTATTATTATTATTATTATTATTATTATTATTATTATTATTGTTATTATTATTAGTATTATTATTATTATTGCTATAAGTATTATTAATATAATATGATTGATTATTGTTAAATTGTATCATTTACGAGATATAGATATTGTTACTAATATATGTATTAATATTATCATGATTAGGGTTATCATTATTATTATTATGGAACATAATACAATTTATCATTTTTCTCATTAATATTAGTACTAGTATCACTTTTGTAACTTTTAGTATTATTATTATTATTATTATCAAACAAAGGTATCATTTTTAATAATATCTTTATTAATATTAGCATTTTTAACAAAGTTATTATTATTACTAGTAAATCATTAATATCATAACTACCATAAATAGTAAAATTAATATTGTTACAAATACTATTATTAATATCATTGTATTATCACTAATAGGGTTATTATTAACATATGTATATTATTAATGTTATTATCATCATTTATTTTTACTAATATTAACTTAGTATAATAAAACTACTGTTTGATAAACAAACTAAATACATATATAAATATACATATTTAACACATATAACATAACAAAAATTTAATATCTTTATATACAAAATGAACACATAAAACATAAATATATATATATATATATATATATATATATATATATATATATATATATATATATATATATTATTAACATAAAAATAATACAACTAATACATTTATATATATTTGTATTCAATTGCAACTATGAATATTAATAAATATACAAATGACATAGGTTCGTGAATCCAAGGCCAACCCTGCATTGTTTAGTATCGTCATATGTATTTTTACTACAAAATACAGTAGAGTGAGTTTCATTACTCCCCTTTTAAATGCTTTTGCAATATATATTTTTGGGACTGAGAATACATGCGCAACTTTTATAAATGTTTTACGAAATAGACACAAGTAATTGAAACTACATTATATGGGTGAATGATCGAAGCCGAATATGCCCCTTTCTACTTGGTAACCTAAGAATTAGTAAACCAGTATACTAATTGACGTGAATCCTAAAGATAGATCTATTGGGCCTAACGAACCCCATCCGTTGGAGCGGATGCTTTAGTACTTCGATGTTGTTTTTATCATGTCCGAAGGATTTCCCGGAATGATCGGGGATATTCTTATATGCATCTTGTTAATGTCGGTTACCAGGTGTTCACCATATGAATGATTTCTGTCTCTATGCATGGGACGTATATTTATGAGAACTGGAAATGAAATTCTTGTGGTCTATTAAAATGATGAAAATGAATGATTATGATAAACTAATGAACTCACCAACCTTTTGGTTGACACTTTAAATCATGTTTATTCTCAGGTGTTAAAGAAATCTTCCGCTGTGCATTTGCTAATTTTAAAGATATTACTTGGAGTCATTCATGAAATATTTCAAAAGACGTTGCATTCGAGTCGTTCGAGTTCATCAAGATTATTACTAAGTCAATTATAGTTGGATATATTATGAAATGATATGCATGCCGTCAACTTTCGATGTAATGAAAGTTTGTCTTTTAAAAACGAATGCAATGTTTGTAAATTTGTATCATATAGAGGTCAAGTTCCTCGCGATGTAACAAACTATTGTGAATCATTTGTAATCGATATGGACTTCGTCCGGATGGATTAGGACGGGTCACTTCAGTTGGTATCAGAGCGGTGGTCTTAGCGAACCAGGTCTTGCATTAGTGTGTCTAACTGATAGTTGTTAGGATGCATTAGTGAGTCTGGACTTCGACTGTGTCTGCATGTCAAAAGTTTTGCTTATCATTTCTAGTCGGAAATCAACTGCTTATCATCCTTAAAGTCTAGACACGTCTTACTGCATTAAATGTATCGATAGTGTATAGACAAAATTCATATCTTGGCGTATCTATTACTGTAGACTTTTCCTGACAGCTTTCATAGATTCCTCCGTAACTTATGGGATTTTAGTATTATATATGCATATGTAAATCATGTATTGTAGGGTACTAATCTACATCCTATAAACTATTTCATATCGAAAATATTTCATCTGATTATACGAGATGGATCCCTCAACCAGTTCGAATTCCGACATGGAGTCCCACTCAGGCTCCGAAAGCAGTGTGATCGGAATGGACCATCCAATCAGCCATCATCTATTCTGGATGAATTGGGGCTGGGTTCGTAGTCTCCTCAATCATTGGAGACAAGAAGAAGGTGATCCTTTTCATCCACCACATTGCCCTCTTGGCGAAGAACCCGAAGCACTTACCGGCGAACCGGTCTGAAACACCATTTTCTCTCTCATTTCCAGAGTATCTCGCCACGATTATATATTATACCAAATTCTAGATCATATTTATGCGCTCGTCCGAACCGATAATCACCCCGGTGTAATAGAAGAAGTCAACGAGCTTCGTGCTCGGGTAGTGGCTTTGGAAAATATGGTGCAAAGATTACAAACACCAGCAGCAGCACCAGCAGCATAACCAGTACTACCATAATCAACGCCAACAGTACCATTACCACCACCAATAACAACCGCATCGCAAACCTCAACTTCACAATCTGTCACACGAACATCAACGTCATACGCACCATAGATACCAAGGAGTACCAACAACAATGAACGATGAAGTATTAATTCATAACTTCATTGAAGAAATATTCTGCGAAGAATATGTGGTTTCTAAAATTTTTTAGAGATTATTTATTCTTGCTCAAACCGAAAATCAAATGAGTTTAATATCATATTAACTCATTAAATCCATGATTACATCTGAAGAGAATATATATGTAAGTATATTTTCATAAAGATTATAATTAAAAATTCTTTTGTACAAACGATTAATGGTGAAAATATTTTAACGGGTAGGTAATACCCGAGAAATATTTAGATTTCACATTAATAAGATACACTGTACATTCTTTGAATCTGATTCAACAGTCATTTACAATCCTACTTACACCCACAGATATACGAACCCGTTCACCACAGAATAACCATTTTCATTCAATTTCATATTTGGATTTTGACCTATCAGAATCTAACAAGTGGCATAATGAAGAAAACATTGGACAAAATAAAATTTGTTAGAAACAAACAAATTAACTATGAGAAATTTTGTTAAGAATCCACGCTAACAAAATCCTAGCTAACTGTTAATGCCATAATACATTTATTTATCGCAATTTTAATTCTCGCAATTTAATTTATCGTCATTTAATTTCTGTTATTTATTTTACGCACTTTAAATATCGGGACACGTATACAAGGTTTTGACATATCATATCGACACATCTATATATATTATTTGGAATAACCATAGACACTCTATATGCAGTAATGCTGGAGTTAGCTATACAGGGTTGAGGTTGATTCTATAATAATATATATAGTTTGAGTTGTGATCGAGTCTGAGACATGTACACGGGTCACGATACGTATTAATTAATTCGAATATTATATATTAAACTATATATGAATTATTGAATTGCTAACTGTGGACTATCAACTGTGGACTACCAACATTGGACAATTAAAATGAATTAAAATATTGACTATAACATATGAAACTAAACAATTCTTCAAGTTTGCCACTTGATTTCATCTTAAACCTCATTGTATCTTGACAATTACAATCTGCATTCAAACCTTTCATGATTCTTGAAAACATTTCAATCGAGAAGATGAACCAACCGCACTACATCGACGGAAGAAAAGATTGATGCATATAGTTATGCACCTGAAAACACTCGGAACCTAAGTAAATATTTAACACGTATCTGTGCTAATTCCTTTAGTGTTATTATTACCCAAAATAACTTGATGATTCCTTTCAAATTAGTCAATTTTGTCACAGCTTCAGCAAATCAACATCGACCTTTCATTCGAATAAGTCTTATTATAACTTTGATATATACGTTTGCCTTTGGTTACCGTTACTGGAGAAGCGTTTATATTCCACCGCATTAGCAGTAAACTTATCAGCAACATCACTACTCATCGGCTTAAGTCTCCATGAAGAACCATTATATTTGTCATTAAAACCTTACTCATCCACATCTTGTAACAAGAAATGCCATACCAATTACCTGGAATCAATAATCAGTATTTGAATCTTGCAGCATGCCTACGTCAACAGTTATATGTATACATATAACATCTAGCTCCTTGAATTATGATCTTCAATTCTGAAATTCTGAAAAGCACCCAGCCCACGAATCAATACTCTGAATGTTGAAAAAGCTGAATGAAGCTGCAGAAACCGTAGACAACCGTAAACTACCTTAATCATTGGAAGTTTGATGATAAAGAATAGTACGTGGGAAAAGCTCAGAAAACTTGGAACTGGAAAATGGATTGAGCTAACCACGAAGGAGACCAAAGACAAATACAAGGACCATACCCTATATTCAAAGAATCCAGGTAATTCTGGATCCGTTGAAGTCTTTAGCGAATATCTTGCTCTGTAATCATATTAAAATCTTGCGAAAAATTTTCTTCATCAACCATCGAACTTAGAATTCCAAAATATCATCATAAATATCTTCGATATTTCTGAAGATATTTTCATAAATATTCTCGTCCGAAATCATTTGTCGCTTCGTGCTATCTGTATTACATCAGAAAGGAAACTATTTTAGTTTCTAAACTCTGAAAGATTCGAATTTAAATTATGAATGTTTTTGAAGTAGTGTTGGGAACTGAAGCATGGGTTAGTATAATATAATGACACTTGATCAACGTGATTATATTACAGTAAGTCATGCTGAGTTTCTAATGGGACGTGATGATTCACAGATCATAACGTCATCATGTGCCATGTTACATAACTCTTTCATTCTGCTTAACTTCTGAACATATCAAGAACATATATTCTTAATAGCTGTATTCTCAGTGATTCTGGTAATTTGACAAGTCAAATCGTGCTATTACATTCTTTCTTGTTTAAAACATTAAGTTCATTCGAAACTTCATACTTACAAATTCTGGACCATTACTCGCTTTACTAGAGGTCGAGAGGAGAATATAAAGACAAAGAGTTCCCAAAATATAAGAGAAAATATAAAGCCCAATAACAACATAGAGGTTACAAACCGTGGATATTAATACGAATAGTAATATAAACACACGGTATAATTAAGAATAGTATTACCCCAAGGTAATAGTAGAAGTAAACAGATTTTTCTAGTGGAAGATTGAAAAGAAGAATGACAGAAATGATAATTAGAAAATATCAAGGATTAGAACGGGATTAAGCATTTTCACAATCTTTTGGATATATGAACTAAGAAAGAAAGTATAGGAATGGTGAGAATAATGGAACGGAAGAGTTTAATTTATAATAGAAATATCAGACAAAGTAATCAAGGCAGATCACCGTATTTAATTATAGAGATCTTAATTTCCTTATTCGCCGAAGAATTAAATCTTTTAGATTTCGAGAATTTTCTTTAATCCCTTGAATTTCGGAATTCAACCATGACTAGTCAAAAGTTATGATGAAACTTGTCTTTCTCATTTCACTATTTAGTTATAGCTTCACTCATACTCTTCGAGTAATCGAATTGTTTTTATCCATTTACTCAATGACGATAAAACTCTATTTATCCACTCACATTCATCATGAAAACATTCTTATTGTTAGCCATGACAACCTCGATCAAATTTCGGGACGAAATTTCTTTAACGGGTAGGTACTGTAGTGACCCGGAAATTTTCGACCAAATTTAAACTTGATCTTTATAAGATTCTAACACGATAGGCAAAGTCTATTAAACCGAGTCCCAAAATGTTTGAACTATTTTTCATGAATGTATTTGACCTTCGACCATTACCGACGATTCACGAACTATTGATTTAAAATAAATAAATAAATAAATATATATATATATATATATAGTTATATTTGTAGATATATATATATATATATATATATATATATATATATATATATATAAATGTAGGTGTATATAATTTGAAATAATAATAATAACTAATTAAAAATAAAATACAAGATAATAACGTTATTAAAATGAATATATATATATATATATATATATATATATATATATATATATATATATATATATACAAATATAACTATATATATATATATATATATATATATATATATATATATATATATATATATATATATATATATATATATATATATATATATATATATATATATATATATATATATATATATATATGAATATGATTCTTATATAACTGATGATTATATGTTTATTGTAATATATTAAAAAATATATAAAATATTAGATATATGTTATTATACATATAATTAGTAAATAAAATATATGTAATAAATAGTAATACAAATATAATCAGTGTAACTACAAGTTAGAAATATAACTTGTTAAGACGCATATTATTATTATTAATATTATTATTTCTATAAATATAATTTCCATTATTATTAAAATCATTATTAATATTATCATGAAAATAAAACAATTTATTCTTATTATAGATTTTTATTGAATATTATTATTATTATTGTTAATTATTATTATTATTAGTATTAATATTATTATTAATATATTTACTTATTTATACAGATTACATATTAAATCAGATACATATACTGATACATACACCAAAAACAAATATATATACGTAAACATAATAAAGGCGTATAAATACATATATATAAATACAAAAACAATTAAATACAAAAATAATCACTATCTGATCTGTATAAATCGTCTGTTTAATTGGATTCCTTAAGCAATATACTGATATTACAGAATCAAAGGCAGATAACGATCCTTTTCATCATATTCTATTTTATTGAAGAAACGTACGAGTGTAACTATCAAACTGTCATAAAATTTTGTTCTTGGTCGGCAATCCGTTACACGTCTAACTCAGTTTCATTATCAAACAAATTCCCTCAGTGTATATCTAATTGTGCTGCTAAGATTGAAGGGATAAAACCGATTTATTTTTTTCTTTCTTTTACTCTAGCTCGTATACCCCTGTTCCCAAACCTCTAAATCAAAAACTTCGAAATCAAATCAAATTCAAAAATGTATAAATGTAGTAGTGTTAAGGATTGTCTACTCAAACTATCTAGAAAGATTCACGATCAAATTTCTTAAATTGATGTTGAATTTTGGAAGTCAAACTTTATTTTCAAAAGTCAACAATATTGTTCATCACAAAAATTCGATTTCAATATGTTGTTTTAGATTCAATTGAGCATTCAGAAAGTTTCCATGAACAATTTAGAAGGTATTTCATGTTGGAAGTATAATTTAAAACAGCCTCAAAATCAAAATACGAATTTGAGTTCTTATTTATTTTTTTTACGAGTTACAGCTATTGATGTGGTTAATAAATTCTTTTCTCTGTTGTTGTTAAATTCAATCACTCAAACGAATCGTTCTGTTGTGTTTATAAATCCTAAAACCTATCCAATGCCACGATGTTATGTTTGATTTCAATTTCTGGATCGACTGATCGAATGGGAATAAGAAGGAGATGAACACAGTGTTTAACGCGTTATATATTTTCATAGGAGAATAATTTCAGAAATATTATAACAAAGGAATGGTTAAGGGTTAGTGTCAGGAAGCGAGGGGTCGTGGGTTCGAGTCCCAGTTTGGACAGCTATTATTTTTGGGACTCCTTCTTTATGAGGTAGTTTTATATTTAAGAATCATTAATATTATTATTATCATTATTGATTGTATTGTATTATTATTACAAGTATTATTATTTGATGTTATTATTATCATTATTATTAACTTAGCTATTATAAAGGGAATAAGTATTATTATTATTATTATTATTATTATTATTATTATTATTATTATTATTATTATTATTATTATTATTATTATTATTATTATTATTATTATTATATTATTATTATCATTATTATTATTATTATTGTTATTATTATTAGTATTATTATTATTATTGCTATAAGTATTATTAATATGATTGATTATTGTTAAATTGTATCATTTACGAGATATAGATATTGTTACTAATATATGTATTAATATTATCATGATTAGGGTTATCATTATTATTATTATGGAATATAATACAATTTATCATTTTTCTCATTAATATTAGTACTACTATCACTTTTGTAACTTTTAGTATTATTATTATTATTATTATTAAACAAATGTATCATTTTTAACAATATCTTTATTAATATTAGCATTTTTACCAAAGTTATTATTATTATTACTAGTAAATCATTAATATCATAACTACCATAAACAGTCAAATTAATATTGTTACAAGTACTATTATTAATATCATTGTAATAGGGTTATTATTAACATATGTATATTATTAATGTTATTATCATCATTTATTTTTACTAATATTAACTTAGTATAATAAAACTACTGTTTGATAAACAAACTAAATACATACATAAATATACATATTTCACACATATAACATAACAAAAATTTAATATCTTTATATATAAAATGAACACATAAAACATATATATATATATATATATATATATATATATATATATATATATATATATATATATATATATATATATATATATATTATTAACATAAAAATAATACAACTAATACATTTATATATATTTGTATTCAATTACAACTATGAATATTAATAAATATACAAATGATATAGGTTCGTGAATCCAAGGCCAACCCTGCATTGTTCAGTATCGTCATATGTATTTTTACTACAAAATACAGTAGAGTGAGTTTCATTACTCCCCTTTTAAATGCTTTTGCAATATATATTTTTGGGACTGAGAATACATGCGCAACTTTTATAAATGTTTTACGAAATAGACACAAGTAATTGAAACTACATTATATGAGTGAATGATCGAAGCCGAATATGCTCCTTTTTACTTGGTAACCTAAGAATTAGTAAACCAGTCTACTAATTGACGCGAATCCTAAAGATAAATCTATTGGGCCTAACGAACCCCATCCGTTGGAGCAGATGCTTTAGTACTTCGATGTTGTTTTTATCATGTCCGAAGGATTTCCAGGAATGATAGGGGATATTCTTATATGAATCTTATTAATGTCAGTTACCAGGTGTTCACCATATGAATGATTTCTGTCTCTATGCATGGGACGTATATTTATGAGAACTGGAAATGAAATTCTTGTGGTCTATTAAAATGATGAAAATGAATGATTATGATAAACTAATGAACTCACCAACCTTTTGGTTGACACTTTAAAGCATATTTATTCTTAGGTGTTAAATAAATCTTCCGCTGTGCATTTGCTCATTTTAAAGATATTACTTGGAGTCATTCATGAAATATTTCAAAAGACGTTGCATTCGAGTCGTCGAGTTCATCAATATTATTACTAAGTCAATTATAGTTGGATAAATTATGAAATGATATGCATGCTGTAACGACCCAGATTTTTCCGATCGTTTTATACTTATGAGATTAATATATACATAAACTAAACCTTACCAACATGATAAGCAATCTAAATTGTTGAGACTTATGTTTTTGAAAAGAGTTTTACACAACGGTTGACCGTCCAATTTGACCGATGATATCACGAACTATATAACATACGATAATTATATGTTTGTGTATATATATGTATTTATATATATTTAACATGATCTAAGGATGGTTTAACATCTCATTGTTTACTAATAACAATAAGTTATAAGTATACTTTGAGACTACTCACTTAAGCTTTCAAAACGATAACTATACGTAACGTTATTTGACATATATACCTTTAACCTATAATGCTTATACAAGTATCGTATAAATATGTATTTAATCACTTTTAAAAGGCTTAATACATAAAACAATATAAGTATATTCACAAAAGATAGTCATATTTGAAATCTAGTTCCGTTTCCTAAAAATTTCTACACGTACACATAGGGTATATGTACCCGTACCATACCCAGCTTCTATACGTATTTACTATTGGTATATACACATCAAATCAACATCCTAATCAGCCCTATATACTGCCCTCAAGGAGAGGTAACCTTAATTGGAAGCTAGCATAGATTTTTATACAAAATAACAAACTAAAATTTTGTTCTTGTCCCCCCCCCATTCACGTTTTATATGGCCATCTCCCACTTCATTTCTAGTTCACAAACCTTACTTCCAACTACCCTTTAACTCACATACTTGAAAGCCATAAGAAACCCACTTCAATTCAGCAAGTAACCATTAAGATCTAGCTTCAAAAACAAGCCTTAATCATCATATGAAAACCAACCAAGAACACTACAAGTTACTACTTCCATTTTAAGTTTATACTTCAAAAATTCCAAGCTATCAAGAAGACCTTCAACCTTAAGTTTCTTTTCTTATTTTTCCAGTAGCTTTATCCAAGTAACTTGAGGTAGTAACCTTGTCCATAATATTATTCGATTCATATTTACATAACTATCTTATTTTGTGTTGTAAAATTTTAACAACAAGAACATAGTTTGAATGATTTCAAACTTGTTCGCAAACTAAATAGATCCTTCTAACTTAACTTTTAAAACACTTCAAGACCTGTAATATATCATAATGATATTCTAACTTAACAAGATACAACTTGTTTTTACAAAGAACACCTTAAAACTGAATCTACATTGTTGGAGTGCAACCGGGGCTGTTTTGGGTTGGATAATTAAAAACCATCTTAAACTTTGAATTGGAAGCTTATATTCTGGAAAAATGATAGTTCTTATGAATATGTTAATATATAAAAATCTCATGGTGTAACTCAAAGTGTAAGTATTTTTGTAAAAATGATCATCTAGATGTTGTTTTTACAACGGAAATGATCACTTTCATAAGATTCACCAAAGTTTGACCTATAACCTGTGATTTTGAATGTAAACTAAGGTATTTACAGTTCATATTCATAAATAATGACTCGATCCAAGGAAGTGGCAAGTTGAACCAACAAAAACGGAGTTATATTGAAGAAACTACGGCTAAAACAAAATTAGGTATTCGAAACTAGTTTAGCTACGAAATTAATTGGAGTAAAACTAAACTAATCATATCTTTGCTAATTAATATGATATTTTATATATATTTACTTATGATTTGATTTTATATATTTCAGGACCACTCGTAAATAACACGAGAAGATTAATTATAAGACCTCATGATTGTACGCAACACGTCATTTGACAACATGGTACCATGGGTCGAGATTAATTCTGATCAATACGAATACGATGGGGTCTTTATTTATTTTATTGAGCAACTAATTGTGAACCACTAATATTGGACTGCTACCTACGGACTAATAGATATTAAAAGTATTATAAGTATATATGTAACGATTATTTGAAAAGAAAATATGTTAATATATTATATATATGTTTAGGTTCGTGATATCTATCGGAGACCAAGTCGTGTTAAATATCTTCAAAGCAAAAGTGAGTATATAGTCCCACTTTTAAACTCTAAATATTTTGGGATGAGAATACATGTATTTTATGATTTACGTTATGGACACAAGTGATTAAAATATATATTCTACGTTGAGTTGTACCACTGGCATACTTCCCTATAACTTGGTAAATACTATTTACATGCGGTATTGTAAACGCGAATCCTGTTGATAGATCTATCGGGCCTGACAACCCCAACCGGACTGGACGACCAGTATTCAACGGTTGCACAGTACTTCGTTTCGGTAACTATACTTGGTACGGTGTAGTGAGATTTCATAATAAAGGGAATATGCGACGTTAATTAAATGTTAAGTATGGTTATCAAGTGCTCAATCACTTAGAATATTTTTATTAAAACGTTTATGTATATGAAATCTTGTGGTCTATATTTATAATGCTGCCGGCATTAAACCTATATCTCACCAACTTTATGTTGACGTTTTAAGCATGTTCATTCTCAGGTGATAAGTAGAAGCTTCCACTGCATGATGCTGAACTTAAGCAAGATTTGGAGTATGCATATTTGTGTCAAAAATAAAACTGCATATCGGAAAATTTGTAATGTAAAATATGTTGGGAATCGTATTGTTGTTATCACATGTAAAGTTTGTAAGAAAGACTAAGATTATCGCTAGATGGTAATCATTACTATGTTGATTAAACCTTGGTTTTTAATAAAAGTTATGGTTTCTATTGTAAAAACGAATGCAGTTTTTGAAAAATGTCGCATATAGAGGTCAATACCTCGCGATGAAATCATATGTTATTGTATTCGTCCTTATGGTTAAGGTCGGGTTATGACATGTGGTATCAGAGCTGTGGTCTTAGCGAACCAGGTTTGCATTAGTGTGTCTAACTGATAACTCGTTAGGATGCATTAGTAAGTCTGGACTTTGACCGTGTCTGATTTCGAAAACTATTGCTTATCATTGTGGTTAAAAATTTAAATATTATGTGGTACTAACGTGCTAGTTGTTGTGTGATAGATGTCTGGCTCAGAACTTATTATCATATTCAGCGACTCCGAACCAGAATCCCCATATAGTGTTCCAGTCATTAACCTATCCGATGACGAAAATGACACTTTTGGGGAAGACTCACAATTTCCAGATGAACCAACTATAGAGGACCCAGAAAGTGATCTTGAGGAGGAAGAAATACAGGAAATTACGAAAGACAAGTTCGAACGAGGAAAGAAATGAAAGGCTAATGAATTGGAAAATCTAAATCCCGAGTTTAGTGAGGATGTTGTGGCACCAACTCCACTAGACACTACCACCCCTATTCCCGCTATCCCTATTCGTTCTATCCCAGCATCCAGTTCAACGGCCCCTCAGCCAAAACGTAGGGAGATAGCTAGGATTAGTGTTAAGCAATTCCCAGAACACAAACGTTTTGGGATATAGGCTAAATGATGCGCTGTTGTTTTAAACCATGGGATCATATAACGTTTTGTATAATATTACTAGTGTGGTTTGCTTGATGTTGTGACGACCCGGGAATTTTCGACCAAATTTAAACTTAATCTTTATATGATTTCGACACGATAAGCAAAGTCTGTTAGGCTGAGTCTCAAAAACTTTGAACTGTTTCATATATTCAATTGACCTTCGACCAGTTCTGAAGATTCACGAACAATTAATTGTAAATAGATATGTGTGTATGTATATATAAATAATAATCCGAAATATAATTTGAAGTATTATATGTTGTTGTTATTAAAAGTTAATAAAATAAAAATAGGATATTATAACAATTATTATTTAAAATATATCTCTATATATAAATAAAGTATATTAAAAATAAATACTAAATGATTATAAAACTCGTTTCATGTTCCTATTGATATTAAACAAGTTAAATTCGAACTTATATAATTTTAAAATAAACGGTGACCCAAAAAGGAGTTCTATAAATTTTAGGCTTACTAAAAATGTATTTAGGATATAGTTATTAAATTTTAGCATTTTTTATATTTTACCCATTTATTAGAGGGACAGTTGATGTAATTTTTATTTAACAAATTAATGATTGAATTTTATACCATAATGACCAAAATAAATAAATATAGTTAATATAAAAATATGGAATTTTTCTGAACATTTTATCCACCACTGTTTAACCACGGAGTACGAAATCCAGTCCGTAAAAGAGAGGCGGCTAATCCTTTCCACACTTTTTGTTGATTAATAGATTATTATTAATTATTATTATTATTATTATTATTATTATTATTATTATTATTATTATTATTATTATTATTATTATTATTATTATTATTATTATTATTAATTATAAATAAGATGCTGTACATGAAAGTGATCAACACCCAATTAATTCATTTCTTGCATCCGTGACTTTTGAAATATCAACCATATTACTGTTTCCTTCTTAAAGCTCCTTTCACAAAAATGATTATTGATTATGATATTATAATTATTATATTTATATTTATATATTGTATTACATATCAGCGTATATCTACATATATAACCATACTACAACACCACACTCAATTCCTTGCTATAAATACTAACGAAGAACATCATTCACCTTCTTATTCCATCACCCACAACCATTAACAACCCAATCACCAAGAATCACCATATCACCACCTTTATCACCTTCACACCCACACAATACTACTACTTTGGTTCTGTTAAAGAACCATCACCATCAAGACATGTTTGTTATTGTTTTGCTGTTCAAACCGCTACACCACAACCATCATTCAATCTTCTTTAACTCTAATCACCACCGGCACCTCCAACTCAGTGTAATCGAGCATAATTACTATTGTTTGTTGCTTGAACGAAACTCTTTTATTCTTCATGTCAACCACCATAACCATATCAATATCCACTATCATCCATTTTGTCGACCAACACAAACCACCACCTTTCATCATTCTTCTCTCTCTCTCTCCCTTTATCTCTTATCCTCTCTATATCTCTCACTCTCCTACTTTCTGTTGGAATTCGCCATAACCATCGACTGCATGTTACATGTTTCTATACGAAATATCTATCACCACCTTTGATCACAAACAATAAAATTGTTTCGCTGATTACTTGTGTTCGTTTCAAATTCTGTCTGAAGGGTATTACAATTAAACCATTACCCATATAAATCACAAACAGACCTACTTAGTATTTTTCTGCCTATTCCCGTTTATATCTGTTCGTTTGATCCCTTTTAAGGCTGCTGAAACCGTGCATTTTTTTCTTCTAACCGACATATATTAAACAAGAAAACCCAATAGAGAAAAGTAATACTTGTTTAATCATCTTCATTTAAAATTCACTACAATAATGTTAGTGGGACTAGTGAGTGGAAAAGGATGGTTTTATTGCTCTTTTCTTTCTTTTCGAGTTCCAGCAGACAGAAGATAAGTTGGATATATATATTTTTTTGCTATCAAACGCCTTATTAATTTGATTGTTAGGCCATAATTAAATTGGGACGAGACAGATGATAAGTAAATATATGGGTTACAAATCTTAACAGAAAAGTGAGAATGGTGGAATGGTTTAAGGGGTGTGTTGGTTAGCGAGAGGTCTCGGGTTCGAATCCGGGCATGGGTGTTATTTTTTAGGCTTATTTCATTAAGGTAGTTTTCTAATATTTTTATGTTATTATTATTATTATTAGTAATTATTATCATTGTTATTATTAATATTTTTACTATTAGTTATTATCATTATTACATGTATTATAGTTATTATTAATGTTAAGGTAGTAAGTATCATTCATTATTATCATTATTATGATTATAATTAAAATTGTAGTTAATATCAATATTATTAACATCATTAAAGAATATGATTTTACCATTTTATTTTTGTAAGAATAAGTATTATTATCACTATTATGATTATGATTATTATTATAATGAAAATAATAAAATTTATTATTATTATGATTATTATTATTATTATTATTAGTAACATATGTATTATTCTAAATATTATCATTATTATTATT
Source organism: Rutidosis leptorrhynchoides (assembly GCF_046630445.1). Lineage (NCBI taxonomy): Eukaryota > Viridiplantae > Streptophyta > Magnoliopsida > Asterales > Asteraceae > Rutidosis > Rutidosis leptorrhynchoides. Next base: position 247,159,650 of record NC_092341.1, read on the forward strand.
AACATGATTATCATTAGTAATATTGTTATTATTAGTATCATTATGATAATTTTTACTAAATTGATTATTTTGTTTTTCATTAAAACTATCATTATTATTAGTACCAATATTATCTATATCATTATTATTGAAATTAAATACGTTTATAAAAATAAAAGTTTTAAAGATATTCTTAAGGTTATAAGTATGTTTTAAATCATATTACCAAAATTTATATAAATATCCATATATAATAAGTTAGGATTTTTATTAAAATACTAATCAAATATATATAACTATATTAATACTAAACATTTTGAACATATACACAAATTAACCATATATAATATATAATATAATATATAAACTTATTCAGTTACGATTATACATTTTAATATATATACAAATGATATAGGTTCGTGAATCCGAGGTCAACCATATAGTTGTTCAATGTCGTTCTATGTATTTTTACTACAAAATACATTAGGTGAGTTTCATTTGATCCCTTTTACTCTTTACATTTTTGGGCTGAGAATACATGCAAATGCTTTATTAACTGTTTTACAATATTTATATGCGTGAGTTTCATTTGCCTTTTTACCCTTTATATTTTTGGGCTGAGAATACATGCGCAATTTTTATAAATGATTTAAAAAATAGACACAAGTACGTGAAACTACATTCTATGGTTGAATTATCGAAATCGAATATGCCCCTTTTTATTAAGTCTGGTAATCTAAGAATTAGGGAACAGACACCCTAATTGACGCGAATCCTAAAGATAGATCTATCGAGCCCAACAAGCCCCATCCAAAGTACCGGATGCTTTAGTACTTCGAAATTTATATCATGTCCGAAGGAGGATCCCGGAATGATGGAGATATTCTTATATGCATATTGTGAATGTCGGTTACCAGGTGTTCAATCCATATGAATAATATTTTTGTCTCTATGCATGGGACGTATGTTTATGAGAAATGAAAATATGAAATCTTGTGGTCTATTAAAATTATGAAATGATTATTTATGTTAAACTAATGAACTCACCAACCTTTTGGTTGACACTTGAAAGCATGTTTATTCTCAGGTACGAAAGAAATCTTTCGCTGTGCATTTGCTCATTTTAAAGATATTACTTGGAGTCATTCATGACATATTTCAAAAGACGTTGCATTCGAGTCATTGAGTTCATCAAGATTATTATTAAGTCAATTATAGTTGAATATATTATGAAATAGTATGCATGTCGTCAACTTTCGATGTAATGAAAGTTCGTCTTTTAAAAACGAATGCAATGTTTGTAAAATGTATCATATAGAGGTCAAGTACCTCGCAATGTAATCAACTATTGTGAATCGTTTGTAATCGATATGGTCTTCGTCCAGATGGATTAGGACGGGTCTTCACAGTTGGTATCAGAGCGGTGGTCTTAGCGAACCAGGTCTGCATTAGTGTGTATAACTGATAAGTCGTTAGGATGCATTAGTGAGTCTGGACTTCGACCTTGTCTGCATGTCAAAAGTTTTGCTTATCATTAGTGTCAAAAATTATTTGCTTATCATCCTTAACTCTAGACACGTCTTACTGCCTCTATTGCATAGACAGTGTATAGATAAATTCATATCTTAGCGTATCTATTATTGTTACCTTTGCCTAATAGCTTCCGTAGATTCCTCCGTAACTTATGGGATTTTAGTATTATATATTCGTATGTAAATTATGTATTGCAGGGTAGTAATCTACATCCTATAATCTATTTCTTATCAAAAATCCTTCCTCTGATCGTACTAGATGAATCCCTCAACCAGTTCGAGTCCCTCAGATTTCGATAGCTATTCCGATAGTTATTCCGACAGCTATTCCGACATGGATATTCACCTAAGCCCCGAAAGCGGTGTCTTCAGAATGAATCAACCAATCATCCATCCCCAATTCATCTGATGGTTCATAGTTGACTTAATCAATGGAGACGCGAAGAAGGCGATCCTTTTCACCAACCGAATTTACCTATTGACGATGAACCTGAAGCACTTATCAGCGAACCAGTCCGAAACACCATATTTACCCTCATTTCCAGGATATCTAGCAATGATTATATGATATCCAAAATCCTCAACCTTATTTATTCGTTCGTTCTTACTGACAATCATCCCGGAGTAATCAAAGAAGTCAACGAACTTCGCGCTCGAGTAATTAATTTGGAAAACGTGGTGCAAAAATTACCAGCTTCAGCAACATCACCGATATCAACAGCACCACCAGCATCAGCACCAACAGCACCAATACCACCAACATCACATGCCTCAATATCGCAATCTATACCTCGAGCATAATCATCGTTCTACGAATCATTCTACATAAACTATCTTCGTCCTTCATGACGATTATGTAATCTCTAATGTTTTAGAGATTATGTACTCTAGTTCTAGCCATAAATCTGATGAGTTTAATATCACATTGACTCATTAAATCCATGATTATGTCTGAAGAAAATATATATGTATATATATTTTCATAAAGATTGTAATTAAAAGTTTCATTGTACAAACTGTTAATGGTGAAAATATTTTAACGGGTAGGTAATACCCGAGGAATATTTAGATTTCATATTAATAAATTACATTGTACATTCTTCGAATCTGATTCAACAGTCATTTACTATCCTATCTACAACCACTGATATACGAATCCGTTCACCACAGAATAACATTTTTTATTCAATTTCATATTTGGATTTTGACTTCTCAGAATCCAACAAGTGGCATAATGAAGAAAACATTGAACAAAATAAAATTTGTTAGAAACAAATGAATTAACTAATTGAAATATTGATAAGAATCCACGCTAACTATTCCTAGCTAACTGTTCCTAGCTAACTGGTTACATTTTATTTACCGAAATTTAATTATCGCAATTTATATTCTCGCAATTTTATTTATCGTCATTTAATTTCTGTTATTTACTTTACGCACTTTATTTATCGTCATTTATTTTCTGTTATTCATTTTACGCACTTTAAATATCGGGACACGTATACAAGGTTTTGACATATCATATCGACGCATCTATATATATTATTTGGAATCACCATAGACACTCTATATGCAGTAATGATCGAGTTCTCTATACAGGGTTGAGGTTGATTCTACAAAAATATATATAGTTTGAGTTGTGATCGAGTCTGAGACGAATACGGGTCACGATACGTATTAATTAATTCAAATATTATATATTAAACTATATATGAATTATTGAATTGCTAACTGTGGACTATCAACTGTGGACTACCAACATTGGACAATTAAAATGAATTAAAATATTGACTATAACATATAAATTAAACAATCCTTCAAGTTTGCCACTTGATTTCATCTTAAACTTCATTTGTATCTTGACGATTACAATCAGCGTTCAAACCTTTCATGATTCTTGAAAACACCTCAATCGAGAAGATGAACCAACCGCACTTCATCTATGGAAGAAGAGATTGATGCATATAGTTATGCACCTGAAAATATTCGAAACTTGAGTAAACGTCTAACACGTAGTTGTGCTAATTTCTTTAGTGTTATTATTACCCAAAAATAATTTGGCAATCTGTAACAACCCAACATTGATTTACCAAAAACACGACACAAAAAAAAAATTCTGTGACTGCCCATCTGGACGGCGTCCAGAAATCGGGACGGCGTCCAGCCTTTACAACTGGGACGGCGTCCAAGGATTTGGGACGGCGTCCCAATGAACTAAAAAGTACTGATCTGTTTTTGTTTACACGCGAGCGAAAAACTCGCTCCCCGACACTTTTCAACGAAACCATTTTCACAATATGACATATTAAGTAAAACTAAGATATTGCCACCATAAAAACAAGTTTTACAACCCCGGGCTCACAATGACCCGTTTTACAAATAAAGTAGCAGTTTCGACCCATTTATCTCTTTAGACGGATTAGAACTCTACAACCCAACCCGATACCAAGAGCATAATCCCGGGGACTACCAAAACCCCATCCGCGTCCAATTATCCGAAAGCTACCCCATCAAGCCCAACCGCTCCTGCACGTCTAGTCTAACAACTAGCTAGCATCAATAACACAATACCTGTAAAAAGGTAAACAACGAGAGGGGTAAGCATAAAGCTTAGTGAATGCAATAATTATACACATACATATATAATATACCTACTTGCAAACACTTACTCACATACCGCATACATGCTAGCAACACAGTTAGCTTATCATCACAATTACAAGCTATAACCTCCAATAATCAAGCTAGCATAACAAAAGCATATATAATATGAACAAATATAATATGCTTACGCTACAACACAAATAACCATGGTTAACCAATAGTACAAGGGAACGGCGCTCGCGAAAACGCCATCGGTGTTCACAACATCCGTTAGGGCACTTAACACCTCGCACCACTAACCCCTAGGGTGGCACCTTAACACCTCGGCACTTCACCCCGAGTGGCATCTTAACACCTCGATGCTTCACTCATCATTTTTCGGAGTGGTGTCTTAACACCTCGACACTACACTCCTAGGTGGCATCTTAACACCTCGATGCTACACCCGAGTGGCATCTTAACACCTCGATGCTACACTCTTCACGTGAAACGTGGTGTCTTAACACCTCAACACTACACATTTCACGCTACAACAAATAGATACATTATATACCTACGCATATAATTATTCCACTCACCTCGAATTGCCCGCACAAGTCATAAACGTAAATCGCCTCCAAAAGCAACCGAGCAAACCTTTTACCTATAATACGCATATAGATATACAAACAATCAACATACATTCTCTACGAGAGAATTCGACTTCAACACCCTTAACCAAGGGTTTACACCTATCATCACAAACCGCCCATTTAGACACATAAAGTAGACTTCACCAATTACCACTACGGGTGGTAATTCCGACCCATCCAACAAGTACAATTTAACCAAAATTATATTTGACACCATTTAAACCAATCTAGGTCTTAACCAAAATTGCTTATCATCCAATTAATCCAAAATTAAAGTCATTACCAAATTTGACCCATCTAAGTCAACCCATTTTGACATAAGTCCCAAAAACATCTTTAATCACTAACGGCTAGTGACTAACTTTCCAAAATACCATTTAACACTTGAATCAAACATTTATATACTTGGTTCATCAAATCTTGACCCATAACTTAGTTTGACACCGAATCAAGCTTACTTGACCCAAAATACCCATTCGACCCATTTTGACCTAGATTAGGGTTTACACCCAAAAATCAAGTCAACACAAGTGTTCTAAGGTTTAACTAACACATGCAAGGTCCAAACTAACAATTCCATCAATTGAAACCCTAAGTCACCAATTCGGGTTTACATACAGGAATCTTCCCCAAAAACCCCCAAACTTCACAATAAATGGGTTATAACTCTAACTAGCACAAACTTTAACTCAAACAATAATCTTAACAAAGAAATTCGGATTTAGAGCTTACCAACACTACCACCACGTAGCCGTGAACGAGGTGAACAACTTTAACTCTTGAGACCCGACCCGAATCACACTTCTTCTTCTCCAAATCCCCAACTCTCTCTTGCTAGAACCTCTCTCTCTCACTAGGGTTTGATGAGAGTGTTTGAGATGGTGAAATGGGCATAAGAATGAGAGTAGATCAGTTTTAATGGCTCAAAACCGACCCCCAAGTGAAAAAACTCAAATACCCTCTTTTAAAACCTTTAAAATACAGCTGCTGGCCTGTCAGGCACTTTGGACGGCGTCCAAAATGGCTGGACGGCGTCCCACCCTTCATTCTTGGACGGCGTCCCAAAGTCTGGACGGAGTCCCAATGAACTGAGCCTGAAACTGAACTTGTTTTGGTCGTAACTTTCAAACCGTAGCTCCGTTTTTGATGAACCAAATATCGTTGGAAACGTAATGAGATTTACTATCCAATGGTAAGGTTTTAGAACATTAACTCTAATTTTATTTGGGATCCAAATATACGCTTACATGCCTCGTATTTTGAATGACGCTTGAAATAACGTGTAACTGAAAAACGGGTGTTACAACTCTCCCCCACTTAAATTTGATCACGTCCTCGTGTTCCGCACAAACACTAGAAGTTAAGCACTTCTCCCACGAACATTTCCGCTTCCAACGCGGTGTCACACAAGTAGTAAAATCATCCGAATCCTCGCTTCGTGCACTAACGCATCATAATACAACAACCGTACTTCACAATCGTCCTAAAAGAAGGACAATTCACCGGCAACCATCGTCGTCACACCTCACGATTCCTACAAAACATAACAAAACCCGTCATCCATAACATCATCCGTGAATTCTAAGATCCCACCACACGCTAATGATCACTAGCGTGCACTACCGCAATAAACGATATCTCATACACTCAACGTCCAGAATTTCCATTTAGGAAATACGAAAAATACCACATTTTCCTTCAAGTTCTCACGGCTGCAACACGCAACAAGCGTCATCCATAACTATATCGCCCTATGCGATCTTCTAAATTCACTACGCCGCGAACCAAGTCTTACATTAATCCAAATCGAGAAGGATTCATGCTTCCTTAAAATTTCGTACTCATTCGGTTCATAACCGTACTACTCGACCGATCATTCCTGAATATTCTTTAGGCCAAGAACCAAACTCCCTCCGGCTCTACACCGGATCATTCCTTTAACGAAAAAAATTTTAATAACCCCGCAATAACACTTAAGAAGCACCACTTTCCCGCCGATCGATCCACACACGACTATACGTCACTGGATTAATCCAGGACGACAATAATACACCACGAATTAGACGAAACATCAACACATCGTCATAGGGTTTCTCCTCTGAACCATACAATACGGCTTCCTAGTACTAGCATCGAAGCTATTCGTATACCAAAATCCCGTCAACGGTGAATCATCATCACAAAATTTCCGCAATTCGCCACACGACTCACAAAAATATTCACCACGCCGGGTGAACTTTCCTACCTAGACCGTCCGTTAAGGATGGTCTCAACATCTCAATGCAACTAACAGTCGCATCACTATTGAGCACAATCTCGCAAACAAACAACATCTGCGTGTCTCGATGTGAGACAGTCAAAATCGACACTCTCCGCCTCACATTCGTCCATAAAGTGGAATAATCCACTGACAATCTTCACGATTGCGTTTTCCGACAGGGAAAATAAGATATTCGCCACGATATCGAACTCATTCTCATCCAATTATACTGTCCGGGTTTCATGACAACCCAGATTTTTCACTACGGGAGCACTCGCAACGACACTTCATTCTCTCACTCCGGGATCTCAAACTTCACATTTGGTCTCATACCGCAGATTGGTACTACACGACCATCTTACATAGGAAGTCGTACACTTCCTTCGATCCCATCATCACAATCTTCACGCATAACATTCCAGAGTTGTAACTCACAATCGTAAAGCACGATCTCGAGTCGACATTAGCAACCCATCACTCTTCCTCATTAGGATCTCCGAATACTCATTGAGGCTTAGCACGGTACGCTCCAACATTTCACTATACATAACACCACTGGAGTTTTCCTCGGGCGGCAGTAAAAACTCCCCCACTTAGGATTTATCTCCCTATTCTCACCACCAAGATGATAACATCCCGCAGAATTGAAATTCCACGTCACACCTGACCATTTTCACCGTTGGTCATAAACATCAATTCACCGTAAATTCACTTTAAGCTCTCAGAGCCGACAGGCACAATCACTTGAGACGTCGTACACGCGATGACATCGCACATTCATACCACAATTCACAACTAACTACCTTAATTGTTTGCTAAGCAAACTCCACCAAAGTCCTACATATGCCTCTAAGCCTAGGCATATGTCACTCCGCTTACTCAGTCGTGCATCTCAGTCGAGATCACCCGCCCTTCCACGCAACGAACTTTTTCAACAATTGCTCACTCTCATGGAGAAGAGTGACCAATTCCGACACCATAATTGCGTCCACCACAATGTCAACACTTCGTCATATCCTTCGGACTAACCGACCATTAAGTCCGTCACCGGCTCACCGGTCATCTCTACCCGTCTATCACTTAAGAGCAACAAGATTCGCTCACCCGTCACTTCATAAGAAGTATTCGTCACAATGCTCTTAAACTTCGACTTTCGCAACCGTCGAATTACCATCACTCGTCGATCACTATTATAATCTCCGATGCTTCCAAGGGTATCTCACGGGCACCCTAAGCACAAAGTGATCACACCACTACCGGAGTTGAACATTACACTAGCAGGTATAAAAAGGCACCTGACGCAGTGTCATGCAGACTCCCACCACAATCAAATGAATTTTAGAAAATTGATCTTTAGGTTCCATACACCCGATGTCACCCATCTCTCCATAATAATGACCCGAAGTCATACCTACCCGACAACCTTACGGTTTATTGTCTTATCGAAAGTTCCTAGCGATCACACGCTACCCGCAGTTTCCACAAGGCCAAACTATATAGCCTAATGAGGCCCTTCATCTAACACAAGGAGATGCTCGGGGATACCAAGTCTTACACCCTTCTACATCTCGATAAAACCACTACTACAAGGGATATTCCATTAGGAATGTTGCCCTATAATCTACAACACACTAACGCAATCAACATTACACGGGTCCCACTCCCATGAGTTTAACGACCCGAAGACTCCTCGATTCGCCAATTCCAAGGCGACTCACAATTAGAATCCTAACACGATTCTCTACCCACACACTCTACCGAGTGTAACTCAAAACTACAATCATTAGACTTGTCGCATTCCATTACGGAATTCAAGTCCCCGTCGCACACACGCAAGCGTAAATCGGTCATCCTAGTTACGATGGGTAACTAAAACCAATTACAATCTCAATAATTCACCCACTACTTAGGGTGGCTAAGCACGCACAAACTCGTGAGTTAGCTCGCTCACTTAACTAACCGATTCCATCGTACACTTCCCGACTCACAAAGAACCTGATGTGATAACAAGCACATCACTCGAGACTACTATATCCTAGGAACCAATAAAAGATTCATAATTCATCCCGTTCTACCCCAACCATGCCACGTCTCCTCCGTTCGGTACTTGTCATGTCATGTTTAGTGTCAAGATACACTTTCGTAATAATGGTGATCGGTCACTATTACAAATGCGTACCTTACCATTTTCACATGGTCACGCAAGGTACTTTATCCGGACTGATGCAACATTCACACAAAATAACACGCGATATTTCCTAGTACCCGAATGACCAAAGTCCTTACCGCGAACTTGATCACTCAAACCACCAAGTATTCGAATCTCTCCAATAGGTTCGTCCCTAGGACACCGCACGAAATAGATACCTGTATATATATATACACCTATATACAATATAATAATAAATGTACACAAGTACATCGCAACAACAAGTCAACCTACAACCTAGGTGACTATCACTAAAACAACGTCCAAGTTAGACTACTTACATTAGGCATTAGCAATCTAAGGCACTAATTTACTCACGAAATAAGGCCCCACATCATCACACTTTGGACAAAAACAAGTCCTAGTTAGTCACCTACTCTAAGGCACTAACAAATCTCAATCCGACCCGTAATCCTACAAGTCCCGCAAATAACGCACAATCGCCAATAAGTCTAAGACTAGGCACCTATTCCAAGGTCACCTAATTCCCTTAGACTATGCTCTGATACCACTTGTAACAACCCAACATTGATTTACCAAAAACACGACACAAAAAAAAAATTCTGTGACTGCCCATCTGGACGGCGTCCAGAAATCGGGACGGCGTCCAGCCTTTACAACTGGGACGGCGTCCAAGGATTTGGGACGGCGTCCCAATGAACTAAAAAGTACTGATCAGTTTTTGTTTACACGCGAGCGAAAAACTCGCTCCCCGACACTTTTCAACGAAACCATTTTCACAATATGACATATTAAGTAAAACTAAGATATTGCCACCATAAAAACAAGATTTACAACCCCGGGCTCACAATGACCCGTTTTACAAATAAAGTAGCAGTTTCGACCCATTTATCTCTTTAGACGGATTAGAACTCTACAACCCAACCCGATACCAAGAGCATAATCCCGGGGACTACCAAAACCCCATCCGCGTCCAATTATCCGAAAGCTACCCCATCAAGCCCAACCGCTCCTGCACGTCTAGTCTAACAACTAGCTAGCATCAATAACACAATACCTGTAAAAAGGTAAACAACGAGAGGGGTAAGCATAAAGCTTAGTGAATGCAATAATTATACACATACATATATAATATACCTACTTGCAAACACTTACTCACATACCGCATACATGCTAGCAACACAGTTAGCTTATCATCATAATTACAAGCTATAACCTCCAATAATCAAGCTAGCATAACAAAAGCATATATAATATGAACAAATATAATATGCTTATGCTACAACACAAATAACCATGGTTAACCAATAGTACAAGAGAACGGCGCTCGCGAAAACGCCATCGGTGTTCACAACATCCGTTAGGGCACTTAACACCTCGCACCACTAACCCCTAGGGTGGCATCTTAACACCTCGGCACTTCACCCCGAGTGGCATCTTAACACCTCGATGCTTCACTCATCATTTTACGGAGTGGTGTCTTAACACCTCGACACTACACTCCTAGGTGGCATCTTAACACCTCGATGCTACACCCGAGTGGCATCTTAACACCTCGATGCTACACTCTTCACGTGAAACGTGGCGTCTTAACACCTTGACACTACACATTTCACGCTACAACAAATAGATACATTATATACCTACGCATATAATTATTCCACTCACCTCGAATTGCCCGCACAAGTCATAAACGTAAATTGCCTCCAAAAGCAACCGAGCAAACCTTTTACCTATAATACGCATATAGATATACAAACAATCAACATACATTCTCTACGAGAGAATTCGACTTCAACACCCTTAACCAAGGGTTTACACCTATCATCACAAACCGCCCATTTAGACACATAAAGTGAACTTCACCAATTACCACTACGGGTGGTAATTCTGACCCATCCAACAAGTACAATTTAACCAAAATTATATTTGACACCATTTAAACCAATCTAGGTCTTAACCAAAATTGCTTATCATCCAATTAATCCAAAATTAAAGTCATTACCAAATTTGACCCATCTAAGTCAACCCATTTTGACATAAGTCCCAAAAACATCTTTAATCACTAACGGCTAGTGACTAACTTTCCAAAATACCATTTAACACTTGAATCAAACATTTATATACTTGGTTCATCAAATCTTGACCCATAACTTAGTTTGACACCGAATCAAGCTTACTTGACCCAAAATACCCATTCGACCCATTTTGACCTAGATTAGGGTTTACACCCAAAAATCAAGTCAACACAAGTGTTCTAAGGTTTAACTAACACATGCAAGGTCCAAACTAACAATTCCATCAATTGAAACCCTAAGTCACCAATTCGGGTTTACATACATGAATCTTCCCCAAAAACCCCCAAACTTCACAATAAATGGGTTATAACTCTAACTAGCACAAACTTTAACTCAAACAATAATCTTAACAAAGAAATTCGGATTTAGAGCTTACCAACACTACCACCACTTAGCCGTGAACAAGGTGAACAACTTTAACTCTTGAGACCCGACCCGAATCACACTTCTTCTTCTCCAAATCCCCAACTCTCTCTTGCTAGAACCTCTCTCTCTCACTAGGGTTTGATGAGAGTGTTTGAGATGGTGAAATAGGGATAAGAATGAGAGTGGATCAGTTTTAATGGCTCAAAACCGACCCCCAAGTGAGAAGACTCAAATACCCTCTTTTAAAACCTTTAAAATACAGCTGCTGGCCTGTCAGGCACTTTGGACGGCATCCAAAATGGCTGGACGGCGTCCCACCCTTCATTCTTGGACGGCGTCCCAAAGTCTGGACGGAGTCCCAATGAACTGAGCCTGAAACTGAAGTTGTTTTGGTCGTAACTTTCAAACCGTAGCTCCGTTTTTGATGAACCAAATATCATTGGAAACGTAATGAGATTTACTATCCAATGGTAAGGTTTTAGAACATTAACTCTAATTTTATTTAGGATCCAAATATACGCTTACATGCCTCGTATTTCGAATGACGCTCGAAATAACGTGTAACTGAAAAACGGGTGTTACACAATCCCTTTCAAAGTAGCAAATTTTGTCACAGCTCCAGCAAGTCAACTTTGACTTTTCATTCGAAGTAGCCTTACTATAATCCTGATATATACGATTACCCTTTCGATACTGGAAAATTCTTTTATATTCCACCATATTACCATCAGCGTTTAATCATCTAAAAACACAATTCTCCTAAAACCACCTTGGGTTGATAACCGATGATTCAGTTATGGCTGCATTAAATGCAGAGGAAACAGTAAAACTGTAGATGGCCTAAATGGTCAAGAGTTTGATGATAAAGAATGGAGTGTTGAAAAAGCTCAAAGATTTTGATACTAAAAAATGAATCGAGCACATCATGAAGGAGACCAAGGACAAATACAAGGACTAAATCCTATATTCAAAGAATCCAGGTAATTCTGGATCCGATGAAATATTTAGAGAATATCTTGCTCCGAAGTCATGTTAAAATCTTGCGGAAAACTTTCCTTTAACAACCTTCGAACTTAGAAATTCCAAAATATCATCATAAATATCTTCGATATTTCTGAGGATATTTTTATAAATATTCTCGTCCGAAATTATATATCTCTTCGTGTTAGCTGTACTACATCATATTGGAAACTGTTTTAGTTTCCAATATTCTGTAAAAATTTAAGTATAAATTATGAATGAATTGTGGAGAAATGTTGAGAATTGAAGCATGGGTTGTTATAATATAATGACGCCCGACCAACGTGATTATATTACAGTAAGTCATGCTGAGTTTCTAATGAAACGTGACGATGGTTCACAGTAGATCATACCATCATCATGTATCATGTTACATAACTCTTTCATTCAACTTAATCTCTGAACATATCAAGAAAATGTATTCTTGATAGTTCCATCCTCAGTGACTCTGGTAATTTAGCAAAATCAAATCGTGCTACTACATTTCTTTTCCACATAGTATATTATGATCATTCATACCTACGAATCTGAGACATCTTGATCGCTTTACTTAAGGTCGGGAAGATAAAACAGAAGCATGGAGCTTCGAAATATAAAATAAGAGTATAAATCACAGCAAATAGAGAGATCATTAACCATGGATGTCAATAAATATGGAAAGACAGATGCAAGGAAGGATTATGAAAACCACTACCCCAAGGGTGATGTAGAAGTTAACCGATTCCTCCAGTGGTACATGAAAAAGGAGGAAGACAGAAGTGATTGTCAGAAGAAGGACAAGGATCAGTACTGGATTAAGCATTTTTATAATCTTTAGAAGTATGGATTAAGGAAGAAAATATAGGAATGGTGAGAATAATAGAATGGAAGAGGTGAATTTGTAATGGAAGCATCCGACGTAGTAATCGAGACAGATTACCGCATTTAACTATATAGGATACAAATTTCCTTAATTACCGAAGAATCAAATCTTTTAGATTTCGAAGATTTTCTTCAAATCCCTTGAATTCCGAAATTCAACCAAGGCAACATCAAAAGTTAAGACGCGCCTTATTTTCTAAATTTCATTATGTCTACGTCAAAAGTTAAATCCCTATTTCAATCTTTTGTGCTAGCTTTATTCGTGCACTTCGAATAATCAACTTGTTATATCCATATTACTCATCATATTACTCAACGATGATAAAACTCTATTTATTAGCTCATATTCGTTAGGAAAACATTTTTATTGTTAGCCATGACCACCTCACTCAAATTTCGGGACGAAATTTCTTTAACGGGTAGGTACTGTGACGACCCGGGAATTTCCGACCAAATTTAAACTTGATCTTTATATGATTTCGACACGATAAGCAAAGTCTGTTAGGCTGAGTCTCAAAAACTTTGAACTGTTTCATATATTCAATTGACCTTCGACCAGTTCTGACGATTCACGAACAATTAATTGTAAATAGATATGTGTGTATGTATATATAAATAATAATTCAAAATATAATTTGAAGTATTATATGTTGTTGTTATTAAAAGTTAATAAAATAAAAATAGGATATTATAACAATTATTATTTAAAATATATCTCTATATATAAATAAAGTATATTAAAAATAAATACTAAATGATTATAAAACTCGTTTGATGTTCCTATTGATATTAAACAAGTTAAATTCGAACTTATATAATTTTAAAATAAACGGTGAATCAAAAAGGAGTTCTATAAATTTTAGGCTTACTAAAAATGTATTTAAGATATAGTTATTAAATTTTAGCATTTTTTATATTTTACCCATTTATGAGAGGGACAGTTGATGTAATTTTTATTTAACAAATTAATGATTGAATTTTATACCATAACGACCAAAATAAATAAATATAGTTAATTTAAAAATATGGAATTTTTCTGAACATTTTATCCACCACTGTTTAACCACGGAGTACGAAATCCAGTTTGTAAAAGAGAGGCGGCTAATCCTTTCCACACTTTTTGTTGATTAATAGATTATTATTAATTATTATGATTATTATTATTATTATTAATAATTATAAATAAGATTTTGTACATGAAAGTGATCAACACCCAATTGATTCATTTCTTGTATCCGTGACTTTTGAAATATCAACCATATTACGTATTCCTTCTTAAAGCTCCTTTCACAAAAATGATTATTGATTATGATATTATAATTATTATATTTATATTTATATATTGTATTACATATTAGCGTATATCTACATATATAACCATACTACAACACCACACTCAATTCCTTGCTACAAATACTAACGAAGAACATCATTCACCATCTTATTCCATCACCCACAACCATTAACAACCCAATCACCAAGAATCACCATATCGCCACCTTTATCACCTTCACACCCACACAATACTACTACTTTGGTTCTGTTAAAGAACCATCACCATCAAGACATGTTTGTTATTGTTTTGTTGTTCAAACCGCTACACCACAACCATCATTCAATCTTCTTTAACTCTAATCACCACCGGCACCTCCAACTCAGTGTAATCGAGCATAATTACTATTGTTTGTTGCTTGAACGAAACTCTTTTATTCTTTATATCAACCACCATAACCATATCAATATCCACTATCATCCATTTTGTCGACCAACACAAACCACCACCTTTCATCATTCTTCTCTCTCTCTCCCTTTATCTCTTATCCTCTCTATATCCCTCACTCTCCTACTTTCTGTTGGAACTCGCCATAACCATCGACTACATGTTACATGTTTCTATACAAAATATCTATCACCACATTTGATCACAAACAATAAAATTGTTTCGCTGATTACTTGTGTTCGTTTCAAATTCTGTCTGAAGGGTATTACAATTAAACCATTACCCATATAAATCACAAATAGACCTACTTACGATTTTTCTGCCTATTCCCGATTATATCTATTCGTCTGACCCCTTTTAAGGCTGCTGAAATCGTGCATTTTTTTCTTCTAACCGACATATATTAAACAAGAAAACCCAATAGAGAAAAGTAATACTTGTTTAATCATATTCATTTAAAATTCACTACAATAATGTTAGTGGGACTAGTGAGTGGAAAAGGATGGTTTTATTGCTCTTTTCTTTCTTTTCGAGTTCCAGCAGACAGAAGATAAGTTGGATATATATATATTTTTTTGCTATCAAACGCCTTATTAATTTGATTGTTGGGCCATAATTAAATTGGGACGAGACAGATGATAAGTAAATATATGGGTTACAAATCTTAACAGAAAAGTGAGAATGGTGCAATGGTTTAAGGGGTGTGTTGGTTAGCGAGAGGTCTCGGGTTCGAATCCGGGCATGGGTGTTATTTTTGAGGCTTATTTCATTAAGGTAGTTTTCTAATATTTTTATGTTATTATTATTATTATTAGTAATTATTATCATTGTTATTATTAATATTGTTACTATTAGTTATTATCATTATTACATGTATTATAGTTATTATTAATGTTAAGGTAGTAACTATCATTCATTATTATCATTATTATGATTATAATTAAAATTGTAGTTAATATCAATATTATTAACATCATTAAAGAATATGATTTTACCATTTTATTTTTGTAAGAATAAGTACTATTATCACTATTATGATTATGATTATTATTATAATGAAAATAATAAAATTTATTATTATTATTATTATTATTATTATTATTAGTAACATATGTACTATTCTAAATATTATCATTATTATTATTAACATGATTATCATTAGTAATATTGTTATTATTAGTATCATTATGATAATTTTTACTAAATTGATTATTTTGTTTTTCATTAAAACTATCATTATTATTAGTACCAATATTATCTATATCATTATTATTGAAATTAAATACGTTTATAAAAATAAAAGTTTTAAAGATATTATTAAGGTTATAAGTATGTTTTAAATCATATTACCAAAATTTATATAAATATCCATATATAATAAGTAAGGATTTTTATTAAAATACAAATCAAATATATATAACTATATTAATACTAAACATTTTGAACATATACACAAATTAACCATATATAATATATAAACTTATTCAGTTACGATTATACATTTTAATATATATACAAATGATATAGGTTCGTGAATCCGAGGTCAACCCTATACTTGTTCAATGTCGTTCTATGTATTTTTACTACAAAATACATTAGGTGAGTTTCATTTGATCCCTTTTACTCTTTACATTTTTGGGCTGAGAATACATACAAATGCTTTATTAACTATTTTACAATATTTATATGCGTGAGTTTCATTTGCCTTTTTACCCTTTATATTTTTGGGCTGAGAATACATGCGCAATTTTTATAAATGATTTACAAAATAGACACAAGTACGTGATACTACATTCTATGGTTGAATTATCGAAATCGAATATGCCCCTTTTTATTAAGTC
Organism: Rutidosis leptorrhynchoides; assembly: GCF_046630445.1. NCBI lineage: Eukaryota > Viridiplantae > Streptophyta > Magnoliopsida > Asterales > Asteraceae > Rutidosis > Rutidosis leptorrhynchoides. The sequence goes on from NC_092341.1 coordinate 247,176,713, forward strand.
TGGTAATCTAAGAATTAGGGAACAGACACCCTAATTGACGCGAATCCTAAAGATAGATCTATCGGGCCCAACAAGCCCCATCCAAAGTACCGGATGCTTTAGTACTTCAAAATTTATATCATGTCCGAAGGAGGATCCTAGAATGATGGGGATATTCTTATATGCATATTGTGAATGTCGGTTACCAGGTGTTCAATCCATATGAATGATATTTTTGTCTCTATGCATGGGACGTATGTTTATGAGAAATGAAAATATGAAATCTTGTGGTCTATTAAAATTATGAAATGATTATTTATGTTAAACTAATGAACTCACCAACCTTTTGGTTGACACTTGAAAGCATGTTTATTCTCAGGTACGAAAGAAATCTTCCGCTGTGCATTTGCTCATTTTAAAGATATTACTTGGAGTCATTCATGACATATTTCAAAAGACGTTGCATTCGAGTCATTGAGTTCATCAAGATTATTATTAAGTCAATTATAGTTGAATATATTATGAAATAGTATGCATGTCATCAACTTTTGATGTAATGAAAGTTCATCTTTTAAAAACGAATGCAATTGTTAGGACCCCGAAGTTGTATAGTGTTAATGTGAAAATAAGCTTAAATGAAGGTTCCTTAGAAGAGGGCTATATAAGGAACCTAAGTAGTCCTAATTAGATAGCCATTGTATTGTAATTGAGTTCTAGAAGCTGTGGAATGTAATTGTACCGATTCTCTCTAATACCGAGTCTCATTCCTATCTACCGAATCTCTCTTTATCTTATCATTTCTCTCAATCTCAACATGATCTGACCTATCATTTGGTATCAGAGCTTCCAGGAAGTGATTCTACATCACTATATCGATCCAGAGATTGAAGATTACAGAATCTGATTACTCTCGGTATTTTGAATCACATTCGGTATCATCGAATTTGATAATCTGACGTTCAGATTCTTGTGATAAGTTCAGCAAAGGTGCATTAGGTATTTTAGAAAGAGTTTCGATCATCATTACAGCTTTTTAACTTCAATTATGGAGAATCAAGTTGATTTTTAGAGTTTGTGGCTAAAACTCTCGGTATTGCTTAATTCAAGCTTGATTCTGGATTTTTGTGAAGATTTAAGGATTCAGTTGTGTTCGTGAGGTGTTAAATCACATTTCTGACGGTTCAATTTCTTCAATTCATTAAGTTTTGAAGATTTGATCAACACTCGGTATCGTAACTGTTATACCGAGTCTGCTTCATTACTTAAATTCATCTTAAGTGTTGTAGATTGTGGTGTGATTGTGATTCTATCACATTCGGTTTGATCATACGCAGCTAATTGGTGTGGTTTGAGAAAGGATTCTGTCATATTTCTAAGTTTTAAACTTAGACTCGGTATTGTCAACTGCTACAGTTGACATTCGGTATCCTATACTTTCGGTATCTTTGATATTTTGTGTGATACTAACGTGTTTCCTTGTGCAGCAAGGTTACATAATCAAATTCAAAAGGATTGAATTGAGATTGAACTTCAAATTCTTACAGAATCTGACTACCGAATCATATACAGAATCTGAGTTTCTGTATCACTTAATTCATTGTTTTAAGTGGTTACAGGCTACAATTCTTGTGGTTACCGAATCTATACTGAATCTGGGTGTGTCTCTTGTATTTCTGATTAGTTTCTTTTACAGAATCTTTACCAAATTTGCTACTTTACCGAATCTGCTACAGTACCGAATCTGTTACAGAATCTGACATTCTGATCAGATTGTTGTGATTTTTCATCTGAGATTTGTGTAATACAGAATCTTTACCGAATCTACCTCATTTTTAAGATGTCTACTCAAGATACTTTGATCATTGGATCAGATTCCCGTCCTCCAGTGTTGTTTGATGGCAAGTACACTCAGTGGCTTCACTGTATCACTCAGTACATAGACTATAAGGGTGAGAAAGCAAAGTATATTTGGGCTTCTCTGAGAGATGGTCCAGCTGTTGATTATCATCCGGATACTGGTATGCCAATTTCAGTCTATGAACTTTCTGGTGATAAGCGTGAGAGAGCTCAGGGTGACATAGAGGCAAAAATATTGTTATGCAAGCTATCCCGTATGAATTGTTTGAAAATGTTGATAGAAACACAACAGCAAAAGATATATGGGATGAGATCAAACGACAGCAAGAAGGTTATGACATGTCAGATGTTACTAAATTGAATAAGGCTCTGGGATTCTATGAAGATTTCAAGCAGGAAACTGATGAACCACTCAAGGATACCTATCGTCGTTTCAATGGTGTTCTCAATGAGTTGAAAAGGTGCAAGATCATAAAAGTAAATGCTGAAGTCAACATGAAGTTTCTCAAAAAGCTCAATGCTGATTGGCTTCCTTATAGAACCATTGTTCGATCTACTAAAGAGATTGACAAGTTGACTATTCATGAGCTTGTTGGAGTTCTTATGCATTACCAACCTGAAGTGTCTAAACTTCAAGAAGGAAGGAAAGAGTCTTCTCCGGTCGATCCACTTGCCCTAATTGCTAAAAGGAAGATCAAATCGTTGACGTCTTCCAAAGGCTTGTCCAAGAAAGTGCTTGTTGAAGAATCAACTGATTTTGAAGATTTGAATCTTTCTGATGTTGATGATTCTCACCTTGAATTAGTCAAGATGGCAGCCATGTTCACAAAAGCCTTGAACAAACACAAGTTTAAAGGCAAATCAAGCAATCAACGCAAAAACTCATCATCTTCCTCGTACTACAAGAAAGCTGATCAATATAAACAACAGCGTGCTGATGATTCCAAGAAGGAAGATTCAATTTGTTTCAATTGTGGCAAAGCTGGTCATTACTCTCGTGAGTGCAAGATGCCTAAGAAAAGAAGGACGCAGCTTACTACAAGAAGAAAATGTTGATGGCTAAGATTGTGGAAACTGGGGGAGAGCTAAAACCGGTTGATGATACTTGGTTTAACTAGACTGACGATTCAGATTCAGAAGTGGAACATGCAAATGTTTGCAAGGTGACAAAGCTCATCAAAGCTAAGGAAGCAATGGAGAATTCTGACTCAACATCTAATGATGATGAGGTACAATCATCTGAAATCTCACCTGATTTTATCAAAATGCAAAATGACTTGATGAAGAATCTGGTCTCAATGTCAAAAGAAGTCAAAGGCTTAAAATCTGAAAATAAGGTTTTAAAAGATAAAATCAAAATGAATGAGACCAGACCTTCCTCATCCAAATTGCAAACGGATGTGCAACAATTGACTCTCCAACTCAACTCTACGGAAACTGAGTTGGAAGATCTGAAAAAGACAATTCATCCAATTAAAGTTGAAAGAACTGTTTATCGTTTAAAATCGGAACGACTTGCAGAAAAAGTTCAATTTTTAGAAAAAAATCTTTCTAATTTGAAAAACCAACATGAACCCACACTTTCAAAACTAAACAAGAAAATCGTTCAATTGGAAAACACCATAATTGAAAAGAACACTGAAATTTCTTTATTGTCAAAAGAATCTTTTCAAATGAAAGCACAACTTGCTCGATATGAGGAAAAACTTTATCGAACAGAGCAATCCAAAGCTATCATGGATATGGAACTTTCAAAATAAACGATTTTCATGAATAGACCAAAAACGATTCATGGTGAAAAGTGGGGGTTGGGTTATGAAGATCCGAAAATTTTGGAAAATGCTTCCAAAAAGATTCCAGGATTATATCATTCTGATTATTTTCAAGCTGGTTTACCATCGCATTTTGTACATGCTTCTGATGCTGATTTTGATGATATTATTGAAAATCGTAAATCTAGGAAATACCATCAAATTAGCTTAATGTATGAAAAAATCAATGCTACGATAGGTAAATCGAATCCTGATTTCTTGAAAAATCTTGTTGAAACTGAAAAGAACATGCAACGTGAAGATTATGTGCCTAAGCATAGACTGGTTTATATCCCAACACTCATGCTAGAGAAATACATTTTAATGCTTGAGAATGAAGTGTTTAACAAACCTAGTTCTAACATTACTGAAATAGATGAGGTGTTTGATGAACCAATTTTTGATGTGAAACCAATTCTACCAACTTTACCTGCATGTCCAGATGATGTTTTCTGTAAAGACCTAGCACATGAACTAACTGTCTTCTTTGAGACAGATTCTCTAGGTCAAAATTCTTTAGATGAAAAAGTAGAACCTCAGGATGAACCGAACATTGAACCTTTGATAGATTTTGAAAGTCAACTTCATCCTTTGCATGATTATTACTTGCATTTGCCTGTTGTACGTAATTTGAATCGTATAGTAGCTCAACTTGAACAGGAGAATATTGACTTGCAACTTAAGTGCCAATCATTAGAACAAATGCTTGCTTTGTGTGATAAATTGCCTTCACTGCCTAAGAAAGAATGTACTTATGCTTTTAAGGAGGGTGAAGTGATAGTTTCTGCTGAAGAATTATGTCTTGAGATTAAAAGTTTAAAACAAAAGACAATTCAAATGAAACGGGCTAACACACTTAAGCAAACGTCTAATGTTGCAACCAATGTGCTTGAATGTACTGATGGGATTACTAAGAAGGGGAAGGGAACAACAACATCTAAGGATGTAAAACCCATTACTATTCTTAAAAATCCTCTACGTTCTCAATTTGGCAATCATGGTTCGAAAGTTGTTTCTACAACTCAATATTTTGTTAAAAAGGTTCATTCTCCAAATGGTTCTGTGTTAACTGAATGGATTCCTATGATTCCTATGTCAAAAACTTCAAAAGAGAGTCTTTTAAAGAAATCAGTTAAGTCCACAACACACACAAGTTCTAAACCTAATTTAAGTGAGTATGATGCAAAAGAACGTACAATCAAATTGGAAATTCTGCAAAATCAGTCATCTCATGTGTCAACTGAAAAGTTTGGACGTCTAACTAACAACGGTGTTTTTCGTGTCACAGGTCATAATTCAAACTTGAATTACAAATCTGTATGGGTTCCTAAGTCCACGACTAAGAAAGTAGCAATCAAACCAAAGCAAACTGCTAGTCGGCCTAGGAAATCCTCTCATGTTTTTCAATTTTCGTCTGTGAAAAAAACATCTACTTAGAATAAATTGTGTGTTAAGACTTCTGATAACGATGTAAAGATTGATATTGCGTATGATGCTTCATGTAATGTGGTTTTAAATGATGTTTTATTGTCTAAACTGCATGATGCTTTACGTGATTATTTCATCATTGATCCAAAGTTTGTTGTTAATCCAAAGTTTATTGTTGGTACTAACCGCAAACAACCCAAAAAACTTTGGGTACCTAAACTCTAGAAATTCACATTTACAGGGTTTCGACATCTGTGTTTGGTATATCGATTCTGGTTGTTCTCGACACATGAAGGGCGATAAATCCTTGCTTGTCAACTTCATTGACAAATTCCTAGGAACGGTTACATTCGGAAACGATGAGATTGCAACAATAACGGGTTACGGAGATTTTGTGCAAAATGGCATAACAATCAAACGGGTTTCATATGTTGAGGGTTTGGGGTGCAGTTTATTTAGTGTGAGCTAATTCTGCGATGGAGATCTCCAAGTTCTGTTTGAACGTCGACAATGCTTGGTGCAATCCACCGAAGGGAATGATCTTCTTGTTGGTAAACGTTGTGCTTCACTATATACTATTGACCTCAATGATGCACCATCACATGCAACTATGTGTTTGGCCACTCGTTCTACCAAAGAAAATTCATGGTTATGGCATCATCGGATGTCACACCTGAATTACAAGGGTATCAATCGACTAGTCTCTAAAGATTTAGTTGATGGTATTCCAACCTTTCAATATGATAAGCATCATGTGTGTCCATCATGTGCGATGGGTAAGCTGAAACGAACTAATCATCCGCTTAAGCAAAACCCCAGTACTTCATCGTCTTTGCAATTATTGCATATGGACTTATGTGGGCCCATGCGTATTTCTAGCCTCCGTGGCAAGAAACATGTGCTTGTCATTGTTAATGACTATACCCGGTTTACATGGATTTTTCTTTTGCGAACTAAGTCAGAAACCCCCGCCATTATCATTGAATTCATTAAAAAGATTCAACGCTCTTTTAACAAACATGTTAAGAGCATCAGAACTGATAATGGGACTGAATTTAAGAATGACCCGCTTGATAGTTATTTGAAAGACCAAGGCATTGAACATCAGTTCTCTGCTGCTCGGACCCCCCAACAAAATAGAGTCATCGAACGACGTAATCGTACGTTGTGCGAAGCAGCACGAACGATGCTTGCCTACTCCAAATTACCTCTAAAAATGTGGGGGGAGGCCATTTCAACTGCATGCTATACCCAAAATCGTTGTATTGTAAACAAACGTTTTGATAAAACTCAATATGAGTTATTATATGGTAGACGCCCGAATGTCAAATATTTCCGTGTTTTTGGTTGTATATGCTATGTGCTTAACGACTTTGACAGCCTCGGAAAGTTTGATCCTCATGGCGATCAGGCCATATTTCTTGGTTATTCCTCGAACAAAGTTGCTTATCGTGTTTATCATAAGCGAACAAAGATGATTAAAGAGAGCATCAACGTCAAGTTCGATGAATTTTCGGGAATGGCTTTTGAACAACTCAGTTCAAAACCCGATCCTAACCTGGCTACTACTTCTTCTGCACAAAACTCAATTTTCTAGAAGAAGGATGTTCCTACGGTTACTTCAGAGGAACTGGATGTCTTGTTTGATAGTCTTTATACTCCTCAACGGGATTCAAATGTTCAAGCCGTACCGGTTACACCATCACAGTCAACTACTGTGGAGACTCTTCAAAGTCTTTTTGATGAAGATTCAACACCAACTGATTCACCTATTGCTTCTTCATCCTCCCTCCAACCTCCTGTTACTGATAATCTTGACCCAATTCAAGATTCATCAGTTGATACAACTCCAGCTGTTTCTCCAGATACTCTATTGAATCCATTCGATAATGTTACATCAGATCAAGCGGATCAAGGCTCAACGTCAACAACGGTTGATGTTTCAATGGATACCACTGATGTACAACCTCTTCCACACACCCGATGGACTAAAAGTCATCCAATAGATCTTATTATTGGTGACGCATCTGCTCCAGTGTCAACTCGAAGGGCTACTCAGAATATGTGTCTATTCACAGCCTTTCTTAGTAAGATTGAACCAACAACGGTTGCTCAAGCTTTACTAGATCCATACTGGGTAGTTGCAATGCAAGACGAGATCAATCAATTTGAATGATTGAAAGTATGGCGATTAGTTCCAAGACCAACGGGTCAACGACCAATAGGGGTAAAGTGGATTTTCAAGAACAAGAAAGATTCTGATGGAATTGTCGTTCGAAATAAGGCACGTCTTGTGGCCAAAGGATATCGACAACAAGAAGGCATTGATTATGATGAAACGTTTGCTCCAGTTGCTAGGATTGAGGCAATTCGTCTTTTCCTCGCAATTACTTCTCATATGAAGTTCACGGTGTTTCAAATGGATGTCAAAACTACTTTTCTGAATGGTTATCTTCAAGAGGAAGTCTATGTTGATCAACCAGAGGGATTTGTCGATCCCATTCATCCAAACCACGTCTACTACTTGGAGAAAGCTTTATACGGTCTGAAGCAAGCACCGCGTGCATGGTACGAGACCTTAACAAAGTATTTGCTGGACAATGGCTTCTCTCGTGGAACGATTGATACAACGCTATTCATCCATAAAAACCACGGTCACATTCTCTTGGTTCAAATTTACGTTGATGATATTATTTTTGGTTCCACGTCCCCGGCCTTATGCAAAGAATTTGGTGACCTTATGGCCAACAAATTCGAAATGAGCATGCTTGACCAATTAACTTTATTCTTGGGGTTACAAGTAAAACAATTACCAAATGGGATTTTTATCAGTCAAACTAAGTATATCAATGATATGCTAAAACATTTTAAAATGACTGCTTTAAAACCAATGTCAACCCCAATGAGAACTTAACTGGATGCTGATACTAATGGGGAACCCTTTGATATTACGCTTTATCGAAGCATGGTTGGTTCTTTAATGTATCTTACTGCAAGTCGACCAGACATTACACTTGCCGTAACTGTCTGTGCTCGCTTTCAGTCCAACCCAAAGAAATCTCACTCCAAAGCGGTTGTTAGGATTTTTCAATACCTTAAAGGTACACCTAACCTTGGGATCTGGTATCCTCATGGATCCGATTTCAATCTCACTACTTATACTGAAGCGGATCATGGTGGTTGCCATGTTGATAGAAAAAGCACATCTGGATCAATTCAGATGTTGGGGAATAGGCTAGTTGGTTGGTCATCCAAAAAGCAGAACTGTGTGTCTTTATCAACAGCTGAGTCTGAGTACATTGATGCAGCTCACTGTTGTTCACAAGTTTTGTGGATGCAAACTCAACTCTTGGACTATGGCTTTAAGATTTCTCAGACCCCGATCTATTGTGATTCACAAAGTGCTATTACAATAACAAGCAACCCGGTTCAGCATTCTAAAACTAAATACATAGATATTCGTTATCATTTCATTAAGGACCATGTAAAGAAAGGGGATGTAGAATTATACTTTGTGCCTACTAAAGTGCAATTAGCTGACATGTTCACTAAACCTTTAGATGAACTTAGGCTAAAATTCTTGATCAAAGAGATTGGCATGGTAGAGTATAGTGCTTGATATTCCTTAGATCTGTTGGGACTTATTTTTGGGATCTTGTGTTTAGGGGGAGTAGATACTTTCTAGGGGGAGCAACTAAGTTTCAGTGCTTTAGAAAATTTTTCTTTAAGGGACTGCCTTTAGATTAATGATAACTTCCTAGGTACATTTGTTCAATGGTTACGCAAGGGGGAGGTAACTCATTGATATCCTATTTCAAGGGGGAGTTAATTCATTTTCTTGGGAACATAATCAAAATGCTGATTTACTTTCTTGTATATCACATTTTGAGGGGGAGAAAAAGGGAGAAAATGAGAAAATTATTCAAAAATATTATTTTTTCAAAAAGTGAATTAAAAATTTCTTTATTTTTATCTGAAATAATTCACTATGGCTTGTATACATCTCAGTATGCAACCCGTGTTAACAATTGGTATCACTGAAGATTTGTACTTTGTATAAAATTCAAAGCTCTTTTGAGTACAAATCTTATTTTGAAAAATTCATAAAAATTGGAAAAGATAAAATCCAAAAATATTTAAATTTTACTGAATAAATGCTACTTTTAGCATTTTACCGAGTCTGACAACCAACTGCACAGATTCGGTAAGTTCAAAGTTTTCAAAAAAAATTATCTCAGAATTATTTTTCATGAAAAGATTAAAATGGATTTCAAGAGGAAAAATCAATTTGTCAAGATTTGAAGTTAAATTGTTAATGTTTTGAAAAATTGGACTGAATTCGGTATATTTGGCCCATTCTGTAAAGCCCATTCGGTATTTTACCTTCGGTATCTATAAAAGGAGAGTCAAAGTCAAACATTACTCTTACTGTTATTAATTACCTACCGAGCCTGTTGATTATACCGAATCTACCTAATTCTACCGAGTCCGTCATTCTGTTTCTTCAAATTCTTGGTAATTGTTCATTTTAATCAATGTTTAAGATATATAATTGTAGATCTGAGATAATTATGTTTTGATCAACCAGAAAAGTTCAAAATAACTGGATTATGACCTTTAATTTTTGAAATCTTGTTGATTATACCGAGTCTGAGTCGAGTTCAATTAATCTTTGATTAAACTCAATTGATTTTGAAAATCAACATGAAATCTTGTCTAATCTGAGTTAAATTGACTGATCTATCATTTGACCGAGCCTGAATACATGTTTAATTGCTTATTTGATGGATTCTGTATCTACCGAATGTGTTCTTATCCTGATACCGAATTTGTTCATACAATTAACATGTTAATATGCTTATAATTGAATGGTTGATTGATCATGGTTGTGAAATTACATGATATATGATAGAATATGCATGTTTGAGTGACTTTCTGTTAATTGTTGAAGATACCGAATCTGGTTTTCCTTCTTGATACCGAGTCTGAAACTTGGTACCTTAAAAGTTTCTAAATTATATCTTCAAACACTTAACATGTTTATTCTATATTTTTTTGATATGAAAACTCAAGCTTATTTGGTTACAGAATCTAAAGTTTTCATAACTACCGAATCTGCTTGAATTGTGCTGAAATTGACTAAGTGTTATATAATTGACTTTGCATGATGATTTTGTACTAAGATGAATATCATATGAATGTCATGGTTGTCAATTATTTGTTCATATTTGAGAATAAAAGTCTTTTATATTTTCGAAAAATCATAAAAATCTTAAAATATAAAAAAATATAAAAAGGATTTCAAAGGAAAATAAGAATAGAGATATATGCTTTTTGTTAAATATCTTGTGGTCTTCTATTTCTTATCTTTACAGCTAAATGGCGAACAATCACTTTATCAACTCTGAAACCAATATTCCATGCAAATATTGGACAGCAATTCTAGAGAGGCATACTTTATGGCCTGCTCTGAGCTCCACAATTAGTGTGCCGGAAACGGACTTGGATATTCTTAACAGATCAATCAGATTTGTGGAGGCCACACAACCAAATGCTACTAATCCACAGGGCGAACCTGCCAGATTTGAATTTAGGCTGAGGGGAGTACAAGGATTCAGGAGTTTCACAAAAGCTGACTTCAGGAGGATATTCAGACTTCCTCTTGTACAGAATGCTCCTGCTTTTCCTGCTACTCAGCAAATGATGACTTCTGTCTTTGATCTAGGTTATGTTGGAGCTACCAATGTTCCACCAGCTAAGTTTTAGAAGAAATATCTGCATTCAAGGTGGTATGTGATCTTCTCAATCATCAACAGATGCTTGTTGATGACAAGAAGTGGATCTGATAGCTTAACTGTGCCGATGCTCAAACTTTTCTACTCATTCACAAGAGTAGAGAATTCTGATTATGCAGAACTTATATGGGATTTGGTTCAGGCACAGGTTGAAAAGCCAAGGGGTTCATACATCCCTTGCGAAAGGTTTTTCTGTATCTTTATCCATGATGCTATCAATGCTTGCAGAAATGCAAATATCTTTGTACCAGGTACACATGGATTACAGATGAAAAGGTTTGGAGAGCTGAAGATGAACACCCCTATGGTGTCTGATAATCAATTCACTGCGCCAATTCCAAATTGGCTAGTGAGGCTAGCTGAACCCCAAGACGCTAGTATGCGTTCTTATTTTCAGGCTGTAGGAATACCTCTTCCGAACCCAGTACAACAAGAACAAGTTGAACCTGCCGTGGTTCCAGCCCCAGAGGTTGTAGAGGAACCTGTAGTTCAACCACCCGGGCCAGCTAATCCTCCACTTAGAGTAAACCTCAAACGATCTAGGGTAGCACACCAAGCTCAACCCGTGAGGATCAGGGAACCTAGTCCAACTAGGATTGAACCAACCTTTTCCACAATACCCGAAGTAAGCAGTGGCACTTCACCAACCCAACGAGTAACTAGATCTAGGACTTCGACACCCATCGTCCACCAAACAGTTACTCCAACCAGTGGTGATACGGACCAAGACCTAGAACCAATTAGGTCACCCTCACCCATCTCCGTATCACATTCAAGAATAACAGTAAGCCCTACGCTAAATGAAGCGCAAGCTTCGGTAGGCAAGAGATCTAAACGCACGGATGGTAAAACGACCACTAAACCCATCCAATCTAAACAGGACTTAATAATAAATCCTACAAAGCAAGGTGCTTCGTGTCACACCCCGAAAAATTTCGACTAATTTTAAACCAAACTCTCGATACGATGTAATATTTTCGACACGATAAGAAATGTCTGTTAGGTTGGATCTAAAAAATTTTGAACTGTTTTATATATTCAATTGACCTTCGACTTTTCTCGATGACTCACGATACGATTGCTTGTAAATAGATAAGCATATATATACACATATATATATATATATATATATATATATATATATATATATATATATATATATATATATATATATATATATATATATATATATATATAATAGGAAATATTATATATTGTAGATGTTAGAGTTAAATATGTAAATAATAATAATATATAATAAAGTATATATACATATAAACAAAGTGTATAGAATATATATTTAAAATCTAATTTAATAAATTTTAACATTTCGATTATGTTACCCGGGATCGAGCACGGACAGTTTATTTAATAATTTTAAATGACCGAACTTTATATAAAAAGATCGGAATTTTACGTATACTTTAGCCGTCACCGTTTAAACAACAAAACACGATATATTCTTTCGAGAATTTAATGTCGGCAGAATATATGATGACTACACTACCTTTTTATATTGTTCCACTTGAATTACCTTTCTATTTCTCTCCACTCAATATGATCGATAGTTAATAATATTAAAGAAATTACTATTTCCTCTCCATCTATCCATCCACTCTATTATATATACATGATGCAGAAGATATCATAATACACACAAACAAATATCACTATCACTTTTGACATTAGCCTATGGTACTACTTGCAAATACCGAAAACATCCTTGCTCTCCTTTTTCCTGATATAGACTCATAACAAATTCACCACGTACGCGTTTTTTTTTGTGATGTAACACCACCATACCATCATTGTTGGAATATGTTCACTCAAATAATGATAGAGCATATAGAAACAAAAACAAAATACATAAAGAAATACATTTGATATCTCATTCATCCACGTTATACAAGTTATATATAATCAAAGTTTTATAAAACTGGACTCACCTAAACAACTACCTTGTGAGCTACTATGTCTATGTGTTGGTTCGCAATCAATATCACAGCTCAATTATTTATCATCCTTGCCACCTTGCAACTACTTGGGTTGTAACCCAAACCTACAGCACCTTTATTGCTTCTTCTTCTAGTTAATCAGATCACAAATCAAAACACTTGTAAAGTAAGCTATTGCTGCTAAATTTGTTTCTGTTTCTTCACACCATCAACCACCATCGAGACTACCTTCACCACCTCTTAAACTCCACCACTACCACTGCAAATCGTTATGTTTTGGATCGATCAACACCAACTCAAACAGCCCCTAGCCACTGCTTGTCCCTCCTGTTTCAGTTTCAGTAGACATCCAAACCACCATCACAGATCACCACTTTTACAGCTGATATGGCTCTAACTCCACAGTTATCATCATCCTTGTTCCGGTTTGGAACCGAAAACAAGTACATATATACATATATATATATATATATATATATATATATATATATATATATATATATACATATATATATATATATATATACATACACACACACTTATATATCATATATACACACACACACACACACTTGTATAAGTTTTAGAGATTATTTATTCTAGTTCTAACCGAAAAGCAAATGAGTTTAATATCATATTAACTCATTAAATCCATGAATACATCTGAAGAAAATATATATGTATATATGTTTTCAGAAAGATTGTAATTAAAAATTCTCTTGTACAAACTGTTAATGGTGAAAATATTTTAACGGGTAGGTAATACCCGAGGAATATTTAAATTTCACATTAATAAGTTACATTGTACGTTCTTCGAATCTGTTTCAACAGTCATATACTATCCAACTTACATCCACCGATATACAAATCCGTTCACCACAGAATAACCATATTCATCCAATTTCATATTTAAATTTTGATTTATCAGAATCCAACAAGTGGCATAATGAAGAAAACATTTGACAAAATAAAATTTGTTAGAAACAAACAAATTAACTATGAGAAATTTTGTTAAGAATCCACGCTAACTGTTCCTAGCTAATTGTTCCTAGCTAACTGATTACATTTTATTTATCGCAATTTAATTATCGCAATTTACATTCTCGCAATTTTATTTATCGTCATTTAATTTCTGTTATTTACTTTACGCACTTTATTTATCGTCATTTAAATTTCTGTTATTTATTTTTTTTACGCACTTTAAATATCGGGACACGTATACAAGGTTTTGATATATCATATCGACACATCTATATATATTATTTGGAATCACCATAGACACTCTATATGCAGTAATGATCGAGTTCTCTATACAGGGTTGAGGTTGATTCTCAAATAATATATATACTTTGAGTTGTGATCGAGTCTGAGACATGTACACGGGTCACGATATGAATTAATTAATTCGAATATTATATATTAAACTATGTATGAATTATTGGACTGTTAACTGTGAACTATCGACTGTGGACTGCCAACACTGGACAATTAAAATGAATTAAAATACTGATTATAACATATGAAACTAAACAATTCTTCAAGTTTGCCACTTGATTTCATCTTAAACTTCATTTGTATCTTGACGATTACAATCTGCGTTCAAACCTTTCATGATTCTTGAAAACACGTCAATCGAGAGGATGAACCAATCGCACTTCATCTACGGAAGGAAAGATTTATGCATATAGTTATGCACCTGAAAAAAAAAAAACTCTCGGGAACTGAGTAAACGTTTAACACGTAGCTGTGCTAATTCCTTTAGTGTTATTATTACCCAAAATAACTTTGCAGCTCCTTTTTCAAAATAGCCAATTTTGTCACAGCTCCAGCAAGAAAACTTTGACTTTTCATTCAAAACAACCTTATTATAACCTTGATATATATGCGTGCTCACTTATTATTACCAGAAGACATTTTATATTCAACCCTACTACCATCAGCGTTTAATCATCTAAAAACACAATTCTCTTGAAACCACCTCGGATTGATAACTGATGATTCAGATATGGTAGCATTAAATGCAGAGGAAACAGCAAAATCATAGATGGTCTAAACGGCCAAAAGTTTGATAATAAGAATGGAATGTTGGGAACGCTCGATAGAAAATTTAGTACTGAAAAAAAAATAGATTGAGCTAACCGTGAAGGAGACCAAGGACAAAGATAAGGACCAAACCCTATATTCAAAGAATCTAGGTAATTCTGGATCCGATGAAATCTTTAGAGAATATCTTGCTCCAAAGTCAGGTTAAAATCTTGCGGAAATTTTTTTTTTCATCAACCTTTGAACTTAGAAATTCTAAAATATCATCATAAATATCTTCGATATTTCTGAGGATATTTTCATAAATATTCTTGTCCGAAATTATCTACCACTTTGTATTTCCATATTCCATTATATTGGAAACTTCTGTAAAATCTAAGTATAAATTATGAATGAATTGTGGAGAAGTGTTGGAAATTGAAGCATGAGTTAGTATAATATAATGACGCTTGGCCAACGTGATTATATTACAGTTAGTCATGCTGAGTTTCTAATAAAACATGATGATTCACAGATCATACCATCATCATGTGTCATATTACACGACTCTTTCATTCTACTTAAGCTCTGAACATATCAAGGAAATATTTCCTTGATATTTTTGATCTTCCGTAATTCCAACAAATTGCTAATAAATCGTGCTATTACATTTTCTTTCGGATTAGAAGATTTTCTTAAATTCCTTGATTTTCGAAAATCAACTGCGACTATGTCAAAAGTTAATTCTCTATCTCAATCTTTTGTGCCTGCTTCACTCATACACTTCACATAATCGAATTGTTTTATCTATCGATAATGATGAAACTCTATTTATCAACTCATATTTGTCATGAAAACATTTTTATTGTTAGCCATGGCGACCTCGATCAAATTTCGGGACGAAATTTCTTTAACGGGTAGGTACTGTCACGACCCGGAAAATTTCAACTAATTTTAAACCAAACTCTCGATACGATGTAATACTTTCGACACGATAAGAAATGTCTGTTAGGTTGGATCTAAATAATTTTTAACTGTTTCATATATTCAATTGACCTTCGACTTTTCTCGACGACTCACGATACGATTGCTTGTAAATAGATAAGCATATATATATATATAATAGGAAATATTATATATTGTAGATGTTAGAGTTAAATATGTAAATAATAATAATATATAATAAAGTATATATACATATAAACAAAGTGTATAGAATATATATTTAAAATCTAATTTAATAAATTTTAACATTTCGATTATGTTACCCGGGATCGAGCACGGACAGTTTATTTAATAATTTTAAATGACCGAACTTTATATAAAAAGATCGGAGTTTTATGTATACTTTAGCCGTCACCGTTTAAACAACAAAACACGATATATTCTTTCGAGAATTTAATGTCGGCAGAATATATGATGACTACACTACCTTTTTATATTGTTCCACTTGAATTACCTTTCTATTTCTCTCCACTCAATATGATCGATAGTTAATAATATTAAAGAAATTACTATTTCCTCTCCATCTATCCATCCACTCTATTATATATACATGATGCAGAAGATATCACAATACACACAAACAAATATCACTATCACTTTTGACATTAGCCTATGGTACTACTTGCAAATACCGAAAACATCCTTGCTCTCCTTTTTCCTGATATAGACTCATAACAAATTCAACACGTACGCGTTTTTTTTTTTGTGATGTAACACCACCATACCATCATTGTTGGAATATGTTCACTCAAATAATGATAGAGCATATAGAAACAAAAAAAATATATATAAAGAAATACATTTGATATCTCATTCATCCACGTTATACAAGTTATATATAATCAAACTTTTATAAAACTGGACTCACCTAAACAACTACCTTGTGAGCTACTATGTCTATGTGTTGGTTCGCAATCAATATCACAGCTCAATTATTTATCATCCTTGCCACCTTGCAACTACTTGGGTTGTAACCCAAACCTACAACACCTTTATTGCTTCTTCTTCTAGTTAATCAGATCACAAATCAAAACACTTGTAAAGTAATCTATTGCTGCTAAATTTGTTTCTGTTTCTTCACACCATCAACCACCATCGAGACTACCTTCACCACCTCTTAAACTCCACCACTACCACTGCAAATCGTTATGTTTTGGATCGATCAACACCAACTCAAACAGCCCCTAGCCACTGCTTGTCCCTCCTGTTTCAGTTTCAGTAGACATCCAAACCACCATCACAGATCACCACTTTTACAGCTGCTACGGCTCTAACTCCACAGTTATCATCATCCTTGTTCCTATTTGGAACCGAAAACAAGTATATATATATATATATATATATATATATATATATATATATATATATATATATACACACTTATATATATTAATCTTTTATGTAAATATTAAAACACACTAGTTATTTTCAAACAAAAACCTGCTGTACACTACTACCGCTGTTACACTCCTTTTTCTGTTACAATCAAATCCAGAGACATCCAAGAACACCACGTAAAGGCTGCTACTACTATTACCTTCTATTTCTATTATACGATTCAACTGTTCCGGTTACAACATCATAGAAACCATCGAGAACCACCTTTGCTCTCTATATTTTTACCATCTTCATCAATAAAGAGCACTACACTAATCCATGACCACCACCTACCTCAATCATTGATGTTAACCTACTGCCATTTTTCTTCTCTATACAACATTAAAATTATCAAATCACCAAGAACAACATTAATTACTGCTATAGTTTTATCAAATAATTATACAAAATTTATAGAGGGATTATGGAAATTAAGAGAATATGAGTGAATCGATTACATACCTGAATAATTAACAAACTGATTTCAGGATCAATTGTTGAGGATTAGATCGATGTTGATGATTTGAAACAGTCTATGAAATCACACGCTATAGTGTAATTTGATTTCCTTCCTATCTCGAAACAACCAAAACCTGAATCCCAAATTGCTAAATGCTGCTGCTCCCCTGATTTGCACCTTCCATTTCTGATCGAGTGGATGTTGAACAGATGACCTAGATCGATTTTGAGTGGTAGCTGCTTCCTTCACCTGGAACGAGTGATCCTATCACATGCCCATCGATTTATAATTGATACAACTTAGGGCCCAATTAAACTAAATTGGATTTGCAAATGGGCTTCTTTTAATTGTTAATGGACTTCCAAGATAATTTGTTATTTAAGGTATAATATTTATTATTATTATTACTAATATCATTAATATTAATATTATTATTATTACTAATATCATTATAATTATCATTAGTGTTACTATTGTTAAAATTATTATATTGGTATGAATATTATTATTGATAATATTATTTTTTTTATTTTTATTATTATTATTTTTATTTTTATTACTATTATTGTTATCATAAGTATGAGTATTATTATCATTATAGTTATTAATATAAATATTAGTATCATTATTAGTATTAGTATTCATTATTATTAAAATTAACATTTTTACTAAAAGTATCATTTTTTTTTAAGTTATCATTTTTATCATTAATATTAAAAGTATCTTTTTTAACTCTATTATCATTATTATTTTTATCATTACTAATATTATTTTTGTATTATAATAATTTTAATAAACAAACAATATATATATATATATATATATATATATATATATATATATATATATATATATATATACATACATCTAACATAACAAAATTTATATTTTTATTTATTTTAAATATATAAAATGAATATATGTAACATATAGGTTAATAATATAAAAAGGATATAACTAATAAATTTTATATATATAAATTTGTTCGATTTCAATTATATGTGTTAATATATATACTTGACGTAGGTTCGTGAATCCGAAGCCAACCCTACACTTGTTTAATGTCGTCATATGTATTTTTACTACAAAATACATTAGGTGAGTTTCATTTGCTCCCTTTTTAATTGCTTTTGCAATATATATTTTTGGGCTGAGAAATACATGCGCTGCTTTTATAAATGCTTTACGAAATAGACACAAGTACTTAAAAAAATATATTCTACGTTGAGTTGTACCACTGGCATATTTCCCTGTAGCTTGGTAACTAATATTTACATGGGTATGGTAAACGCGAATCCTGTTGATAGATCTATCGGGCCTGACAACCCCAACCGGACTGGACGACCAGTATTCAATGGTTGCACAGTACTTCGTTTTGTAGGCTACACTTGGTACAGTGTAGTGAGATTTCATAATGAAGGGAATATGCGACGTTGATTAATAGTTAAGTATGGTTACCAAGTGCTCAACCACTTAGAATGCTTTACATACACTTGCGGGTGTATTATGTTTATGATTATGAAATCTTGTGGTCTACTAAAATATTGAAATGATTGTTATGATAAACCTATGAACTCACCAACCTTTTGGTTGACACTTTAAAGCATGTTTATTCTCAGGTACGAATTAAGTCTTCCGCTGTGCATTTGCTCAATTTAAGGACATTACTTGGAGTCGATCATCGCAATGGGACCAAATGTTGATGACTTCGTCCAGGTGGATGAGGATGGGTCACTACAGGTGGTATCAGAGCGGTGCTCTTAGCGAACCATGTCTGCATTAGTGTGTCTAACTGATAAGTCGTTAGGATGCATTAGTGAGTCTGGACTTCGACCGTGTCTGCATGTCAAAAGTTTTGCTTATCATTTTGTGTCAAAAATTACCTGCTTATCATCCTTAGGAAATTACCTGCTTATCATTCTTATTCTAGACACGTTTTACTGCAATGACTGCATGAATAGTGTATAGACAAAAAAATTCATATCTTAGCATATCTTAGCGTATCTGTTACTGTAAACTTTGCCTGACAACTTCCGTAGATTCCTCCGTAACTTATGGAATTATAGTATTATATATGCAATTGTAAATTATGTATTGCAGGGTACTAATCTACATCCTATAATCTATGTCTTATCGAACATCCTTCATCTGATCATACGAGATGAATCCTGCAACCAGTTCGAGTCCCTCAGATTTCGATAGCTATTTCGATAGTTATTACGACAGCTATTCCGACATAGATGTTCACCTAAGCTCCGAAAACAGCGTCATCGGCATGAATCAACCAATCAGCCATTATCAATTCATCTGATGGGTTCGTAGTCGACTTAATTAATGGAAACGCGCAGAAGGTAATCCCTTCCACCAACCGAATTCACCTCTTGACAATGAACCTGAAGCGTTTACCGGCGAATCTGTTCGAGACACCATTTTCAGTCTCATTTCCAGGGTAACTCGACAAGATTATATTCTATCCACAATTCTGAACTTTATTTATCAACTCGTTTTGACCGACAATCATCCTGGAGTAATAAGTCAACGAACTTGGCGCTCGAATAATCAATTCGGAGAATATGGTGCAAAATGTACCAGCTTCAGCAATATCACCGGCACCAACAGTACCATCAATAACAGCACCAGTACCATCAACAATCCATGCTTCAATATCATCATCTGTACTTTGAGTATGATCTTCGTTCTACGTATCGTTCTACCTCATTTATCTTCGTTCGACATGGCGAATATGTAATCTCTAAAGTTTTAGAGATTATTTATTCTAGTTCCAATCGAAAAGCAAATGAGTTTAATATCATATTAACTCATTAAATCCATGAATACATCTGAAGAAAATATATATGTATATATGTTTTCAGAAAGATTGTAATGAAAAATTCTCTTGTACAAACTGTTAATGGTGAAAATATTTTAACGGGTAGGTAATACCCGAGGAATATTTAAATTTCACATTAATAAGTTACATTGTACGTTCTTCGAATCTGTTTCAACAGTCATATACTATCCAACTTACATCCACCGATATACAAATCCGTTCACCACAGAATAACCATATTCATCCAATTTCATATTTGAATTTTGATTTATCAGAATCCAACAAGTGGCATAATGAAAAAAACATTTGACAAAATAAAATTTGTTAGAAACAAACAAATTAACTATGAGAAATTTTGTTAAGAATCCACGCTAACTGTTCCTAGCTAATTGTTCCTAGCTAACTGATTACATTTTATTTATCGCAATTTAATTATCGCAATTTACATTCTCGCAATTTTATTTATCGTCATTTAATTTCTGTTATTTACTTTACGCACTTTATTTATCGTCATTTAATTTCTGTTATTTATTTTTTTTACGCACTTTAAATATCGGGACACGTATACAAGGTTTTGATATATCATATCGACACATCTATATATATTATTTGGAATCACCATAGACACTCTATATGCAGTAATGATCGAGTTCTCTATACAGGGTTGAGGTTGATTCTCAAATAATATATATACTTTGAGTTGTGATCGAGTCTGAGACATGTACACGGGTCACGATATGAATTAATTAATTCGAATATTATATATTAAACTATGTATGAATTATTGGAATGTTAACTGTGAACTATCGACTGTGGACTGCCAACACTGGACAATTAAAATGAATTAAAATACTGATTATAACATATGAAACTAAACAATTCTTCAAGTTTGCCACTTGATTTCATCTTAAACTTCATTTGTATCTTGACGATTACAATCTGCGTTCAAACCTTTCATGATTCTTGAAAACACGTCAATCGAGAGGATGAACCAATCGCACTTCATCTACGGAAGGAAAAATTTATGCATATAGTTATGCACCTGAAAAAAAAAAACTCTCGGGAACTGAGTAAACGTTTAACACGTAGCTGTGCTAATTCCTTTAGTGTTATTATTACCCAAAATAACTTTGCAGCTCCTTTTTCAAAATAGCCAATTTTGTCACAGCTCCAGCAAGAAAACTTTGACTTTTCATTCAAAACAACCTTATTATAACCTTGATATATATGCGTGCTCACTTATTATTACCAGAGAACATTTTATATTCAACCCTACTACCATCAGCGTTTAATCATCTAAAAACACAATTCTCTTGAAACCACCTCGGATTGATAACTGATGATTCAGATATGGTAGCATTAAATGCAGAGGAAACAGCAAAATCATAGATGGTCTAAACGGCCAAAAGTTTGATAATAAGAATGGAATGTTGGGAACGCTCGATAGAAAATTTAGTACTGAAAAAAAAAATAGATTGAGCTAACCGTGAAGGAGATCAAGGACAAAGATAAGGACCAAACCCTATATTCAAAGAATCCAGGTAATTCTGGATCCGATGAAATCTTTAGAGAATATCTTGCTCCAAAGTCAGGTTAAAATCTTGCGGAAATTTTTTTTTTTCATCAACCTTTGAACTTAGAAATTCCAAAATATCATCATAAATATCTTCGATATTTCTGAGGATATTTTCATAAATATTCTTGTCCGAAATTATCTACCACTTTGTATTTCCATATTCCATTATATTGGAAACTTCTGTAAAATCTAAGTATAAATTATGAATGAATTGTGGAGAAGTGTTGGAAATTGAAGCATGAGTTAGTATAATATAATGACGCTTGGCCAACGTGATTATATTACAGTAAGTCATGCTGAGTTTCTAATGAAACATGATGATTCACAGATCATACCATCAACATGTGTCATATTATACGACTCTTTCATTCTACTTAAGCTCTAAACATATCAAGGAAATATTTCCTTGATATTTTTGATCTTCCGTAATTCTAACAAATTGCTAATAAATCGTGCTATTACATTTTCTTTCGGATTAGAAGATTTCCTTAAATTCCTTGATTTTCGAAAATCAACTGCGACTATGTCAAAAGTTAATTCTCTATCTCAATCTTTTGTGCCTGCTTCACTCATACGCTTCACATAATCGAATTGTTTTATCTATCGATAATGATGAAACTCTATTTATCAACTCATATTCGTCATGAAAACATTTTTATTGTTAGCCATGACGACCTCGATTAAATTTCGGGACGAAATTTCTTTAACGGGTAGGTACTGTCACGACCCGGAAAATTTCGACTAATTTTAAACCAAACTCTCGATACGATGTAATACTTTCGACACGATAAGAAATGTCTGTTAGGTTGGATCTAAATAATTTTTAACTGTTTCATATATTCAATTGACCTTCGACTTTTCTCGACGACTCATGATACGATTGCTTGTAAATAGATAAGCATATATATATATAATAGGAAATATTATATATTGTAGATGTTAGAGTTAAATATGTAAATAATAATAATATATAATAAAGTATATATACATATAAACAAAGTGTATAGAATATATATTTAAAATCTAATTTAATAAATTTTAACATTTCGATTATGTTACCCGGGATCGAGCACGGACAGTTTATTTAATAATTTTAAATGACCGAACTTTATATAAAAAGATCGGAGTTTTATGTATACTTTAGCCGTCACCGTTTAAACAACAAAACACGATATATTCTTTCGAGAATTTAA